>NC_134643.1:182766673-183099173 GCF_030463565.1 Pelecanus crispus
TTTTAAAGGTACAGCATCGTATTGCCTATTTATTCAGCCTAAATGCAGCAACTGAAAGTTGCAATCTGAGGTATGCTATTTTAAAATTTTGTCATAAGAATCTACAAATACTTAAACTCATATATCTTTGATTCTAAGTTCCAAACTTCTGATTTGTGCAACAGTGTATACACACAGACACACACACATATACATATACATACAGGCATATATACATTTTATTCATGTAACCAAACCTTGTTACACAATTTCATTTGGTTTAAAACATAGAAATATTACTAATAAGTAACTTTTTGAATTACAACTCATAGAAGCAAGCACTACCACTTACCTAGTACAGAAAAGCATATTAGCAACAAAGTTCAGACCAAAATACTTTTAGAAGCAATATTGTTTCAAAGAGATGTTAATACTTTCTCCTCCTTAAACTGCTAAGAGCTACCCTTACATTGTGGAAGATGAAAAAGTTGCAACTGCATAAACTGGGTTTTTTTTTGTTTGTTTTCTTTTGTTTGTGGGTTTGGGTTTTTGTGGTTTGGGGTTTTTTTTGAGGGGGGATATTTTGCTGGTTTGTTGGTTTTGTTTTGTTTGGGGGTTTGGGGTTTTTTTTGGGGGGTGGGGGTTTTTTGGTGTGGTATTTTTGGGGTTTTGGGTTTTTTTGGTTTTGTTTTTTGGTTTTTTTTGTGGGTTTGTTTTTTTTTTTTTAACACAGCATATATTTATTATTTATAATATTAAATAACCCTATCAGAAGATATTTAGGATTTGGGTTGGAAAGTGTATAAAATTTACAACAGTTGTCATAGAAGTTAGTGGTTACCACGCAACATGAAACAACTGTCTGGAAACACATTTTTAATGCCAGTTTTTCAAAAATAAACTATTTCACAGAAAGACATGTCTCAACCTTGGAATACAGGTACAAATTACTTAGCTGGGCATTTTTGTTTCCATAGCTCTAAGAATGTTTTGATTCGGAGTGAAACCTATCAAGGAGAACAGTGTTTCAGAATCCTTCGTGTTAGTAGAACACTATAATCTAGATCACTAGGGAAAAACTCACTGAAATTAAATTTCTCACCTTTTTGAGATGTCCTTAAGTAATTGTTAGTTCCCTTTGTTTCTAGATACTTGGGACTAAACATTTTTTTACAGTGGAATTCTTTACATTGCTTTAGAAATGTGGCAAATTTTTCCAAATTGTACTTTCTAAATACTTTGGCTTTTCTGAAGATTAATGGAAACCAAAATCTATAACAATCAGTGTCAGAACATTATGAATGAATGCACCAGGAAAAAGAAGTAGACCATAGATGAACTGATGCACTTATTTTTTCAAGGTCTAGATTCTAATACATGTGGGAACTGCCCTTTTGGCAAGATGGTGGAAATAAAAGTATTAGCATGTTGGTCTCAAAAGTCTGGATCAGAAGCTCTGCCTTGATAAAGTGTGAGTGTGTTCTGGGATCTGGAAATAATTCAAATAGTCTTTGATTGATGGCTGGAGAAACAGCGTAAGCATAGTGGGAATACTGACTATTTTATTTTATGGGTTTGCCTTCTGTACACAACACCACAAATGTTTTCTAATGTTCTACAAATGATTAGAGCAGGCAGTTGGACCAGTTCTGGAAAATTGTGCCAGTGTTAAAAAAAGCTTATGCAAATATTAACAAAAAAAAAAAAAAGTTGATCCAAAAAGCATTAACTTATAATGGTAAACGCAATTAAAAATGAAAAAATTGCCAATGGGAAGTTAATAGGTGGCTAGATATGTATCTACAGGGTTCCCGCCTCTAAAGAAATCCTCTAACACTAAATGCCATTAATTCTTTATATCATATTTCTCATCCACTTTGATATTTTAAATGTGAATGAAAAACATAATTAAACACTCTTTACATATATCACAGATTCCTCTTACATATAAAGCAAATATTCTTTCAGTGACTCTCTTTAAGTTCTACTGACTGCATTGCACATTAATTTGCATGCTTTTTTGCTTCTTCCTGTAGTCAATACTGTGCACTTCATGCCACCTACAAAAAATATGATTCCTTCCACCTAAGTTAATGTATTTAATATTTAGGGTCCCTTTATACTAAATTGACAGAAAAGTAATGGATTTGTCACACCTAACATTGATTCTTTGGGTAGAGTTCACCTTGACAAAACTTTTTTTCTGCTAGGATTCAACTCAAGGATTGAAATAATTATGTTGAGACGACTAGTAGGCATTGGAGCATGGAGAGCCCTTCAGCCTCTGCAGATATATAGTACAGAATTAAATTATCAGCTCTAAACTTCATTGACTGTACTGAACAGAACTCTATAATCTCCTTCACATACCTACATTAAAGACACACAGTAAGATGAATCCCACCTCCTGTTCTTTGCAGATGTTTGTATTTCTATTGACTATTTAGGAAACCTAGATGTCTAAAGTTAGGTGACAGTAAGCCCATTCTCAACATCTAGAAAACCCTTCCAATAAACTGTAAACTTCACAATGCAGCACTTCTGTAAAATTTGCCAAAGAAATGATTATAACATTTACTGAGGTTGCAAGATACCTGCACACAGATATTTTTCAAGATATTCTTCACATAGGAAGACTTGAAGACACTTCTTTCATCTCTTCAATGAATAACAAAACAAAATCTATTACATTCTGGAATTTTTCCCTCCTTCCTGTTACAATTATTTAACTTTGCATGGCTTAATTAAAAATAGTACAAACCAGAGAAAGATGGTGTGGAGGTGGAGAACTCAGCACAGAAAATTGGAAAGGAGATACTCAGAGTGTGAGTAGGAAGGCAGGGAGAGAATTAAAGAGTAAGGAAACTTAACAGAAACAGTGAAAATGAGAGACATCCTGTGAGTTTCCTACTGGAATTATGCATTATTTAATCAGTGACAAAATTATAAGAGCTTGCACATTTGATGTCTCACCATGGGAACACAATAGCCATTGTGCATGCTCACAACTGTCAAAGCAACATTGCAAATAAAAGGAAATTTACAGAATAACAGAACTGAGCAATAAGACCTTCTAAATAATTGAAATTCATGTGGTGAATTATTCAAATAACCATTTTTATATTATAAAGCAGCAGAGATAGACAATCTGGTAAACTGCATATATATATATCACTTGTACTCAGAAAATGATTTGTAGAAAACTACAGATTTTAGTTGTGATCAAAAGTTTCTGAATGTCATATAAGAAAGTATAAAAATGCAAATCAGAATATTTGGATAGAGTACCAGTATCTAGGGATCAAGAAAGTTGTCAAGACTGAAAACGCACAGCTGAAAACCCACAGGCTAAGCCTATGCTAGTAAATTAACTACAACTCAGACTTTTGTCTATCACTGAGGGCAACTCTGTGGAACAACCTGCATTCATATTATTAAACCAT
The DNA here is from genome assembly GCF_030463565.1 of Pelecanus crispus. Lineage (NCBI taxonomy): Eukaryota > Metazoa > Chordata > Aves > Pelecaniformes > Pelecanidae > Pelecanus > Pelecanus crispus. The sequence goes on from NC_134643.1 coordinate 182,770,096, forward strand.
TAAACTGTCTTATGCTCCAGAACATCATGGATACATCCACAATGCCTTTTGGGGGTTATCCACAGTCACTGTTAGCTCCCAGACTGTCCCAAGAAATGCTTTTGGAGACCGTTAGTGGCACAAGGCGAAAACTTTTCAGGGACCATTCTAGCATTCTGACAGAATATGCAATACAGTGTCCAGGAGCATTTCCAGAAACTGTTTTATTTACTAATATAGATGTAACCAAAGGCTACACTATTGTTGTTGTTTACCATTCCATTTACTTTTTAACTCCTCACTCCAAGCTTAGGCAGCTAGGTAATTTATGTCACATAGTATTGCATAACTGTGCTTTCAATAAACCTCTCTAACTGGCCATTTCTGAGTCCAGTGCCCTTGAATATTAAATGTGTATGTTGCATTCGTTAATAACTTTCATTTTCGCATGCTACTTCTCTGTACATTAGGGTATACTAATTGGAGACTACTGCCTATCTGTTACACCAGCCCATAATTCCAGACTTTCTTGTGAGGTGTGAAGGCTAAGGTATGCTTCAAGAAGCCTACATCAGACATGCCTGCTAGTCCACTACATGATTTCCATTTTATGTTGCCTAGCAACCTGTCTCTGGTATCAATCCTAGCGTACAGACTGGCAAAAAGCTTTACAAAGGGAAATCAGATAATCAAGAAAAGGGTGAGAAATCTGAAAGAAAAATCTGCATATAAAGGGATCCATTTGTTAAACTTATTTTCCTGAATTTGTACATGCATGTTCATTTGGGTACTGGTTATTAGTAAAAGAGTAAAGATGTCATTGTGGTCTGTGCACCTGTGCACCTTAAGATGATGTCAGAAATGAATGGATTTAAAAAAAAATTTTAAAAGGAGAAGAGAAAAGGACTTGTGTCATGACACCTGTAGACTGAAGGATCTAAATGCAAAAAGCTGTACATTCTCCCTTTAAACTTCCTGAAGGGCTATCTAGTTATTACTGCATGTTCATGTTTTTTCAGAAAGAAAATTTCTGAGAGTTAATAATAGGCCCATTTGTAATGCTGTCCAGCTTTTTCACATTGGTACAAGTTCTATAAATTGTGCAGTTCTGGACATGTCAGCCACTGGAACTGCTCTGCAGCATAGACTCAGGTACGTACCTGTTGTGTTAAGAGGTTAAAGTAATTTGGCAAATGCCCAATTCGTCATTGTAAGTCTGGTCGTGTTCAGTGCACTGAACTATCACAATTACGGATGCACAAATAATGCAAGGCACCTTCCGTCTAGTCATGTTCCGTGAACTACCATGGCCACACTTAAAGCATCTGGTCACGTTCAATGAGAACTAACATGGCTAGATTAATGGATAGCATAGTTTATTAAAGCAACAGATACACAGGTTCTTTTGGATTACTGGTGAAAAATTCACTGTCTGCAAAGCACGTGCAAATACCAAAAGTATGAGTAACACAGCTTGGCTACAAATGCATTAAAAGATATAAAGTTTCCTGAACCAAGTGTTCGAATCTTACCCAAAGGCGGGGGGAATAGAGGCTCAGCCCGTCAACTGATCCCAGAAGTCAGAGTGGTACGCGATGGTGTCTTCCCTAACATTCTCTCTCTCTTAAGCTATTTTATACTATTTTTTACCTTTGAGGTGGAGCTTGAGTGACTCCAGTCATACATACCTTTGTTATGATTGGTATAAAGTTTTCTCACTTTGTTTTTAAAGGTACAGACTAGGAAAATTCAAAGCGCAAGCTCAGTGACGGGTGGTCACACCTTAGAGGCGGGTAGGTTTTAGGATGGAGGTGTGTTTTGGTATTATAATGATATTATAATGAGCAAAGTTTACCAAAAGGACAGCATTTTGTCAAAATCATGACAGACTGTTGGCCCAGGGTAACAAATATGCAGCTTATCAGTTCCATGGTACCTTCAAGTTCCCATAGCTTGGCCATGGTGTCTCCACACCGCTCCACCCTCCGGACAGTTCCTCTTAGATCCAGTACACCAAGTTCCACTGTGTTGCTAACATCTGAGGTTGCAGGCCAAGGGAACATTCTGTGGAATGGATTCCTTGCATGCCAGCTGCACTCCACCCTGGAACCTTCTTCAGTGCTGTACCTTTCCTAAAAACGTGAATATAAGTTTAATTTCTAAGTCACCTCCACCAATTATTCCACAGTACCATACTCTTGAAATTGAAGACATTTTAAATTTGTTCTAATTTGAATAGTTATATCAAAGACTGAGTTTTGTGGAACACCCTGCATATTTATCTACAAGCGTATGTATCTGCTTGCAAGGATATAGATTCTGAATTTTGTCCTGGAATATTATTGAAATGATCTCGTTATAGTGATGTCTACCTACATGTGGAGTCTAGCAGCAGCACCAACAGAAGTACCATACCCAAGACAAAATATGATTATCAGCTGCTTACAAACAAAGACCAAATGTCATACCTCTGTGACTGCCTTTTGATAAAAGCTATATGTAGTTCCCTTATGCATTCAACTAGAACCTTAATGATTTTAAGTACAGTTTGCACAGGCATGGGAAAGGATTATCTGAATGAATGGTTCTAAGGCACAGAGAGCTTCCATTCAGCTTCAAACACTTCCCTCTGAGTATGTAAATCCTGTGGATCTCCATCTCAGATGTCCGTTCATTGTACTCACTAAACAGTGTGAGGAAGTTTAATTTTAATTTTTCAACCCCTTTTTATATTGTACAAGATTGAATTTAGCAACTAAAAACAGTGATCAGTACAAGAGACTATAATCTTCAACTACCACACTCCAAAAATTTAGACTAATTATATGGAAAGGATTGTGAGATGGAGGACAAAAGGTATAGAAGTATTAAGCCTTTCATAAACTCATTTTTCTCTTTATTCCTTAGGTATACCACATGTCAGAGGGATATAGATTCAATTATTAATAGCTACTGAAAGAAAAGACATAAATTAGGATTTACTTCAGTGTCGCTTTTATTTGTAAGCCTTGTGTCTGTGTCTCTGAGTTTTACTTCGCTATCTTGATAAATAAACCTGTACCTTGTGTTAATATAAATTCTTTTGCCACAAGACAAAGAGAACTCATGTAAACTTAGGCTTATGATGAAGAGTTCATCCTGCTGACCACCTGAAGCAAACACTTCGTGCTTAGGGTAGAATGATTCAGTACTGGCTTCTGTGGCTTATGGGCAGACGTCCACGTTGATGTGCCCCTGGGAGCTTGTTCTGTATTTCTGGTTAGCCATGGAACTTGAGTAGTTTACCTGGCAGAAGGATGCTGGCACTACTACAAGAGAGGTCAGGCATTGCTGCCAGATCTGTGAAAGGATTGTGTCACTGTAGAAATCTGTCAGTATTGACTTCTTGCAATAAGTGTGCAATAAATGCCTTTGCATGAAGGCATTTATTGCAAGCGGTACTCCTGGCTCCTGTATCTTGATCCTGTAAAAAGTATGAAGACAATAAGGAAAGTGGGGAACTGTGTCTATATATCTTCCCAGGCACACTCAGAGCATCCTCTATATGTCCTTCTTTGACACCCCCACCTGCTCCTAGTGAGCCCCCTGTTGTGGTTAACCCAGTAGGCAGCTAAACACCACACAGCCATTCGCTCCCCCTCCCTCATGGGATGGGGGAGAGAATCAGAGAAAAAAAGTAAAATCCATGGGTTGAGATAAAGACAGTTTAATAGAACAGAAAAGGAAGAGAAAATAATTAATAATAATAATACTAATAAATAAAAAAAAGAATATATAAAATAAGTGATGCTCAATGTGCTCAATGCAATTGCTCACCACCTGTTGACTGATGCCCAGCCAGTTCCCAAGCACGAATTGCCGCCCCACAGCCAGCTCCCCCTGGTTTATATACTGAGCATGATGTCATACAATATGGAATATCCCTTTGGACACTTTGAGTCAGCTGTCCTGGCTGTGCTCCCTCCCAGCTTCTTGCTGGCACAGCATGAAAAGCTGAAAAGTCTTTGACTTAGTGTAAGCACTACTTAGCAACAGTTAAAACATCAGTGTGTTAGCAACAGTATTCTCACACTAAATCTGAATCACAGCATTATACCAGCTTCTACGAAGAAAATTAACTCTATTCCACGCAAAACCAGGACAGGCCCCCTCCTCCAGTCTGTGTTGTCCTGTATTTATAGGGGTTTTCCCACCTTACAGGGCAAAGTGGGAAAACACCATCCTCTATGCCACTCAGTGAGAGAGCAATCTTCAGCTGCTAGTGTCCATATGCCGTTATAGCAAGAAACTAAGCATGTAAGTCATCAACTACACTGCATTGCAGGCAGCAACTGCAATATTTATTGGCTGAACTTATATGACATCTGCATGATCTACCTGCTTTCATTTTGGCTGAGACATATGGAAACCATGGTGTCCAAGTGTGCCAGCTTTTGCAAGCTTGGTGCTTCTGTGAGACTAGAAGCTGTGACTCTTCTTTCAGAACTGTCTTACAGAGGCTACATTTTTTTGTCCATGAAAACTACCACTTCAATTTTCCAGATAGTTCATCTGGGGAAAGTGGTCTTGCTATCAAAGAAAGGAAAATAAACCTCCAAGGTTTAGGTTTTTTTGCAAAACAGAGTAACGATTTGAAGAAGGAGCAAGACTGAACAGAAATATGTAGGAAAAGAGTGGGAGGAGGGGGTTTTAGTGAGATGCCCTGCAGCAGTTTTCCTTCATATTGTTGTACTGTCATCTTGATAAAGCTGAGTCACCTGAATCACTCCAGCTGAAAGCTGTCTATCCATAATATCTTCCATTGTGTAAATAGGAGAATAGGATGTCTGCCTAAAGGCAGACATCTCATGATTAAATGCAGTTTGGAAGAAAAACTAGCTTAAATTTAGATCTCTATTATTAGGCATCTGAATCACATCCCGGCACAAAGAATTGTGGAAGTGAGTGGTCATTGTGAGCCAAAGGATCACCCTGCAGTCCCTCTCTCAAATTTCCTACAAAGAATATGAAGATGCTTTATAGGATCACAAAAATATGCTATGGTTGAACTGCTATTGAGCTTTCAAGGAAATGAATCACGGAAAAAAAGTAATGGAAAAAATAATCATTATGACTTTAACAATTAGCAGCTGATGGAGGAACTACAAAGCCTCTGAGTCCTACCAAGAAAATGCATGTAAGAAATGTTAGAAGGCAATGTGAATTAATATATTATAGATGCTGTACAGCCATTGCATCTCTTATTGTCACATTTTCATTTGCTGCATTTGGCTAGAGTCTGGAACACTGACATTTAAAACTAATCTCTTGGGAGAGGTGCTTCCAAGACTAAAATTAAAATTGTGTGCATACCTTTCAGGAGTGTAGTTGGGAGGCAAGATATTTTCTAGCATCTAAATATGTGATTAAACAAAGGCTCCTTAATTATCCCCTATTCATTTACTCATACCTATAATAAATGCCCATCTTTAATTATTTATATGATTGAATTCATGTTGCTGAATATTGTACTTCAGATGATTTCTTTTTAAAGCAAAACCATTATTGTGCATATTGCCATTGCAAATGTAGTGATGTGGTGATAACTCAATGGATTGCAGGGCTGAGGGTTTTTTTAAGACAGACCACTACAAATTACATTAGTATATTATGCGAAGTTTTATATTAATGAGAATGACCAAAAATGCCTTGCAGTAGGGAACCATGGGATTTATTTGAGGGGGACTGCTGTCATAAAAAAAGTCATTTCAACTTTTGGTCAGTGCAAGCCTTGTCCTTGCAGACCTGGAAACTTTTAGGTGGGTACGTGTTTCTCCTGTCTTATTTTTCAGTATATCCAGTCTTGTTTTCAGCTTCAGTGAGGAGATATATTCACTATAACATATTAACAGAGCATTTGATTCCAGTTAAGCTGTTGCCATTTTGCTGTTCTCATGTCTACAGCATCAGCAGAAGACTTCATTTGTTAGTTCTCTCTTGTGTGGCAAAAGGTATGGAATACAATTTGCAAGTTAGATTCAAATTTATCCTTTAGCTATAACTGCTGTATAGGGGGGTATGAGTTTTGTGCCTTTGTGTACACCCACTGCACTTAAGTCAATTCTCAGGGTGATCCAGAAATTATTTGAATTATCCAGAAGTTATCTGCATAGTTGAGATAATGGACTGGCTTGATACAAGTTCATTGGCTGAATTCCTAGTCATCTTCCCAGCAAAGCATTTGACTAATTTGCAGAGGAGATCTCCAGGTCAGAACTTCAAATGCCCCTAAGATTTTCTCAGGCGAGCTGCTGTGCCCAGACCAGTCTGTATGTTCAACATGTTAATGATTGACACCCGGGATGGTAAACCTGGCCCTATCAGAAACTCCCCAGATAGTTTCTGTGGAGAACTGACCAGCCTTTGCATAGATAAGACTCTTGTAAATAGTCAGGATAAAGTGCTCATGCAGATGCAGAAACGGTTACATATGACAATCTTTTGCACATACTGAAGATAATCAGGAGTTGTATGCAGTTTAACGTAATCAATAGTAGCAGAACATACACGTGCTGGAGTGGTCATGTATGTCATGTATGCCCCTCCTCAGCCCCTGTTCCTGCAGATACGGGAAGCTGTCCAACCCCCAGCATCTCATCTCTTTACACTGAAGCAAGCGCCAATATAAAACATGCCATTTTTTGTCTCACCAATTCTGCTGTTAAAAGAAAGTTCAAATTTACATGTTAAATTATTCATTGTCACTTTATGCCCATTTGTTCTTGCACCAACATTTATCCTTTAGCTTTAATCACTGTTATTTTTATGCTCTACTTTACTACTGTCTTTTTAAGCTTAATTTTATCCGGTTTAACAGTGCTAGCTCTTGTAGCTGCTATTCCTAACATAAGTTTTATAGTCTCCTAATCACCCAAGTCACCTTTCTCCGAGTGTCTTACGAATTTATATATCTTCTACTTACATGGAATAACAGAGTTATCAGTAGTATTCTAGACTATGACTCATAAACTGGGAGGTGCTGTTGACTCTCTCAAGGGACAAGAGGCCTTGCAGAGGGATCTAGATAGATTGGAGCATTGGGCAACGATTAATGGGCTGAAATTTAACAAGTCCAAATGCCAGATTCTGCACCTAGGATGGAGTAACGCTGGACACAAGTATAAACTGGGAGAGGAGTGGCTGGAGAGCCATCCTGCAGAAAGGGACCTGGGGTGCTGGTTGACAGCAGGCTCAATTATAAGTCAGCAGTGTGCCCTGGCAGCCAAGAGGGCAAACCACATCCTGGGGTGCATCAAGCACAATATAACCAGGCGGTCAAAAGAGGTGATTATCCTGCTCTATTCAGCGTTGGTGCGGCCTCACCTTGAATACTGTGAGCAGTTCTGGGCCCCACAACTGAAGAAGGATGTTAAGGTCCTTGAATGTGTTCAGAGCAGGGCAACAAAGCTGGTGAAAGGGCTGGAAGCAACGTCCTGTGAGGAGCGGCTAAGGACTTTGGGCTTGTGTAGTTTGGAGAAAAGGAGGCTGAGGGGGGACATCATTGCTCTCTAGAGCTTCCTGACAATGGGAAGTGGAGAGGGAGGTGCTGATCTCTTCTGCCTGGTATCCACTGAGAGGATGCATGGGAATGGTTCAAAGCTGCGCCAGGGAGGTTTAGACTGGACTTTAGGGACCATTTCTTTACAAGAAGGTAGCCAAACACTGGAACAGGCTTCTTGGAGAAGTGGTCAATACCCCAAGCCTGTCAGTGCTTAAGAAGCATTTGGACAATGCCCTTAATAACTTGCTTTAACTTTTTGGTCAGCCCTGAATTGGTCAGGTAGTTGGACTAGATGATCGTTTTAGGTCCCTTCCAGCTAAAATATTCTCTTCTCTATCTTTGTATAATAATTTTAATACCTTCCTACCACGACTAGGAATACTTTGCACAGCACTTTTTAGATTTTCCCTCACTTTTTCCACTTCTGTATTAATTTGGCAGTGTACAGTCACGGTCATTGAAGTAATATTCTACTGATAAACTTTTAGTTAATCTAACAGAAACTTACTCTATAAGTCCCTATGCATACGACCCCACTAAATTTTGTCCCATTTGTATTACTTTATCTCATTATTCCCTTATGATATTCAGGACTGGCTCTGTCTCCCTACTCCGTGTCATGAGAAAATTTACTTAGAATATTTCTATTTTTATATTAGAATCAGTCATAAAAATACTAAATAAGCTTGTTCTCAAGACTGAATCTTAAGAAAATCCAACAGGAGCTTCCTTTAGATGTCTTTTACTCCTTGAATTTTATTTTCTCTTTTTTTATCAAGTTCTTATGTACCTTACAACTTGTAATTAGCCCCAGTTCAATCTATTTTTTTAGTTCTAAAAGAAGTTTAAGTAGAATAGATCCACTAAAAAGTATGTTTATATTCTGAGGTTAGCTTTGCATGATCAACTTTGTTAACTGATAGCAAAACTGCTGCAGATGTGCAGCACATGCTGGTTTTCTATATCAAATATGTGACATGTGAGTGCCTATGTCCAAAAATAATCCACACAGAGGACTGAATTGTCCATCATTCCTAGAATTCAGAACTACAGAGTATGCTAAGCCACTCAGAGGCCACAAAGAAGATGCAGCAAAAGAAGGAGTTTTTATGAAAATGTAAATCCTAGATACGTTAGTTTGCTAAAGCAAATAGCTTGGGCAATATATTGAATAAACAGACACACAGGTAGAGGATCTGAAATTTAATATTATTTTACATCAGAAGAACTGTACAAATAAAAAGTAGGAGGAGTTCAGAAAAGACAGAAACATTTACTGGTATCTTTCTATGTTAATAATGTGATAAACAATAGAGAAATAATAATCTTTAGTAATATAAAATGAAAAGTCTAATGTTATTAGAAAGGGTATCTTTCCTTAATTTATCCTTAATCTACTTTTAATATTCTCTCTCTCCCCCCCAGTGTTATGTCTGTTATACAGCATTTCTAAAGAAGCATATGGCTTGCTTTCATTCATTTCAGTGCTCTGTCTGAGGATACAGAATGATGATCCTTAGCCCCTTCCTTCACTACTTTTAAAATTATTAGTTACAGAGCATGAGCTGAAAATTCACATCTGAAATAATCTCTGTTCTTACAAACGCAGACTTGGGAGACTCTGCAGGATAGATTCTGTGTAATCCTTCCTAATGGATTTGATAGATACGAGATCGAACAGAGTCCCTTAAAGGAATAACCCTGCTAGGATAAGCAGACTACAATGTGTTTAATGCACACAGTATCTTGATTGTTGCCTTGACATCCACCCTGCTTCTCTTCCTTAATGGGCAAAACAGCAGTCCATGATAGAGTGTGGGATATGGAATAGCCAAGAGCTGGCAAATAAATTCTGTTTTGCAAGCAGACTGTTTTAGCACATGACTGAAAACCAAGAAGTAGCCTTATGCACTGTTATTCAGTCCAAGGGCCTCTGTTAAAAAAGTTATTTAGGAAAGGTCAAGATATTAAAGTTTGAAAAATGTCTGAGTGGGCACCTATTAGCTACTCCCCATAATTTTTCTTTCTAATTTTCAAAAGCATTTTATGAGTGATAGTAAAGCCAAGTCCCTAACATTTGCTAAAATTCATGTAAAATATTATGAATGCTCTATAACAGGACTTTTCACAGAAATTAGGAAGTTTTTAAATTTTGTTTTTGTAAATCTTTATAGACCTTTTACCAAATATTCATATGAGCTCAAAATTAATATGAATTCTCTGTAACAAAATATTTTTGGTGAAATCCAAATTAGTAAATGCTTTCTACTATTTTTGAACAAAACTGGCAGAGATCTACATTGTTTCAAATTTTACAGCATAGAACCAAAGGAGTGGTTCTTCCACAATATATGATGAACTGATTTTGTTATTACTCAGAAAGAATGTAGTTATCATGTTTTAATATATAACTAAAAAAAAAAAAAACTATTTAAGAATAATTTATTTTCTAAGAAAAAATATTAGGTAAGGTACACTGGTTTTAGCTTCTATTCTGTTACGACTGAAGTCAAATGAAGGTTCTGTAAAAGATTATGTAACACAAAAGGGCCCATAAAATCAAGTACTTATGATATATAGGAACACCAGTAAATTAAAGAAAATGTGTAATTTTTCCTTTTTCTTGGGTTACACTGGCATGCCTTTAGCTACAGACTAATGTCAAAAGAAATATAAATCAATTCCTCTGTAATACCTCATATTAAAATACTGCAGTTGGATGGGATATGTTAATAATTATTTTGCATTTTGTTATTCTAAGAGTAATTGTGAATGCATTTTCAAGATGTATTTGCTCAGTATGCATCTTGAAGTGAAAGAAACTTATAAATTGTTGTTATGGTTTATCAGACTCTGTTCTACCAGACTACTTTCAAGACAGAATGTTCTTTGATTTCTAAAGCTAAAGGGAGAGAATTGCATACTGAAAATAGGTGTGCTCCAGAAAATACTTTTAAAAATAATGATAGAATTATAAAACCTGTATTCCCATCTGGGGTTTTTTTTGGGGGGGGGGGGGTTTTGGGGGTTTTTTTTTTTTTGGTTAATTTTGGGGTTTAATACTGTTCTCTATCATAATGCCTGTGAAACACAAGGGTATTGATAACTGTATACCATCTGGCAATGAAGAGCAATAACACCAATAGAGCTATGGAATCAAATCTCTGGAACGTTGCAGTTTAAGATGACGCTGGCAAACTTAACATACAGAACACTTTAATCACAGATACATGTGCAACTTTACAGATTACATGACCTTACTGTCTCATCGGGTAGACCGTACAGCTCAGGAGGAAGGTCAGATGGGCCAGCGCAGCAGTCACAGTGGTGTGGTGCACAAGCAGGGGGCTGGGCTGTGGTGTCCCCTGGGTGTCACTTCACTGCCGCCTTCTGTAGTCCCATTGGTCCTGCCTCAGGTCCTCTCCCATTGCCCTTGGACTCCTTCTTCTGTCACCAATGTCTGTCCTTCTATGTGTCTCCAACAGCACCTTGCACAGCTTCTACGCATGTCTCCTCAGGTGCCTCTCCCCACATGTCCCCCCAAAAAGTCTATCCCCATGTGTCTTCCCAGGTGCTTCTCCTCAACATGTTTCCCCAAGTACCTCTCCTCAGGGGTCTCCCAAAGTGCCTCTCCTCAGTGTGCCTTCTATGGCCCCCAGCTGCCCCTGTTTCCTAAATACCTGTGAACCCAAGCACCTGGGGCTCCCCTGCCGGGATGCAGTTTGGGGTGCAATGGGATGTTTACAGCAGTGTCAGAGCCACCTGGACCCACAGGGCCTCCTCTGCCCAGGGCACCCTGCAGCTCCCAGTCTCCCCAAACCTGCCACTTAGGTCCAATACATTTAGCATCAGATCTTCCTTTCTTTTTCCTTCCCTCCTCACTTTTTCAGAGCTCACTCTCATACTTTGCTGATTCAAGACTTTCTTAATGGACAATCTTTTTCATTGTTTCTGCTATATGTGAAATATATACGTTTTCCTCCCAGTAGGCAGGTTTACTGTTTTGATTGACTAGTAAACTAGTTACTTCCTGATCTGAAAGGGAAGGACTGGTTTTTTGGTTTTGTTGTGGATTAACCCCAGGTGGCAAGCAAGCACCACAGCAGCCTCCTCACCCTCCCCCTACGGTGGGATGGAAGAGAGAATCAGAAGGACAAAGGTAAGAAAGTTCATGGGTTGAGATAAGAACAGTTTAATAATTGAAATAATAATAATATTAGTGATAAAAATTGTAATGGAAAAGGAGAACAATGAGAGAGAGAGAGAGAGAAACAAAAGTCAGGAAAAACAAGTGATGCAACTGCTCACCACTCACCGACTAACACCCAGCCAGTCCCAAGCAGCAATTGCTCTCCCCCAGCCAACCCCCTCCCCCCCCTCCCCAGTTTATACACTGAGCATGATGTCATATGGTATGGAACATCCCTTTGGGCAGTTTGGATCAACTATCTTGGCTGTGCACCCTACCAGCTTCTTGTGCACCTGGCAGAGCATGGGAAGCTGAAGAGTCCTTGACTAGCATAAGCAGTACTAAACAACAACTAAAAACATCAGCGTGTTATCAGCATTCTTCTCCTACTAAATCCAAAACATAGAACTATACCAGCTACTAGGAAGAAATTAACTCTATCCCAGCTGAAACGAGGACAGGTTGTTTTTTTTTTTTCTTTCCAAATACATAACTTGCCTTAAAAGCACCAAATTTTCATTTTCAGAGGCAGTCCTTTAGACTACCAGACTGCCTTTAGCAGCCAGAGCTAAAGCCAGGACAGGAGGGTTTGTATTGGTAATTCTAGTATCATTAACTATTTTTCAGATACTTGAGTGGGACATCTTGGATTTTTTTCAAGGTTAATATTGACCTGGACATATGCAATGCTGAATGACATTTTTTTTAATTTCTGAAGCATATCAGACAGTTCTTTCATATACATAGTTTATGTAAGATGTATTAAAAAAAAAAAAAAAGAAAAAGGGGAAAAGTCTTGTTAGGATTTGATTGGAGCATGATAGAATTACTAGATAGATTTTTGGTATAACATGTCTACCTTAATGTAAATAATCACCATATTTATGCATTTCTTGGTTATAATATTATGAACAGCAAACTGAAAGAAAATGAAAAAAAAAAAGCAGGATAGTATGTGCATTTCTCAAAAATGTCCTTTCTTGCTCCTGATGGTTGTTTTTGTTCTGTTTCTATCATGGCATCTGTTTTTCTTTTCTTTTTGGTGTTCACCTTATAGAAGTTGTAAATGGCTGAGAGGTTCTTTTTACACCTATTTAAGTTCCAGTTGGGACTTTCTCTATGAATTAGCTCAAGGCCATGCTAGGGAATAAACCCATGAAATATAAAGAGTTTTCTTAGCATTGGAGGCTTGCTTCTACAGAGATTATGTATAAAACCAATTCATGGTCAACAAACATTCTATACCTGTCCCAAAGTTTAAGAAACTGTTATTGTTAGATGCAGTGTCACGAGCATTATATAAAGATGTCTAAGTCCATCTATTAAAGAAAATTTTAATTACTCTATATGAAGTAGTTTTGCAATGGTTGTCTGTTTCCTGTCTTTCTGACTCACCCAAGTTTCCTAGAGAGGCTTAAGACACATGAGCACATGGACTTTCCTTCATCTTTGTGTAAAACTCTCATTTATATCATGAGGATTTAAGCTGTGGATTGAAGATGTTAACTTTACATATCCAGAAGCTCATCACCCCTGAAGAAAAGAAATTTGACAATCTTCCCTACAGAATGACTGTGACATTCTACTTCTGAGATTTTACTCTAAGTGAAAAAGTCAGGAAGACATCTCATTTTTAATTAGTTCTCCCCATTTGGGAGTTCATCTGATTTTACTGGCAGAATTAGCAAGTGAAATCACTTAAGAGCTGCCATGTAAATGTCCCCTACCCCTAGGGTCCCAGTATATTAAATGAGTACAGTGTTAACCTGGAAACATTATTATTGATTTTAAATGAGAGCAGCTCTGAAATTTGGAGGAAATCATTAAATTGAAATAATTATTTTGATTCCTTTCTTGATCACTGATAATGGAAATTAGACAGGTAATCTCTTTTATGCATAAAAAGGACAATTTCTGTCCCCTTCCTCCATTTTACTAATTATAATAAATAATTTCAATTAATTCCAAACATATTTTATAGCGTTTTCTGATAAACAAGATGAACAACTTGCAGGATGTGTCAGAGAACAAACAAAGCTGCGTCTTTTCCTCCTTGATTTTTATTTTATAACTTCTTTTGCTAACTTACACATAGTATGATATTTTACTGAAACAATTTAGGAAAATATTCTGAGATTGTGTGGTTAATTTTTCAAGTATCATTTAAGTACTAAAATTCAACTGTATTCCTGTGGCCAATTTCTGACATTTAATTTGATTACAAATAAAGACCGTTTCTGTTGTATCAGTATGGAAGCTCATTTACTGCAAAATTTACAACACCTATCTAAATTGTGAATGATTACACCCTGGAGCCATACAGCCAGCTATCACATGCTTAAATCTCATCCCTCCAAAATTTTTGAATAAGGGCCCCAGTCTTGACTAGTCCTATGGAACTGTCATTCTTATCACACGTCCTTTTACTGCTTGAGAACAAATAATGCCTAGAAATAAGCAGAGATTTGAGTAGCTATGCTTCTCAGTCCCTATTACGTGAATTGTGCTGCTAATACAAAAGTCTCACTTAAAAAGAATCAATCATTTCCAGTTAAATATTAAGACTGAAAACTAGTTAGTGTAAAAAATCAGCAGTAATAACATGCAATTTTTATGTATACATATTTATACATACACATTGCATATGGATTCATACATAATAAGTTTTAGCAAGAATACCTGATAGAATAATTAAAAATACAATCAGGCATAATAGAAAAGTATAGCTTTCCCAATTCCCTTACATCTTTTACTGCAAAGAAAAAATGCCATATGACAAAATAATTACACATTCTTAGATTTTTAAACATAAATTGCTGGAAAAACACTAGCAAAAAAGAGGTCTTGATTTCACAAATCCATTCAAAATCAGTGGGGGCCGCACCTTTTAAAACCAGAGAAGTGGTATACAAATCTATCTCAATAATGGAGAAGACTAGTTTTAATTTAAAGCAGTCTGAAAGGGTAAATAACATCATAGAAAAAAAATAGTACATTTATTGAAATAAAAGAAAATCTAAGATATACATCAAATCTTTCAGAAACTCTGCAGTCTTTAGAAGGATAAAAAGCTAGATACTTTCACCAAGGAGAAGCTCATCCATTTTTGACAGCCTCAGACACATATTCCTTTCTTAGTCACTAATGATTTTTAGAAGTAACATATAGGAGCAACAAGGTTACAAAAATTATAATGAAATGGAAAAAAACCCCAAACCCATTCATTTTTGCTTAACATAAATATTAAAATTACACTTAAAAAATACAGATTCAGTTAGAAACTGTATCAATTCCTTAAACAGCTTTACTGGATATAGTCCTACCCAATTTAGGGAAGTGTGCCAATTTGCATTGCAATAGATTTTGGCCTTCTATTATTAATACATTATTAACAGCATTAATATTAATAAAGCAAAACACTTGAGGCTATTCTATCAAGAAAACTTTTTATTATTATTTTCAGTAATAACTGCATCTGCTCTCTGATCAAAATCAACACTTGTCATACAAAACATTATATCTAAAAATGGAAATATGCTTCTAAGAACTGTCAAGAAGGATATGAGAATTCATTAAGAGTTGAAAGACTTCTGTTAAACAAAAGCAGAGTACTTGGAAAATGCTTAGAAATCAGCCTAACTAAATGCAGCCTGGAAAAATATATTAGTCAAACAGAAAGGGATCCAGTTCTATAATGCTCTTGATCATGCAGTCATTTGCAGCTGCAGAAAACAGATGTAAATCATTAGCATTTTGGTATTTCTAGGAATGTAAAAATGTATGTAAACTCAAGAACAAAATTATTGGAATCTGTGAATTTTGACTTCTGAGACTTCCCATTATTTCCTTCTATAGTTGGAAAAATGAGTACAAAAGCAGCTCCTTTATTGAATTGCCAGATAATTTTGATTTGCAAAGAAGGTCCAAAACTCTGTAATATTTGGATGGCCCACAGTAAGTGTATATTTTCTGCATTCTTCTCTGACAACATAGTCCCTTTTACTGCTTCTGTCAGATTCTTCTTTATGGCTCTGTCAGATATGGAGCTTAAAGAAAGAAACCATTTTGGCAACTACTTTACCACAGCTTCTGCGAATAATCTTGGTGAATAATATCTTGGAAAAGATATAAAGAACTGACCTGTGTTATATATACCAGCCAAGAATATTCATTCCAGTACTGACAGCCACAATTGGCCTGATTTACAGGCCAGTCAATATGGTTTTATAAAGAGATGGGCAATGATTAGAAGTCAAGATTTTCCTTTTCATTTTCTTCATTTCAAACTTTTCTTGGTTTTATTCTCTGTTACAATTTCTCACAAAAACTTATATCATATGTTCCTAGAAAAGAACAAATAAGAAAGTGTTATCTTAATAGAAAGAGACATTCAGCTATGAAAGAAATTAAAAAAAAAAATTAATCTCCAAATAGTAGAACTCTAAGTATTTTCAAAGCAATGTCTTGAGCAGCAGTGGTTTCAAAATGCTTGAAATGTACTGTACAATTTCATAGAATCATAGAGTTGTTTAGGTTGGAAAATACCTTTAAGATCATCCAGTCCAAGCATCAACCTAACATTACCAAGTCCACTGTATGTCCTCCACCTTGCTACTCACTGGTTCCTTTGCTCTTTTGGGTTACTGATTTTCATTCAGTTATGTCAAGTTCCAGCAGAAGTATGCTTTATGAACCATGGCTATGTTGCAGGCCACAAATTGCTATAAGCAGGCACATCGTACTCATTAACTACCAGCTAGCATACTGTTAATAACTATGTAGTGAATCTTGCTTTTTAAGTAGGTACAAATCTTATGATTCACAAGTACTGTGAATAAATCATCTAAACTCACTATGTGCCTCTCTAGCTCTGAATTTCCCTGGAAGTCCTTTGGTGTGAGCTCCTGGGGAATCTATTGGTAAACCAGCATGTACATCCCACAGACCTTATAAAAAAGTATGGTTATTTCCAAGCCATTGGCAAGACTTGTGACTTTTTTAATTTTAAAGAACAACCGCTGGGAGACAAACTGGAGTCTTGTTTCTATTTTACATGATTTCCTTATGGTCAGAGGACTGGTCCAGGCTGTCAAAGACCTTAATTTAATTCACATCTTAACACCAACTGGGTAAAAGAAACATCCTGGACTTTCCAGGAAAAAGCTTTAGACATTACACTAACCGATGTTGGGTTGGAGCAGATAGATTCTCTTGGTTCCTTGTTTTGAAGCAGTGTTGTTATGCATTAAGAAAAACAGTATTTAATGTGTAAGGAGAGATACCACAAGTGTCAAAATAACTCCTATATCTTCTGAAAGCTGGACGATATTAATTTGGTGCTTCTGAAACAGGAGGGATAAATTAATCATAAATTTTCAATTTCTCTCAGCATTTCAACTACTGCACTATTATTGTGGATTAATTAACTGATACTCTACTGATAATATTTTTTTGGAGAGAGTGATTATTATAGCAATTTATGAAGGACAAATATGGTGATAAAGTTTTTTTACTTTGGTTTGAGATTTCTATATGGCCATTCAGAGGACATCAGCAGAGTCACTGGATTCAGTATGCAGCATCAAGGTTCAAGACCTTGGTTGTGCAAAGAGATCAGAATAAGACTCCCTGCAAGTATGCACATAAACAAACCACAGTGATACCAGTGATTTTTCAAAGTCAAACAGGAGTGGGCTTTATATATTTATTTTGGCATTACCTGCCAAATCAAAATTTTGGACTTTGGCAAAGTCAATTTTCCCAAACCCAGATTAAGACTCCAATGTTATCTACTGCGTCTTGCCTGCAATCACATTTTAGGGGTAGCATTTGCATCAGATTGGGTCTATCAGTTACTCATGCAGTTATTATTTTGAAAAGGCCTCTGTAAAGAAAGCTTCAGTACTTTCCAGCCTGGACACATGGACCTGTGTATCAGCTTGGACCAGTCAAATCCGTATGCCAGCAAGACATCTAAGAGTGCTCACTGTAGCTAATTCCCACAGTAGATTTGGAGAAACATGATTAAATTGTGTTCAGTATCACAAAGTGTGAATGGATGAGAACATAACAAGAGTCTTACCTCTAACACTGTAATGCAGAGAAAATACATCTACTTAATTAAAATGATCTAACTGTAATCTGATGTGGACATTCATATATCAAGGATTAATTATAAGAGACCAATGTTGTTTATAGTTACAAGTACACTATTAAGCACAACACTGTATCAAATCCAATGAACATATGGCATTTGCAGAACCAGCAGTGTCACCAAAAAAGCATAGCAGTTGTCATATTTTATTAATCTTATGATAAACTATCCCTGCATTGTAATGATATGAGCAAGACAGTGAGCCAACATCATTACCTGAGGTCCTGTTTTCTTTGAATACCTTGTAACTTATAAGTCCTGTTATTTATTAATACTATGTTGTTTTACTGAATGTGAATTATTGTAGGTATAGTGGGTTGAGTTATTCTCCAGTGTTATTCTAATATAGCAATGATTTATGCTAGGTATTAATTTTGTCATGTTTCATGTTGTATCTATTTAGATATAGTTCTTGGCAAGAGTAACTAGCCCAATATTCTTTAGGTAATGAGCTATTAAGTTCAACAAGTGAACTTACAATGCCCTTATAAATACAGCATTCCCATTTACCTCTCATTCATGTCAGAGGTTAATAATTTCACAAGTTAATAACTTCCATCTAACACAGGTAATCAATATTATTCTGTTTCATAAGTTGGAATGAATATAAAAATTACTTCAGTAACAGATATCAGTAGCATCCAAAATTAAAAAAAAAAAAACAAAACAACCAATTCCTTTTCAGTAACTGAGCAACAAGTAACTTTGTAAGAATTTGAATACCACCAAACAAGGAACTATAAACTTACACATTTTAAACAGATAGGTCTATTTATTTTCATTGCATAAATAAAGCCTGGAGATATAATCCAATAGCCAGTGCTATATCTTAAATGAACTTCATGTTACAGTGCTGACCACTATTTGGATAAATAATGATTAAAATTATAATATCTCATTCCCATGTGTTAGGATCCAAACTGGATGACAGGAAGGCCCCCTTCATTCTAACCAACCTTGGACAAGTCTGGGAGGGTATGGGCTGCTAGACCAACCTCCCATTTCAGGTTCGATCCCTTTGAGCGAGATTGAGACACAAACAAGGTCAGATGTCGTTAAGTCCACCCGCTTATTAACCACTCTGAGGAGAGAGAAACAGAGATAGAAAAGGAAGGAAGGCAAGTTGGAAAATTAAGAGTTCAGGGTAGAAGAGCGCAAATAGTCACCAGCATGAATCTGCAGCGTCCCAAGGGTCCATGCTTCTGGGGCCTTTGGTGGTGGGGGATCACCAGCGGGGTCTGGGATGGTGGCCTTTTATAGGCTGCGTGCCTGAGGCAACAACTCCATGCTTGTGCAGAACTCCTTTGCGCCGTGCTTGCCCAGGGCGACAGCACGTATCCCATGGCAATAATAAAAATTCAAGAACCTTAAATCTGTCAGGGTCCTGTACGCACCTTGACAGTGCTCATCTTGCATCAAAGTGCACTAGATAAAACACATTTTGCCTCAGAATGCCTTTGTTATTACTACTATTTAGAAATAGCTAAAGAAATTAGCAGTCTATTCTGATTTTAAAAGTCAACAATAGGTCAAGTAGACACTCCAGTTACTTTGCTCAGTTAAAAAACAAAAAATCAGTTTACCTAAAATGTGTTGATTGGTTTAAACAGAAAACTTATAATAGCTGCAAGAACAATTTACTAGTAATTCCTGGGAGAAATTGAGGACAAACAAAAGAGAGTGACAGTAGATGAAATACTGAATGTATTACATCCAAGCCAAGCAGAATTTTAAGGTTAAAGGGTAGTCCTGTATATCCTTCTTGTTCTCTGTTCATGTATCGATACAGGCAAAAATTATATTTTATAAACGTCTCAAAAAGTTACAGTCTCTAATCTGCTTACTAAATGTTAAGTGTTTTCAAATTAGCTCATTTTACATACTCTAATCTATTCAACTAACACAAGAGATCAGTTCTCACAGCAGAATCCTTTCTGGAAAGGGCTCTGCAGAGGAAATGCCTAAAATTGAAGGGATTGTAGGAGAAGCTATGGCACATGCATAAACAAGAACAAATCACCTCACATGAATGAATCAGATTAATTTGTATCGAAGGCATGTGATCTTTTACCTGAAACTGCATTGATACCTGGATTGCAGAGGAGTAAACATGGCTAATTTTTAAAGAAGCTTTCACGGGTAGGCAGAGAACCACATTTTAATAACTCTTTAGCTTATACTGAACAAATTATGACACTGCAAAGCACAGGATTAATAGATATGTGGATAAATAAGATCATCTTTATCCGGTAGCTTATTCATGCTTTTCTCTGTTTATCAAGACAAACAAAAGACTTTAAAACTTGTCTTCAAATTGCAGCTTTATTCCACAGTAACCTATAGCCTGGAGGATAGGTCATATGCAAAAAAAAATCAGAAAAAATTAGGTTTAAATCTTCAAGGAGATGAAGGAATCTGAATCTCCACCTACTATACCTTAATAAACTGCTATGTGAAAGGGAAGAAAAACTCTTCTTGTTATGCTCTGTATTCTAAGAAGGACTGTTAATCATGAGTGGAGAAAACAGCCTCCCTGGAGATCAGTATTGTCGGAAGAGTAATGACACAGAATAGATACTTCTCACTATTGGTTAACTATCAGCTCATCATTCAGCACTGTAGTCTTCCAGTCTCAAATATAGAACTTTGTTTAGGAAGCTAATAGTCTAACAAAAATGACTGGGATTTCAGTCTACAATGAACGCATCTGAAAACTAGACTTAAAAATGAGGTACTTCAATAATATGCTGCAGTGCCTAAATTCCTTTCTGGATCTAATCCCATATTAATTTCAAACACTCTGTTAGTTTCTATCTATTAATGGAGTATGTTAATCATATTGGAAACATGTTTATTACGGCAATACTTTGTGAATAGTATTTTTTACTGTTTCAAAATGAGCTATTCATAAACAAAGTATATGTGAAGTAATTATCTCAAACAACAAACTTTGAAACTATAATAGAAGAGATTTTGCTTTTAACATAGTTGAACTAATTTATGTCATGAAATTGGATTGACGTATTTTGGAGTACGCTGCCTTAATTGCTTCTGTAAAAGCATGCAAACAAACAAAAAATGAAACAAACAATCAAGAAAAATAATTCATAATCTACCGAAGCACTCTGGCAAAAGAGAGAAGAGAGACCTAACCAATAAGACTTATCTGGATGAGCGCATCAAAAGGGATTTGAGTTCTTTGAGAACTCAGAAGGCAGTCCTGAGTTCCTCTTTGGACCATACAACTCTGGATAAACAATCTTTGATGGTCATAATGAGAAACATTTGTATGACAGAAAAATGTATTAATTATATTATATATGATATTATTGATTTAAATTTGTATACAGGCAGAGTAAATCTTCAGGCAGCTCAAACAAGAATTTAAAAAAAATCGAATTGGGTGCATTTTTATGATTCTGGGTCATCTTATTAAATGCCAGGCTAACATATTGCAAACCATTATCCTGTTTTTAATTAGAAAGAAATCCTGCAATATAATTCTGAAACCTTCTGGCAAGAAATTTTTGTAGGTTAAACCATACTCTTTAAATTAAATTAACATAGCAGGAAGGAACAGCATTCTATAAATCTTCATCAGTGAACTCATGACCAACTCTAACAGAAGACATACATTTTGTGAAAAGGTTTCTTCTCTCTCTCAAGTCTGTTGACACCTTCTTTTCTTTTAGTTCCTCCATCGGGTTGACAGGGTACCATTCCTAAAAGTGCATGAAGATCAAAAAGAACCTTTAGAATAACAGAAGGAACAAAATCATTGCCAAATGCCAAATCAAGGGTAGGTTTGTTTGGAGAACAAGTCTTATGAGGAGCGGCTGAGGGAACTGGGGTTGTTTAGCCTGGAAAAGAGGAGGCTGAGGGGAGACCTTATCGCTCTCTACAACTCCCTGAAAGGAGGTTGTAGTGAGGTGGGTGTTGGTCTCTTCTCCCAAGTAGCTAGCGATAGGACAAGAGGAAATGGGCTTAAGCTGCGCCAGGGGAGGTTTAGACTGGAAATTAGGAAAAATTTCTTTACGGAAAGGGTGGTCAGGCATTGGAACAGGCTGCCCAGAGAGGTGGTGGAGTCACCATCCCTGGAGGCGTTTAAAAAACGGGTAGATGTGGCACTTCGGGATATGGTTTAGTCTGGTCTACCCTTGATTAGTCTAGAGTGGGCTTGGTAGTGTAGGTTAATGGTTGGACTGGATGATCTTAAAGGTCTTTTCCAACCTAGATGATTCTATGATTCTATGATTCTAAGAGCACAGGGATTGTGTCATATCTGTCTTACCTGTCATATCTGAATGTCAAGGCAACTGGATGGTGCCCAATCTTACCATTGACTATAATGTAAACCACAGTATTTAGCTTTCAAAACCACATGCAATATCTAAGTGCATGCAAATTTTAGTGTGTGAAGTCTGGAGCTCATTCCCACCTTTTGTGACACTACACCTACTTTATCCTATGTTCTTACCAAATTCATTCTTCTGGCCACAGAACTATCCTTAAAAATCTGTCGATACCTAAACTACATTTGAAAAGGGACCTGAAGACAGTACACAGGAACTAGAGAGCATAGTCTGTGCATTTGCTCCATATGTGAGCAGCAAGCCCAAAGACTTGAACTGTGAGGCACATTCACAGGAGGATCAAGTTCCAGACAATATATGTACAGAAAACCAGATGCACAGATGTGCTACTTCCACACTTTTAAAACAAATATATTTGGGAGTTTAACATACAAATCTATAACAACTAAATTATCAAGTATGTTTCAGCTATATTTTCTTTCAGAAATAAATGATAGAATGTAATAAGTAGCTAAAATAGACATATTAATTTTAAGTTCTCAAAGTAAAACTCCAGTAATTGGTAGTAATTTTCTGTATAGTGAAAATGGAGAGCGCAGAAGGAATAATCAATACCTCTGAAACTGGAATTGACTTTGAGTGCACTTTTAAATTAACTTTTTAAATCACAGTTTGCTCTTAATAACATTTTAACATAATGAAATCTTTTATTGTGTTTGTAGTGTTCACAAATGTAGACTATTTTTTATTTAGCTAAAATCTTTCATTATCCTACTTGATGGCAAATCTTCACACAGAAAATACAGATACAAGGGACTGCAAAATTGTCAGACACAGCTTTGTAACTAACATTTTTTTCTTACTCAGTTAAACTTTATAAAGATCATTTAAGTGAAATGTAAAAGTCTAACAAAATCTGAAAACAGGAATTAATTTTTTCTAATAAGAGAGATTTTAGTCTGTTTTTACACTCTGGATAAATTTCAGTGAGAACATGATGTCAAAGTTCATAAAGAAACAAGCAACAAGTAAAACATGACAGATTATAATGATGATGCACCAGATAGGACAACAATATAGAAGTAAACTTTGTATTTAGGGCTAGAGCATTTGAGAAAAGGAATCAAAACCACAAGGTTATAATAGTTATTTCAAGTCTCCCAATGTCAAATACAGTGTCAATACAAATTGACTATTAGTCAAATACTGTTGCTGGAACAGATATATTAGGAAGAGGAGCACAAAAGTGATGGGCACATCGTTATTTCTGCTATAATCAGCCTTTTAGATTTGGCATTTTGATCCTCCTAGTTACCTGTGTTAAAAGTATAATAAAAAGTCTGTACTTAAAAGAACTGTCCATAGGCATGAAGATCAGTTTTAAAAAGCTGTGAAGTTACATAAAAGGTGGAATCTTTCTGTCATGACTAGGCTGTTGGCTAGACCCTGCCCTGAGATTGTGTTAACTGAGCACGACATGACACAACATGGGAAACTGCTGGATGTGACAGATAACAGTGTGAGAAGCTGACATAAATTAGAGAGAGCACCATGAGGCATGGCAGGGGTGCACAGGTGGTTAAGGCAGAGCTATCTGAGAAATGACTGAACTTCATAGGTAACTGGAGGGAGTCCTAGGGACCTTTGGGAAGGCAGTATCTTGCAGGCCAGCAGTGCCAAGGTAGCCACATTGGCAGTAACCTACAAGGCTGAGGTTGCCTATGTAATGGTAACAGAAATACCCAATTTGGATAAGGATATAGCAAAACTGGGACCAATAGGGAAAAACTAATTGAGGGCAGTTGGGAGGAGATTGGGGTATAGAAAGGGAGGTACAAGGGTGGCAAAAATAGTAATAAGGTATGCTAATGTTGAAATTGGTGTGTCTGGGTGTACCTGCTGGGCAGCCCTGCACTTGATCACTGTAGCCTAAAGCAGGACCACAGACAAAGCTGTTACTCTGAGCATGACACAGGAGTCAACCCTGCAGACAGGACGGCTTGGGCACGGTTCTCTCCCTGGCTAACAAGAGTGCACCTGGACGGGAAAATCAATAGTATCTCCAGGTCAGGTCTTGTTCCTCACAGCATCCACATCTGCCCATCAATTCTAATAAGTATAAT
This sequence comes from Pelecanus crispus, assembly GCF_030463565.1. NCBI lineage: Eukaryota > Metazoa > Chordata > Aves > Pelecaniformes > Pelecanidae > Pelecanus > Pelecanus crispus. The sequence goes on from NC_134643.1 coordinate 182,794,394, forward strand.
ATTTTGACACAAACCTTGCCATGCAATTCGTGAAACAGATTTCATTTTTTTAGCTGCTGATGTAATTCTAAATAAGACAAAGACACTCACTGAAAAAGGGATATCAATGATTATTGATTCAGACAGGTCAAAGCAAGACTTCTTAAATTATTTTAAAAAATTACTACTATTCATGGTGTAGGATTTCTCCAAGCACAATTAACAATATGTACTTCTAATAGCATTAGAATGATTCTTTCTTTGACTTCCAAACAGATGGAGATGTGAAACAGGCAAAAGGATATCAACAAAGACTGTGCATGCACATGGGGCAGATTAAACTACTAGAAAAAATTTGCCTGAGATCTGAGACACTTCATTTCCAATACCTAAGGAAGAACTTGAATTACTATCTTGAATTTATTGCGCTTAAATGGCACTTAGTCAACTCAATATTTGGTAATGCATGCATACACATATAGAACATTGCTGGACCACAAGTCTCATAAATGGTATCAGCAACAAGGCTATAAAACATAAATATGTAAAATATACTGTTAAGAAGACAGAAAATTTTGTTCAAAAGTATTCATTAAATTCCTTATTCTTTTTTTTTTTTTTCATGGAGTCTTTATGATCTACATGGAGAACTTTCAATATTCAATACCTACTTTAAAAAAAAATACAGAATAAAATGCAAAAAATGCAATTTATTGAGCTGAGAATCAAGTGCTACACCTGTTGTAGAAGCTATTGCTTCAAGAAGACTAAATGTTTATTATCTTCATCTTTATTACCAAGTCAACATCAACAGAGCCTAAAAATATTCTGCGTACCTTGTCCCCCTCCCTCTCTAAATCACACACTTTCTGTACAAAATGCTAGTGTCCTGGTTTTTTTATTATCTAAAACATTTTCACCTCATTTACCTTAGAATCCTACATCTAGCTCCACAGAAGACATTAAATTTAGGGAACAACATATGATGAATGCAGAGAAGGAAGAACATAAACTTTCAGAAGGAAGCAATTGAAGTCTACCCCATTAATGATAATTTCTTTTCTTGATTAGAAACAAATAAAAATGGATTTAAGAAAATTAATATTCCCGTCACAGTTTCTATAGATTTATCCTCCTTTTGTAATATTATGATGTTCCATGAAGAATTTGGTCCTGCAGCACTTTAATATATTCAGCAAACAAAATTTATCAAAACATGGAACATGGAATATTTCAAATTATATATACTACAAGATAGAGGGGAAAAAAGGCTACTATATGATCAAATTATAGAACAATATTTAATTGTTTTAAGAGATGAACAAAGAAGGGATAATATGCAGGCAGATTTAAAAAAAAAAAAAGTTTAAGACATATAAATGCCCCCCCCAGTAAAAAAAAAAGAAAAAAAAAAATTGTATAATCTGGTATGGTTTTACTATAATGAATATCAGTTTTAAATATATAGGCAAAGCACTCACTTAGCTATTCATTACTGGTTTCTTTTTCCTAGTCAGCATGAGTTACACATATTAAAATTGTCATATTTCAGCAACTCTGACATTGGGAGATCATTTTCAAAGGTATCTTTGAAATGGTCCCTTCTCTTTTCAAGATGCCATAAAAACTACTGCCTCAACAGCACTCCTGGTCCACTACTGGAGACATAGATGAGTGCATGAGCAGTGGCAGCGACTTTGGAACTCCTAAGTAGGCAAGGCTTTATAAATTAACTTAACCACCTTGCAGAAGTGCCTTGTTCAACACTCTAGTTTACATTTGTTCAAAACAAAGAAAAAAACAAAGAAAAAATAACACAATTTTGTGGAAAAATGCAGAAATCAATAAAAAAATACCTGGACTTACACGTAAATAATGTCTTTTTGTTTTTCAGCATATTCCATCAAATTTTGAGTTTTGCATTTGTGTTCTTACCAACGAAAATATCATAGATACTTTATGACCAGTTTAAAAAAAAAAAAAAGGTCATACAATTACCACTCCATTGCAATTTGTTCAAAACCTTATGAGGGGGCTTTCAGCTCTGAAATGGTCTTCAGTGAAGATGCCTAACTCATGTCTATCTTGATCTACCTCAACTCCTGTAGATGACACTTTCAGTTAAATCCTTTTCTTCTTAACTGTTATTTTACATTTCCATTTTCTTTAGGTTTTCTGTCCATCAGATGGGTGGGAGTCCTTATTACAACCATGTGATACACTTATATACACTATAAATGTAACTAAAACACTATTTAACCTTAAAAATTAAATATTGACCCTGGATACCTAACATAAGTGTTGCAGTAATAAAGCTTGTAAAATTTTTTTTCTGGGTCTTCACTGCCTTGCTTATCAATTGCTTTGAAGTGGAAAACATGAGGCAAATACAACATATTATTATTTTCCCTACTACTAATGTGAATAAAAATAAATGCTATATTGGGGTGTTTTCCAAGAAATGTTTACTGCCAAATGTTAATGAATACTAATTTACATTTTAATCAGGACAGTATTTCACATAAATTCCAATAGGAATATATTTTTCTATTGCCAAGAGATAAGTGGTGTTCAACAAAGTTTAAAGTATATCTGAAATTAAAATTTGATTTTGATGCACATTTTACTAAATAAATATTAAAAAGTATATAAGCCAGTTTATTCAAGAGTGACATATAGTTTACTTATCAAAGAGATCTAATTTATGATTAAATGTTAGGTGTTTTCTGAGAGCACTTGTGGTTCCTAAATTCCCTGGTGGTCTCTTGTGAATGTGAGCGGGCAGCTATCTTTAAAGGTACTAAGATAAATATTCACAAATTAAAAAATTATATGTAACATTGAAGAAGTTATTTCAATTTATTTGTTTTGGAAAATGAGTTAATATCTTTCTAAAAATTTTAAATTATACCAATGTTAAGAAATCAAGCTTTCAGAAACTTGTGAAGACAAATTTAAGATAAGTACTGAACCTGAAATCCACATTTTACTAGGCTTGAACATTTGTTCTCTAAATGTTCTAATTACTTTAACTAACAGTTATTACAATTTTAATACAATAAAACTGATACTTCCCATGCAGATGTACACACAAGAAATTACAATACACTAGTGTAACCCTTGACCAATGGGTTCAGCTCTTTGCAATCCAAGGCTTAGTTTCCTGCAGCACAGCTGTGTGACTTTGGCACCATTTTGCTGAGAAAATTATTTTAAGTGTGAGAAAGCAAGTGGTCTAAAGTCATGGTAGATGAAAAAAAAGGGGGGAAGGGAGAAAATATAGGTGTTGAGACAGTGATAATCAGCAGGTCAGAGATTCAGTACGAAAAATGCTGATGTGAAAAGGTACAAAATCCTGAGAAAAATTCAGCAACAGCAAGGATCAGCCTGTTCAAAGAACATGGAGGGTCTTCCCCATCTGACTACTAACTGCCCAGTCAGCTGAGACTCATCAAGGATCAGTATTAGGCATGGCAAGCATATAAATGCTTTGCATGGTAGCGTATTGGTTGTAGCTATCTACCACATATATTAGCCAACAAATAATTGCTTTCCACTCCTAAGTTGTACATACCTTACTGATAGTCTCTTCCTTTATGATAGAAGAAGTCTGAATGAAGTGACCCAGAAAAAGAGGTACTGACCCTTGGTATGGTAAGGCTAAGCCAGCCTTCATAGAATGCTTTGGGTTGGAAGGGACCTTGAGAGATCTTCACAGTCATTATACTAAGGAAATTTGAAAGAAATCTACAAACAAGGATGAAAACTAGTTGAAGTTTTATACTTTTAAAATTTATTAACATAATTAACATTTCAAGAATTGCAGTTTAAGAATTTAAATTATAGAAAATATCTTGTTTGAGGCATTACTATGATGTGATTTAGAATTTAAAAGAGCTTTAAGTTCTTGAATACAGGTTAGTGTCATGATGACAGATTTTAATTGGGAATGATTTTGAGTATACTTCTACTTTGTTTTAAGTCTACAGTTTGTTCAGATGTATTCTAAATAATATGAAAATTAAATTGTACCAGTATAATTAATTTTGTTTGAACTATGGTTTTATACCTCACTAAACAATGTATCATAAACTTATTTGCTATTACATTATGAAGAAAAGACAAAACAAATTTGATTTAATACCACTCAACAACATTTTCTGAAAGAATATCATGTATCTTGCTGCAGCTTTTATACCTGTGAAGATCAAAAATGCTTTGTTTTGGTTTTTTTTAATTCCTTAAATTGCTCAGAATGTCTACAGTACACTTGATGTCAGTCACGATACTGTTAAAATAGGGCTATCAAAATGTGGTTAATTTTCTTTCATTTCTGTTTACATTCATGTATGTCAGCATTATGTATTGACATTCATATATTTGCAAAAATACATACTGATAGCATAGGCAAAATCTGCGCAGTAACCCCCTTACCATTTTCCACTTCTGCATGTAAATTCATATGCTCAACTAGTTTAAAAGGAGAGTGTCTCTCTGAATAGATAAAATAGCAATTTATTTGCCAGCCAAATTTATCCGTTTTTGTCTGTGTGTCATACATAAAATTGTAATTGTAGGACATATCTTTCTTTGAAGACAAAGCAGTGGTAAAAACAATGTTGAGAAAAAGATGAAAAGAGCACCCAGACTTCCAGGATAAATAAATGAGTCATGAGCTACTACTATGTAACTTCAAATGCCTTTTCTCCAAATTTGTAATTTTATTCAGATTTTTTACACTGTAAACCTTAAGCTCAGAATATTACCTAAAATAATACTTCTCTTGAACATCATCAGAGACTCATGTTTAGCATTAAAGCTAAATGAATGATGAACCAATATGAACAAATATCACGGAGTTTCTTTCATATTTAGCAAAACAGTAGCGGAATGTAAATTTAAAAATTTCATTTTCCAGAAAAGACTTGACCAGAGTTAAGAATTGCAGCTCTAAGAGAACAATACCATTATTCACTTGAAAATTATTGTGTTGATCTGAAATGACTGCAAAACAAACAAATAAACAAAACCCCAAAACCCACAAACAAAACATGATTGGTTCTATTAAAGTTGGCAGTACTGGTTAAGTAATGACATTTATCTGTCCATTTGCAGACTTTTAAGATTGAGTAAAATGGATTAGAACTGCATGTTATTTCTTCTCCATAATTACCTTCTGTGTACAGCTGAACAAAAGCATTAGCTTTCAATTAATTAAAAAAATTAAAATCATAAAGTTGAAACTTTGGATATGATTCATTTTTTTTAACTCTGACATCTACATTGTAGATGTTTAAATAACAGCTCCTCACCTTAGTTTACTAGTGCAGTTAACAGTGATAACTTCCAGAGATTGGTTCGTATCACCCTAGACAGGTGTTCAAGATAGCTATGATGAACCACCCTTTGGAGATGCCGTCTTCTTCCCACTGATTATGAAGAAAACTCATAGTGACCAGTTCAGACACAAAAATATTGCAATCTGGGTTGCACAGCTGAACAACAGTACAGAAGAAGCACCTTGGGTAAAAGTCAGAGGGCTCCATTACACTTGTGGTTGAAAGAGAACAAGGGAAAGCTTTTTACTCTTGATTGTCTACAAAGTTTAACTGCTAATTTCCTAGTGGCTCTTTTTTGCACCTCTGTCATTAATTATCTTCAAGACTAATCTGTCTTTAAGATGGCTACGTTTAAGCAGTCTTTTTCCATTTGGCCACTGGGCTAGTATTCATTCCCTTGCCTTCAGTAAATTAACAGTAGCCAGGACAGCCAAGGCACAGGAAAAATCTAACTAGGAAGGGAAAACTTCCTGTCAGTTTATTGGAAGCAAAAGGATAGGCAAAAAAGAGTGGAGTCATTACTTAAGGAGGACCAAACACTATTGATACTGGGAAGGATGAAGTGTTAACACCTTTCCTGCTTCAGTTTTCATTAAGGAGGTTATGCATGAATGGACATCACACCAACATAGAATAAGGAAAAAAAAGTTACTTATCTAAGTCAGATGAAATTTCATCAGGTTGATGACATTTTCTGCAGAGTACTTAGAAAAATGGCTGAGGAAATCTCATGCTAACATTATCTTTGAGAACACAAGAGAATAAGTGATCTTCCAGAAGATTAGAAAAGGGCAAACATTATTTTTTTTTTTTAAAAGGAGGAAAAAGGCCACAGTTATCCAGCTCCAGTTGATGAAAAATATGTTAGTACAAAGATATGGAAAATCAAAAGGTGTTTATTGTCAGCCAATAAATCATGCCATAACAAAAAAATTTCCTTCAACAGGGTACCTCATCTCATTAGTATGTTAAAAATAATAGGTATTTCAGATAGTGCCTGGTACAATTTTCTTAAACAACCTAGAAAATTACAGTGAAGAAAAATCTGCTGCAAGGTGAGTGTATAAATGGTTGGAAAACTATACTCAGCTGTTATTCATTGCTCACACTAGTACAAGAAAAAATATTGGGCGTGTTTCCATATGTATTTGTCTTTACTTCAGTACTGTTCAATACATTTATCATTTGATAATAGAGAATGGAGTACACCATTCAATTTGCAGATCACTTCAGACTGGACGAGGCTTTGGAGACCACATTAAAATTCAAATGGTCTTGAGAAACTGACATTGTTTATCTTCCAGAAAAACCCAATCAGAATGTTTGCTGACAGTAATACACTTTGAGCTTAAAAGAATATGAAAGATTGTTGTTAGCTTCACTTAAAAACTACAGCCTGATTGTCAAACAGCACATGCAAACGTTTGGGGAAAATAAGAAAATGGCCCAAAAGCTTACCAGAATGATTCTGTCAATTAGGATTTTCTTCAGTCCCCTCCTTTAGATCATCAGAAATAATTTTTCTTTTTTGTAGGTTTCTTCCTATTAAAGTTCAAGCATATCGAAAGATATTACTTTGTACTGTTTATATAACTCCTATTGAACAGGTAACACATGTTCTGGCCATCACAGCAGCCTGAGAATAACAGAAGCAATGTCTATGTCTCCACAATGAAAAATTTTCAACTAATCTTACTAATGCGATGAAAAGGCACTCTGTACAAGTAACAAGTATCTCAATTGTAACTAGAAAGTTTAATTTTCGTGGGGAAAAAAATATAACTTCCTAAACTGGAAGTACGTGAATTTTCAGAGTCTAGGAATCTGTCTACTGAGACTAGAAAATATGGGAAGTATAAGGCAATAGATGTTTGATGCTAAAGAACTCAAGTGACAGAATACACCTCTGTGAGGACAGGGGTCTTGCATACCATGAGACACACCTGAAAATAGGGAAATGCTTCTCCTGTAAGTGCGTATGTTCATAAGAAATTAAAGCGGTATGGACAGAAAGCTATATCCAAAGGGCAATGAGACTCTGAGCTGGAGAAAAAGTGAGGAGATACCATGATCATCATACGTTGCGTGCTTTAATACTCAGTCTCAGTAACAGGCATTTAAAGAGCAACAAGTTTTACTGCTTAAGTAATTCTGTGTGAATGAGATGTGGAGAAATTTCTAGATTTATTTGATTTTATCTTGACATAGCTTAATTACAGAACTTTTGCTTATAGTTTCAAATGGCAAAGAAAAAAAGTTCATTTTTAGGATTAATAGAAGTTAATTACTGTTCTGTACTTCAAAATATTTTAATTGTAGACTGCAGGAAGAAAATATTCATTTAGAAATGCATACAACAATAACACTGTTAGACGGCAGTATTTTGTTCTTCACTTTATTTCTGAAATAACAAAACTTCAATATAAAATTATAAGTTTATTTAACACTTGTAACAAGTGTTAATCTGAGCAACTACATGCTATTCATCTATGTATTCCTCAAAATAAAACTGTCTATATATAATGTAGTACAGTTGATATTTTCTACTTTCTACACCTATTTTTCTACTCTGATTACAAAGATTGTAATTTAGAAGGTAAATAATATTAGTGGACAAAATTCTTTAAAATAATCCAATATTCTGTTACTTAGATAAAGCGTTTTGATTTTTAAAGCTAAATTCTATAGGGATAGTAAGTTTTCCTATAAAATAAAGTAATAAATAAAATTTTAAGTCAGATTTATAAAAAAACTAAACAACCCTTTTAAAACAGCCTATCCACAGAGGGACATTACAAAATACTTTGTATCAGTTGTGGGTGAACACCAAAACCATGCTTATTGTTCATCTCAACCAGCCAACTTCTTTCTTTCACACTCAGTGACTCTCCTGTATTCACTTTACTACGTCCCAATGTCTTCTGACATTAATTAAGATTGCTGCTTATTCAGATGCCGGAGAAAGACATACCAACTTGGAAAGAAAGATACTCAAAAGGTAACTTCTCCAATGATGTGACATTACAAATCTGTTATCCTAACTGATCTTTGTTCTTAAGAGAAGTCTAGAAGTCTTCTGTTTTCTGTGTACTAAAAGGTTTTCAAGGGTGAAAACCCCCTGAAATCGTATTTTTTTTTTTTAACTTCAAAAGAGCCTATAAGCCGAAGTACAAGCATCATAAGGTCATGTCTAGAACAGTAAACTGTTCTCTGCTCTGTTCAGGTTCTGGGACTCAGGCCAAACTGCATGGCACAATTTACTTCCATATGGCTAAATGCTCTTATCTTCCAAAACACTGGCTATACCCAAAGTGCCTATTGAGTATGTTTCCTGACTTACGCTACCTCCTGAACTAGTCTGTGAGATGCTAGTCTGTACAACCCAAAAACATTTTAATGATTGTGATAATGCCTTATCAGTATTGACCATCTTATGCAAGTTCCATTGGCTCTGTTTAATTTAATCAAGTCTACTTTAATTTACTAGTATATGTGTAGTGGTAAAATCCTAGGTATTTTTTATATAGCCTGCTTTGCAAACTATGGATGTCTCCATTGTTGTGATTTGCTAATACATAATATTTGACTGAAGTTTTTACTTCAGATTGAAAAATAAATGTTAAATAAAAGATCAGCAGGAAATTGCATATTTTTTTGAAGAGAACATGAAAGCAAACCAGTTCTAAGAAGGTTCTGAGTCACAGAAAAAATGACAGCACCTATTATTGAATCTAGCTAAGAAAAAACATCCTATTTTCTTTGCATCACCAGAATTTCCACAGAGAAGAGAGATTGATATCATTCGTAGAAGCACTGCTAAAAGTGTTTGATTTAAATCAAAATAAATCAGCATAGTGATTTTAATCTATCACCTAAAATAGATCGGAACAGTTTCCATGTGAATCAGCAAATGGGACAGATGAGCAGCTTCCAAATGGTAAGGTCTAAGGATATCACATGGAGTATGGCATAGGAGCACAAAGGTGTGTGATCTGCCAAACCTGTACTAGATGGAGTTCAGCTCTTTCTCTTGGCCATAATTTGGGAGGGAAGGCATGACACATTTTTCAAATAAGGGTAATCCATAGCCAGCTTGGGAACTGCTGGTAAAAACCACGTATTTCTCAAGAGAATGGACAACCATTGCAAACAGAGAAACTGTGGGAACTGACTTTGGAATTGAAGAACCTTAATATTCTCTAATTTGCCTGCTTTTCTGAATTTAACAATCATTTCTCTGGTTTCATAATTTTATGTTCTCTAGCCTTAGTTTACTGGTGAATCTTTATCTATGACAAATTATGTAGCATTTACTCTTCTTAAGTGACATTCTCTGACAATTTAAAAACTGCTTTAGGGTATGTTTATACAACTGTTTGTGTTCATAATGAAATGGTTTAAGAAGTGACTGTCCCTCAAGCTAAGATAACTAACTGTGCTGTTCTAGGCTTCTGCAATGCAGAATAAAATGTATCTGTTCAAATCACCACTGGGGGCAACTCGTATACTGCTATCTTATCCAGCATTACTAAGCATGCAGTAAACAACAACTATGGGGAAGTAATTTTTGTTACCCCCTGAAATAAATGTAGCTGGTCATGTCACCACACTTACAGAAATCTATCCTGCGCTGTGCTAACTCACTGTTAATTTTGAGAAATAACATCATTTCAGCGCTGGTGAGTCCGCCCCTGGAATACTGTGTCCAGTTTTGGGCCCCTCACTACAAGAAAGACATTGAGGTGCTGATGCGTGTTCGGAGAAGGGCAACGAAGCTGGTGAAGGGTCTGGAGCACAGGTCTTATGAGGAGCGGCTGAGGGAACTGGGATTATTTAGTCTGGAGAAGAGGAGGCTGAGGGGAGACCTTATCACTCTCTACAACTACCTGAAAGGAGGTTGTAGTGAGGTGGGTGTTGGTCTCTTCTCCCAGGTAGTTAGCGAGAGGATGAGGGGAAATGGGCTCAAGCTGCGCCAGGGGAGGTTTAGGTTGGAAATTAGGAAAATCTTCTTTATGGAAAGGGTGGTCAAGAATTGGAACAGGCTGCCCAGAGAGGTGGTGGAGTCACCATCCCTGCAAGTGTTCAAAAACGGGTAGATGTGGCACTTGGGGACATAGTTTAGTCTAGTCTGCCCTTGATTGGTTTAGTGTGGACTTGGTAGTGTAGGTTAATGGTTGGACTGGATGATCTTAAAGGTCTTTTCCAACCTAAACGATTCTATGATTCTATGATCATTTAACCTTTTAACTTATCAGAATGCAAACTCCTCGTCAGAAGTCCAACCTCAGCTGAAAACACACTACATACACAAGAGTTGACAAGTGCATCAGTTCTGGTTTACTGTTCGTCTGTTTTTGTTATTCCTCTCTTGTATTAGAAAAAAATCATAGTTAATAAGCATAGACATTTATAGTAATTTAAATATGTCAACATATACTATTATGGGAGGAAAATCAGCTCAACAACTTGAAACTCCCCTTCCTGACTCAGAGCAATGCATTATATGTATACATTACATACAAAATAATAATTCAGTTTCCCACTACTACCATCTTTTCCCAGTATTTCACAGTTTACTTATCAAAACTGATTCAGAATATATCTACATTTCAAGCTTGTTCAAAGGCTTTGTACACAACAAAAGTTTAAAGAGTAAGTCTAATACATTATTTATTTGTTTATCACTTAGCACACTACCACTTTCTTCAGTAAGTTTTGATCTCTCAATGGACGTCCAGTCCCATCAATTTATTTCTCTACTCTTTTTAGCTTGAGTATTCTATAGATCTGTTTCACAGCATCTTTTTAACACCCTCAGATTCTTGCTTCTGAATGTATAATTAACCACCTACAAAATCAGCATCTTTATAGCTGAAGTATATGTTCATTCATTCATGTGAAAATTCCCACATTCAAGTGAGAATTGTTTTAAAGCCATTCATTCTAGTATCATCCTTATTCAGAGCACAGTGATGTCTCTTGTCTTTTTTCTGCTTCTTTTCATCAAGATTTAGTGCCTTCTGGATTAAAAATACACGACAGGTTAAAATTCAATAACAAAATTACCCCTTATCCTTTTAACTTGCTGAGAGGTATATCCCTTCTCTTATTAACTGTCATTCCACAGTAACACATATGCTCATCACCTTCGGACTCAGTTACTATATGTCTTTTGACTATGTAAATGTAACGTGGAGACGCACATAGGAGTATTCATAACCCTAAGGGTACTGTTAGCAAATTACCTTGCATGATGGTTCCTCTGTTGCTTGTTTTAGCAATCGATAACTGCAACTACAATTAACATCTTAATGTAAACATCTTAATGTAAACATCTTAATGTAAAACATCTGAAAACCAAAAATAGATAATACTGCAAAGCTTTGCAGTAGAAAGAAGGAAAAAAGAGGGTTAATAAAATTTGACCAGTTTGGATACCTACTTCAGGGTCCTTCCCTTTGGAAACGCTTTTTACTATTTGGAGGATTTATTAAAAGAATATATATCCCTAAGCCATTTTTCCTACAAAACACGATCATGAGACTTCCTTGGGGATATGACTATGTGAATTTAATTCATTTGAAGAGCACTAGAAAGACAAAAAACACATAGAGAAAGTGTCAGGAATCTGACTCGTAACAGGGACATAAAGATTAACCACTTTCATCTGTTTGCCTAACTCATAGATAAAGAAAAAAGAGTCATGAGCACTTTCAAGCAAAGTCTGTAAAGTTATTCAAGATTTGAGTGGTTATAAATAATCTAGAGAAACTACAACAGGTGAGGAAGTTCAGAAACATGCTGATTAATAAACAAAAATACAATGCCATATACTATGTTCCAGTGTGCAACCAACAGACATGTGACAGATTACCCATGTTTGTTGTTATCTGGGCTACACTTCATGGGACGTGTAAAGTAAGGATGGAAGGCTGTTAGGCATCAAAATGTTTCCCTTCAACAACTTAGAGACACATGAATTTTCACAAGTCTGCTCATATGTTTATGTCAACCCCACATGAGTTGACTAAGACATATTTGACTAGTAAACTAATTATTTTATTGTAATTCCTATGAGCAAGGTCCCTAGAATTCCAGTAGAGAAGCATGTTTTCTTCTGGATGGAGAAGCAAGTCTAGTGAACCTATGCAGTTAAGTTAATCTTTTTATGTACCAGAAGTTTCAACTGAATCTCAAAAGACATTGTGTGTTCATCTTGTCATGCGATAATCTAGAATATGTTCTTTGCCTCACTGGCATATGTCAAAAGTGTTCACAGGGAAATGTGAAGATAAGAAACTATGAAAACCTAAGTAAACCAAACTGTTCATTCTTTTACTTCATGCTCGGGAAACCAATTTATTCGTTAACTATATGTAGTGACAATGGTTACTTCTTCAGTGTAGCTTTTTTGGGGGTACCTCTTGTTTACCTTGACAAAATAATTATAAATGTCATATGAACTAAGAAAATCAAGAGGGTTTTCCAGATTTCATTTTATGATAGAGAAGTGTTCATACATCTTCATTCATGAAAAATCAGGTTTACATACCAAATGAGTTGAGATTTTAATTATTAAAAAAATATCCAAGACTATTTTAGTTAAGAAACTGAAATTTAAAGAAGTATGAACAAATAACCTAAAATATTTTTTACTTTTTTTCCTTATAATTGCTTGCTAGTTTGTACTGAAAGGTGATAAAAAACTGAATCACTTTATTGGGTGATAGTGTAATATATTCATTGAGTGACCTCTGAAGTATATTTAGAAGAACAATTTTATTGGAATGTATTGTCATTTATATTTATCTATGTAACAGAAGTAAAGCTAGAAAATACAGCCTATCAACTGTTCACATCAAATGATCAACTAAAATATTAATGCAGATTTTAAAATGTCTAAGATTTATAATATGGCAAGGAAATTATGTAATTCTCCTCAAATCAGAATATTTCTGAATTTTCCTAATCAGTTAAGAGGTATTAAATACAGAATAGATAGCACACTGTCTATCTGTGTATTAATTGATTAAAGCTATTTTATATGTACATATCCACATCTTTTGGAGCTTGTAAGTAGACATTAAGTAACAAGGTTTCACAATAGATGGTTTCACATGTATTGTCCTAAGACGTGCATTTCTAAAGTCTCTGAAATGATGAAAGTTTCATCTGTCCTATTCTAGATTAAGATGTTTAGGCTTTTCTTCCTGCCGCTCTCCCAAGCAGCACATATTCACTCAGATCAGTTCCTGGATAAAAATGAACTGTCTCTTCTGTTTGCTTTAGAATAGTTTTTGTCTTTTTTTATCACTGAATACTAAGAGCAAAACTGAGGCACCAGAGAGTTTGCAGTCCAGCTGTTATGGCATAAATCAATATTTAAAATGCACAATGGCAATTTTTCTTGCCTTGAAAGAAGGACTTTGTGTCCTGAATTTCTTGTTCTGTTAAATCCAGAACTTTTATCAACGCTAAAACACAAAACCTAGTATTGGTTTGTACCCAGAAGCACTACTTCAGTGATAAACTAAATAAAACAGTAATATACTTGAGTGAAAAAGTAAATAAAACAGTAATAGAATTGTTAATTAATGTTTGACTTTTGAGTTTCTCCGGAGGAATTTTCAAGCTATAGTGTTTTATGAAGGAGGACTTAAAGCATTCCACCTTGAGGAAAATAATTCCTTCAACTTTACTTCCTGAATTCACAAAGAGTTAGTATAACAAACTTTTGATAGCTCATAAGTGCAGGGGTAAAGCTGGCCAATGCAAAAAGTACCTGGAGGAAAATAGTCTTTTTCATAATTTTCATCGTTTTTCATCATTTTCCTATAAATCTTCTTCTAAAATACTGCTTTCTAAGGTACAGGTGGATTGCAGGCATTCTGTATATTATCTTATTGACGGCAACTTTTCATGCATGGGGATTTAAGAGCTAGCAGGTGATGATATGCAGTGTAGTTTTGCCCCCCTATCCGTCTTCTACATTTCTCCATGAAGCTTTTAATTCTGTAATTATGTCCCAGATGCACAGTATACTTGGTGCCACCCCTCCCAAGTGGGCTGATGTTCCTAAGCAGATCTCTCTGTTGCGAAGGAACGTCCCTTGGGTTTAGCACTGTCAGACTGCATTAAGAGCAGATATAAAAGGTAAGAAGCAGATGTGTAGTGCTATTTCTGTTTGACACACTGTCCCTCTAGCCAATGTTTTCTACTGGTACCGCAACACTGAGCCAACAGGCTAATGAATGGAGCCTGCAGAATGAATCGTTAACCTGTAACCTCATCCAGTCTGCATGCAGTCTATTAAGTTTGTACGCCTACGATTCACGCTCTTGTGTTTACTGCTGCGGCTGTATTTGTTGTTTTGCTTTAGTTTGCTTCCCCATACATAGTGGTCGCAGAACCAAAATACCAAGGTGAGAAGACCTGCACTGGAGAGAGGGGCGGAGGGGGCTATGAGGGACAGTTAGCGACCTGCCGACTTACTTGCATGAGGAAGACTGAGGCATCTCTCTTTCCCTCTGTCTCTTCACACTGACGGCCCCAGAGCACAGCTGCGTCACATGCAGGGGAGGGGGCGGCTTGGTGAGAGGCGCTGAGATAGATAGAAAATGGTACAGTGAGGACCTTGACAGCCTCACGGGCGTGATTTTTTTTTTTTTTTTTTTTTTTAATCCCCTACGTACAGTGTATATAAAGGAGCCCCGATTTCTCTCCGTGCCAGCTCTCAGGCTTTGCCATTCCAGATAACTGCAGGCATGGGACTCCCCTGAGACATGGGATGGGAAGGCGGGAGGTGGAGACAGGCTTCCAGGTGACTTTTCCCTCTCTGGCTGCACTCGGTCGCGGAGCAGTAAGAGCCTGAGGAAGAGCCACCTGCCTCCCAGTGTGTCTGCCGCCGCCGCCGGTCCTCTGCGGGCTGTAGCTCCGCTGGCTCCCCCGTTAATCAGATTAGCGCGGATTCGCAGCCTCCCTCACCCGCCCGTTCCTCGCAAGTGCCTGTCTCCCCTGAGAGGTGTCTCTCATTTCTGCCGCTCTCTCCTCCCCTTTCCACTGATCACCGTGCAATTCTCGTCAGCTCTGGGCATCTCTCCCTTCCCTGCTGGGTGTCTCTACCTCCTCTCGGCTCCGTGCATCGCTCCCTCCATCCATCCCCCCTCTCTCCCCGCACTGCTGTGTGCGCGCATCTCCCTCCTCCCGGCGGCTGCCACCCCTCGCCCTGCAGGCGCAGCGCTGCCCGGAGGAGCCTCCGCCGCCGCCGCCGCCTCCGCCGCCGGGAGCGGGGCCGCTCCGCGCTGCCGCCGCCGCCGCCCGGCCCTGCCTGGCCGCCGTGAGTCCCGCCTCAGCCCGCGCCCGTCCCCCGCCCGCCGCGGCACCATGTCCGGCTCCGGCAGGAAAGACTTCGACGTGAAGCACATCCTGCGCCTCCGCTGGAAACTGTTCAGCCACCCCTCGCCGGCGGGCGGCCCGGCGGGGGGCGGCTGCCTGCCGCCCGACAGCAGCTTCGAGCACTGGGGGCCCAGCCAGAGCCGCCTGCTGAAGAGCCAGGAGAGAGGCAACAGCGTCTTCTGGAAGAAATCCGCCGCCTCCGCCTCCTCCTCGGCCGCCACCACGGCCGGCCCGCCCAACGGGACGCTGCTGCCCGCCGGCGGCCGGCCGGGCGGGGGGCAGGGGCTGGGGCACGGCCACGGGCCCGGGCCGGGGCCGCCGCCGCCCCGCACCGTCTTCTACGTGGAGTCCCTGGAGGAGGAGGAGGCGGAGGCGGTGCCCGGCGGGCTGGAGGTGGCCCGGGAGCCCGAGAAGCCCCTGGCGCCGCCGGAGCGGGAGGAGGCGCCGGGGGGCTGCGCGGATGGAGGCAGCCGGGCAACAGGTGACGGAGGCGGGCACAGGTAGGGAAGCGCGGCGGCCCCGGCGCAACCTGCGCGGCCTCCGCGGGTCGGGGGCCGCGGGGATCCCCGCTCCGCGGCCGTGGGGGCGGCGGCGGGGGAGCGACGGGCGTGGGGCGCAGAGGGGCAAGCGTGCGGGCGCGGTTGCGAGAGGGTGGCGGGGCCTGGGCGCAGGAGGGCTGCTGCGTTTGAAGTGGCATGGCAGCGTTTGGGGGCAGAGGGGTGCCCCGCTGCGCGGGGAGGGCGGCGGGGGGGGCTGCCCGAGGGTCCCGGGCGAGACCGGGCAGCCGCGGGGTCAGGGTGCGGCGGGCAGGGGACGCTGCCCCTGTCCTGCCCCTGCCCCTGCCCCTGGCCCTGTCCTGCCCCTGGCCCGGGCACGGGCACCGGCACCGGCACCGGCACCTCCCAAAGCCGGCGCTCCGCGCTGGGGATCGTCGCCACCCAACTTTCTCAGAAGTTCATTAAAATGCTAGCGGGAGGTCATGCTGTTCGGAGTATCGGCATGCCAGGTGAAAGCTCAAAAGTAAAAACGGCCGCTTTCCTGCAACTCGGCGACTCAATCGTGTCACAGCCTACCGCAGAGAAAAATGAGAATTTGTCTTACGAGTCGTGAACTGAGTGACATATGAGAAGATGTAAGAGCAAGCAAGACGCATCCAGGTGCTTGTGTTTCATACGAAGCTCCTTTTAATGTTGAATTGCTTTGCTTTCTTCCCCCCACCCCAGCCCAAACAGAAATTAAAACCATTACAAGAGGGAAATGTAGCTAACAGAGAGAGTCCAGAAATACTGTGATACAGATAATCCTGAGGATAAAATACTTCATTGGTTTAACTCTGCTTACCCCCACCTCCCTATGGTTAAACTAATTTAATTTTCATTTTGCTTGTCATTTATTACTTTTTCTGTGGAAAGAAATGTATAGTTCTATTTCTAAACAGAAAAGAAAAGAATTATTTGTTTTCTTCATACTGAAAGTGAAGCATATGGTATTACATATTTTATTAGCTAAAGAGACAGCACTGTGCTTTTGTTTGGATTAATAGGGCTGTAGATAAACATACATATGCATATATCTCTGAGCATGTTAAGCTTTTTCATAGAGACCTAAAACATACATTCCCTACTTCAAACTCTTCACTGTTTTGTCAGTTAGTGTAGTTCATTTCATAGGAGCTACACCGTCTAAACAAATGTGGAATAGCTGATGAATGACTTAGGGTACGTTTTTAAAGAAAAAGTCAGCGATGCTGAAGTTTTCATGAACATTGGAAGTTAGTTTGAACAAGAAGATGCTTATCGTAGGATTCAATACAAAATGGTATCGAGATACACTATAAAGACAGGTAAAATAAAAAAAAAATCTCTTCAGGGTTTCTGAACTGAAGAGGTTAAAAACTGGTACAAATACAATCTTATTCTATGGATTTTATATTACGTGCCTTGCTGATCCGAGAATCTTCAGAGATCTGCGTACTGACAGAAGCTTACTGAATTTTAATGGCACCACTTAATTTGTCCATAAGAGTTGACTTGCTAGAATGAACTTCCTCATCACATGTACTCTGTGATAATATAGATCTGATTTATTCTTACTGCTCTTGGGTCTTTATAATGCATTTATTCCATGTTCTTCATTCATTGCTACAGAAACAACACATCTAGTCATCAGTAGCTCGTAGTCTCTTGAAGGCATATGCTAAAATTTGTTCAGATTTGACATAAGTGAGGCAGGGAGATACGATTTTATTATTAATGAAAATGCCACCTTTTGAGACATGAAAATCTTTAAGATAGTTTTAGAGTCGGAGACTTGCCTTTCTCTTTTTCCACCCAAGAACCTTTCATTTACTTATACGAGTTTTGAATGCTATGGCAAGAGGTGGTGAAGTGCTGCAAAAATGGCAGTGCTGTGCTTGACAGCTTTGTGGTCCAGTCTTCAAATGCCCTGACAAGTTATGTCTCACTCCTTCTATAGAAATCAGTCTTTTTATAAATGGTACCAACTTCTTTATTATGACTACAGGATATGTAAACTGCCATTCAGTCCTGAACGATAGATACTACCAAATATGTAAACAGATAAATATGTGGAACGTCCACCATGCCTTTAGGCGTACACCTGGATGTTTGGTGCAGTGAGTGTGAAACTGTTAACTCCTGGTTCTCCTTAACATTATGTGCTGTACATATTTAGCAACTACTTAAATACTTTAGGACTGTTCGGAAAACAGTACTTTTGTTTTGTGCAAATGGTGAGAATTCAACATTTGGATGTGTTCCAACATAGACCATATCCACTATATTTCAAATGTGGTGAACAGGAGGTCTCTAGGCAGTATTAGCTAGTAACCCAGTGGTAGGATGTAACATGAGGAGCAGGTCAACAAGGCAGCTTTGGTTTTGTGCTTGGGATTAATAATTTTTTTTTTATTTCCACTATTAATATGCATGTACAAATGAAAGTTGCAGGTTTTTTTCCTTTAGCTTCTACTTGGAATCCTTGTATCCCCAAAAGAGGTTGTTTGTTTGTTTGTTTGTTTGTTTGTTTTTCTGGTTGCTCCCCTCTGCTTCGTACATGAATTCTGTACTGGAATCCTTTTTCAGCCTATCTCATGTGCAGAATTCCTGATTTTGGGTATTTGTGGGTTTGTAGTTACTCCATTTTCACAGCTAAGTTAAATGGTTAGCTGAATGATTTTGAATTCTTAATTTCACTTTCAATATTCTGTTAGATATTGTGGAATTTATTTAATAAGAGAGCATGGTTGGGTAATAACAAGTACATTCTTCTTTATTAATTTGGTTATGTATGCTTCTAAAGAACATCCTGTAATTTTAATTGTACAGATACTTATACGCATAAGTAAGGTTATGTGTATAGTCCCATTGGCATTAAGAAGATTGAAGGGTTAGACTTCATACATGATATAAAATACTGACATAATTGTTCTACATTCCATATTGTATTTGTAAAAACAAACAAAAAAAAATTTACAGTGAACAGTTAGTGTTAAATACTATGTGATTGCTTGAAATTGCTTGAAAAATTGCATATCAAATTGTTTTAGAGCTTTCATGACAAATTTGGCAATAACTGCAATAGATATTTAAACACAGGCTCTATTTTCATCTTAATTTTGTAAGAAAAAGCTGTTAGAAAAAACAACATATATAATGACATTACAATTAAGATTTATAAATCAACCACAAAAAACGCTTGGAAAATACCAGTGCTAAGTTTTTCTATATAGCCATCAGCTCCTGTGAGTTTATGATGGAGTTTTTCCACGATCATGATAGCTTTTTTTCATGTGACATATTAATCAACCCTCAACGTGAATGGTATTCACTTTATAAGCAGAGTCAGTATTTTCTCTCCTGCTTCCTCAGTGAATGGTAGCATGCTTTGCTTGCTTTACGCTGTCCAAATCCTATGAAGACGTAATTACTCATGAGCCCTCAGCGCTCTTCACCACTACTCTCAGTACCTGCCTCACAAACTATTCAACAGCCCTATTTTACAATGGAGGAGTAAAACAGAGAGAGAGATAAAAGTGAAAAAGAGTTTAACTGCTGGTTTGAGAGCACATAGCATTTTTCTCCTATCACTTCCTGTGTTCTCAGTTGCACCTGTAAATGATGAGCCCTTCTGCAAACCAGTCCCAGATTCCTCTGGCTCTGTGCAAGAGGAATGAGGAATACAAGATTCAATGAACATTTTGTTTAAGAGACAGCTCCAAGAAGGGTAGCCTAGATATGCCTAACCCACATAAAACAAGCACTGACAGTGCAGAAGTCTTTCACGAAACATACAAATATCTGAAAGAAGGTGGTAAGTCCTTCCACTGTATTACTTTATAATAGTGTACTGCAAAACAAGAAGGGAAAGGGCTGAGTTCTGTGCCCTCCTCACACAGCAGAGTTTCACACTCATCTTGCTTCACTAGAAAAACTCATGCAGAAAGAGCATTTTCTACTGTTTCTGTCAAATTTGTCACTGGGAAGTAAAAAATATGGTATTAATGGGAGTCCAAAAGGTTAAAAAGTGAGAGCATAAGTTTGTAATTCAAACATTAACTGAGCAATTTAGTTTACAAGTCTCTACGCTCAAAACTATTTATTTAAATTAAATCGTTATTTGATAAGAAACAATAATAATGATCAGGGAAGAATCAGGAACATAAAAATAAGTATTTTTAAACTTCAGAATCCAAACTGTTGGATAAGCATTTCTTTCGTATTTTTCTGTTCTGATCTCACAAGTCTTGCATTTTGATGCTTTTGCCCATTAGTCTCTCGCACTTTCAATTCTTCCTCCTTTTCTCTTAGCAACCTACCACCTTGTGGTTAGCATGCTGCTATAGAAAGCTATGAGTTTGAAACCTGTCAGGATGAGAAAGAATTTCAGTGCAGCTTTCTAATTTAATGAGGAAATATTTTGATCATTTTCGAAAATGCAGCTAAAATCGTAATAAAAAGTTACAGCCTAAGTGCTTGATGTACTGTTGTATATGTATCTAGTCTCAAGAGAGGACTCTGGGCTCTGGTTTCTGAGTAAATGGAGTTTCCTGCTTACACCTTTGACTGCAGTACCTGAGCTTACAAAAAGAGGGGAGTCAAGGCACCTTCCCATGTCTTAGTCTATCCTATGAGCTTTCACACCTTTAAGTATTTTCTCAGCTGAACGTGGCTATGGCCTTTCTGAGATGCTACCCTCTTGATATTATTTAGTTATCAAAATATGAATGGTGGATACTACTGTGATAGCCAGATCCTAAAATTGGATACTACGGACATCAGACTTATAGCTCCTTATGTTTTCCATTGGCTTGGTTATCTCATATAGACTGCTCTGTTAGGGATGTAATTCAGTGCTAGGGGTGGAATATAGAACACACAGCTCTGCATTTTGAGGTTATGGAATCAGAAGAGGATAATTAATTTGTCTTTACTGTGTGTCATGATCCAAACTAGGCTGCCCAGGGAGGATCGTGGCAGTTCTGTGATTCCCTTGGGCTAAATTAAGGTGAAAGGACACCAGACGATTGATTAAGTGCTTTATTGATGATAGAAACAACCTGAACTTGGCAAGCCTAACAGTAGGCAACCTGAACTAGGAAAGCGTAGTGGTAGGCAACGTGGGTTCTAATTGAAATACTTATAATAAGGAAGGAAAAAAAGAAGGGGCCGGGGGGGGAGGGAGGGAGACAGAGTTAACACCACCCTTGGATCCTGTGGTGACGATGATAGATGAGGTGATCCTCTGGTGGTGGGTGTGCACCTGGCTTTCTGAGAGTCGTGTCTTTTAGAAGCCAGTCTCCGCCTTTCCATTGCGTCAAGTCCATCCCCTCAATGACTTACATGGTTCTTGTTCCAGAAACTTCTCAATCTTCTGCCCAGGTGGCATTGTGGGGGGTGGTCGTGAGCGGTCCTTCGGGTGGTCGCGAGCCCCTTCCTCAAATGAACTCTGTACGACCTCTGGCCATATACGGTGAGTTGTGAGGCACATCAGAAATACGGAACCGCGCATCCTCCAACATGCCTCCCTGCGCTCTCTGCGAACTGACTTCTCACTTGTCCTTTGGTGTTGCCATGCTGAACTTAACTTGTTTCACCACAGTGTTTGAGGCATCAACCAACTGCCACAATGTTTGAGGCATCAACACACATTAACTCTTTCAGCCTCTCACACTTTGAGACAGCTTTCCAACTCAAGTATGAAACTTTTAAAAAATGGTTATATAACTTTTAAGCTTTTATACTTATACTTTTGACTTTCACAACAAAAGAGGGAGGGGTCATACACAACACGCAGCAAAGACCTTTCTCCTCTAAAGTCCTGATTCATTCTCAGCATATGTATATTCTGTGCATGGGATACAAAAGAATCTGGTGATAAAATAGTGCATGAGCATGTAGCTAAAGACTGTATGTATATACAGATGGAATTAAATTAAAGTTACAAGGAAAATCTAGTTCTGAAATTTCCTCACTGTGAAGTCTTTGGGTTTGCCAAAGGGCGTTTCTAATGCAGGTTGTTTAGCAGTTTTGTTTTTTAACAAAGGAAGCAGAAGAATGCAGAACTTCATGTGCTGTCATTTCTTTTGTCCACCACTAGGATGCAGGACTGAAACTTGAGGATTCACTGTACATCCCACTGCCACTTGGACAGGTAGAATAAATGACAGCAAAAGGAAGTTCTTATTTCCTATATGGATAATTACAATGGTGACTGTGTACTCTCTCTGTAGAAAGATTGGGAAATATAACAGCTGAAGGGACAGTAAGTCTTTGGAATCTTGTGCTTCATTTGAGATTCCAGTGGCAAGTACAGACTCATACACTTCTCTTCTTGGTGTTCCCAAACTTACATCCTTTTGTTTCAGCCTCTTTCAACTCTCTTTGTCTTAATTTTGTGTTCTCCTTCTGGATCTTATTCTAGCCTTGTTCTCCTTTCCACAGTCTCAAACTATTCCTGGCTGCCTTTTCAAATCCTAGATTCCTTACCCAGACAGTGTTACTTGATTTTACTGGCTTCTCTTACAATCTGCCTCCTTGGTTTACTCACCAGGTTACTTAGTCTAATGCAGAACTCTCCATTCTTTCCTGTAGTTTGTCCAAGATACTTTCACAAATCCAGACCAATTATCCCTTAGTTCCTTAATAGCTTGTCAGACCTCTCATTCTTCTGTTTCTCTGCCACTATTTCCTAATCTTCAGATTTCAGTATCCTTTACACCTTCCTCCAGCTCCTTTGTCCATTTTAATGGAATCCTAATAGAATTCCCATTCCTATGTTTTCTCCCCAGCTCCCAGTTTTACCGTGTTCTTCTGACCTGTTTCCTGAACTGTTGCAAAGTTGCTGATACCATTTGCTATGTTTAATGGGTCAGTAAGACACCTAAGTTTGAGTAATTAGTTCTGTCAGTGATGGGGATTTATCTTATCTCTTTCCTAGATGCACATTTTAGAATAAGGTGAATTGTCTTCCAGACGTGCCTATTTCTCTTAATTGAGTGTAACAGTAGTCTAAAGTGGCTAGTTCAGATTTAAATGTTCAATTTAAATGTTTAATGCTCAATTAAATTTGAGAAAATGAACATCATTTGAAGTCTACATTGCAAATTCAAACTGTTCTAAAAGGATAGAATAAATTAAATCTTGGTAGATTTTCATAGCATTAGTAAAGACCATATCTCTCATCCCAGTAAATGTAAGGGTGCTGCTCTGAAACATGAGCCCACTAAACCCACTAGAAAGCAAGACTTGACAGTTATTTTTGTTGTTGTTATCCATGTACTTTAAACATTGGCTAAACCAACATTTTTTTTTCCTCCGGACTTACATTCAGAAATGCTTGCACTGTTTTGCCAGAATATTTCCAAAAGATTCAGCATGAAGAAAAGATTTGGCAATGGAAATATGAGCTGCACAGAGAGTAGCTAAATCACTAAAATACCTCTGAAACTATGGTTGTCTTAAGGGTAACATCAAACAGCATTAGAAAAGTGAAATGTTGTTCAGCCTTTCCATAGTAAAAGAGAAAGCATGTACAGAAAAGAACAGCTATCTCTGGAAAATCTAATTGATGTTGAATCTTCATAGGTAAGCCTCCAGAAATACTGGTGGCTTGAATATAATTTTTTTTTTTTTTTCCCCCTGATGAAAACAGTTTTGTATTAATAATAGTATGGATGTATATAGGTCTATATGGATGCACAGAAGTCTAAATCTGTATCATCTACATTTAAATATAAACAACATAGTACATGCATAAAAAAGCATATATGTGCATATTTTATATATTTATGTCTATAAACGTACTTCTAATCTTTGAATTCCTACACAGTTATTAATAAATGAATTATAGTTGATTCCCCTATGCTATTTTTGTGAGCAGTGAAGTTCACCTAAATAGTATACATGGGAAAAAATTAGAGCATATTGTTGGAATCTGTGCTAAATTCATAAGGATGGTGCTGCTATGTATAGGTTAACATATTCTTAGCACGTGATCATTGCTTTCTAAAAGCTACTTCTTATCCTTGTGACACATTTTTTTTATACCTGTACCAAGTGGCTTAAGAGATTGCTCTTTCCTTTTATATCTCAGAGTTGCATTTTTTTAGATGAAAACTGCTCCTTAAATATTATGCTATGGTGTTTTGGTGGAATTTCCTAGTATACACATTTCCCAGTGTTGTCTGTACATTTTTGAAGAATACAGGATTGATGACCTAAAATAAAGTATTTGCACTGGGGAAATAGCTTGATGTATACCATTAAAAGTTTCCAAAAAAGAAATCTATCCTGCAAAAAGTTAAGAAATGCTGCAGCTTTCACAGAAAGGTAAATAGCAATGTAGTCATCCTTAACAATATTGAACCCCTCTGATCCCCAAATCTTAACTTTACCAAAAATACATTTTCAGTAGTGCCTAAAATTTCTGATTTTTATTTAAAAAAATCATAGCTTACCAATAATTTAAGCCAAACATAAATCCAAAGTATTAAGACATTATGATTTTTTGTAACAGTGTTTTACTTAAGATTATAGTTTTGTTTAGACCTTTTTCTATTAATCTTTTCAATCTTTTATTTCAAAATATTTGGAAAATGCTAATTTTAACTGTAATAACAGATTAGAACATTATCATCATTGTCCTGGTTTCGGCTGGGATAGAGTTAATTTTCTTCCTAGCAGCAGGCATAGTGCTGTGTTTTGGATTTAGTAGGAGAAGAATGTTGATAACATGCTGATGTTTTTAGTTATTGCTGAGTACTGCTTATGCTAGTCAAGGACTTTTTCAGCTTCCCATGCTCTGCCAGGCGCACAAGAAACTGGGAGGGGGCACAGCCAGAAGAGTTGATCCAAACTGACCAAAGGGCTATTCCATACCATATGACGTCATGCTCAGTATAGAAACTGGGGGGGGGGTGGCCAGGGAGCAGCGATCGCTGCTCGGGGACGGGCTGGGTATCGGTCGGCGGGTGGTGAGCAATTGCATTGTGCATCACGTGCTTCGTGTATCATTATTATTATTATCATTATTATACTGTTACTATTAGCATTACTATTTTACTTTATTTCAATTATTAAGCTGTTCTTATCTCAACCCAGGAGTGTTTCTCACTCTCCCTCCTCCGATTCTCTCCCCCATCCCATCGGGGTAGGGGGAGTGAGCGAGTGGCTGCGTGGTGCTTAGTTGCTGGCTGGGGCTAAACCACGACAATCATTTACACTTTTAAAATACTCTTTAATGTATTACAAAATAAGAAATTAAAGCATTTCACTCCAGAATAAACAAAACAATGTAAGTTTCTCCAAAATTCACGTTAAGATTTAATTTATTTAAAATTAAAATTTCAGTACATATTTTCAATGTAATCAGGTTGTTCTTGCCTGTGGTTTTAATTTCTTTTATCAGGTACAAGAAATACCATATTATCTGTAACGTGTATGACTATAATTCCATATCTTCTATTTCCAACTTAAGCCTTGAGTATTTGTACTGGCAATGCTGAGGATTATTGTAAGCTTAGACCAGCGTTACAGTTATATAGTCATAAAGATACATATTCAGAGCATCACAGGTCATTGTCATGTGTAGCCTGGTTTTCCAAGCCCCATTTCTAATCATACCTCCTATTTCTTCACTGTTCAGTCCTTTACTGAGTATCTCCCTGCCACATTTTGGCTGTGTCACATATACCTTTTCTAGCAGTTAGCAGCCAGAATCCATCCTTTCACTTACCTAGGCACATCTCATCTCTAGATTTCCATTTTCACTACTTCATGTGGAATTTGATCTGTTCTACTTGAACCAGCTGGGTTGATGTGTCTGGAGGCTTTAAAGTAAAAGATTTATGGTAAGTCCTAGGGGTGACTTGCAGAAATCAGAAGGCACTTATCCTAGCCTAGTGTCTATATAGAAGCTGCTTTTACTTCAGACTGAAGACATTGATTTATAGGATTTTTTTGGGACATCAAATTTACACTGGGAAATGTGTATACTAGGAAATTCTACCAAAACACCATAGCATAATATTTAAGGAGCAGTTTTCACCTAAAAAATGCTAATATTTTTCACATGAAAAATATTTACTTTAATTAACGAATTAAAATGGAAAATAAAGGATGAGCATGAGTATATAATTCTCAGAAACAAACCAACAGAAATGTTCAGGGAGAATTAAGAATTAGTTTAGTGTGGTATGATTTCCACAGTTTGGAATTATTTGCTTCAGCTTGTTATATTAAAACAGAATATTAGACATGAAACTTTTAAAATGAGATCTGGTTGAAAATAAGAGATTTTTTGTTTTGATCTTTGGCATTGTTTCAGCATTTGCCATTATCTCAAAATGAGTTTGAAAGATGGAAATGTCTTTTTTAAAAAGCCATTTAAAAATTATTTCTTGAATCTAAACCAATAATCTTTATCACACTGAACTGATTGTCAGAATTTAAGGCACTTTCTTATTGTCTAATAAATGACTGGGTTCACTGTGTGGAATGCATCACCCACCGTTCATTCTTTTTAAAACTGCATCAGTCAAGTTTTCTGTTTTACTATGTCTTATTAACGTTAAAATGTTCAAACTTTTATAATGCTTGGATTTGCCTGTCATCTGTTTTTATCCTTCCGACCACTCTAACCATATGGAAAAAGCAGCATTGCTTTGACCCTATGGTATCTTTTCTGCTGCTGTTGTAGTGTTGCTTTGTGCAAAGCTCAAAGAGGAACCCAAAACCAAATCAAAGATCCTTTGATCTGAATAGGTATAATCACCCACTTATACACTTTTTGCTGAATATAGTCCTAGGACTGAATCCTATTTTGGCTCCTAATTCTTTCTAGTGATTCTTCAATTGTGTAAATAATTTGTACCTATAAATAGGGTGCAGAAATATGTAAAGAGAGAAAATACAGGATGCATGCCTAATGCGTAGGTTTGTTGTACTGTGTGGTTTTGTTGAAACTGTTTCCTCCCAAAATATCTTACAGTTTAGCGATGAAGAAGTTCTTTCAGGGCATAGAAGTTGTCTTATGTTTCCTGGGCAAGCATGGAGAAAACATACAAACAGAACACTGCATCCGTATTTGCAAGAGTATGTGGCACTTTAACTTCAGATACTCAACTTTCTGTTCTTAGATAGACTTCTGTCTGCCTATGGAGATGTAAATTCTTTCTATGTTTTAGATGGGTTAGGTCTGTCACTAATCCAGGCCTTCAGGCTGACCTGGTTCACCACTTATTCTCAAATTCCTTATTATTTCTCTACTTTTGAATTGGAATCTGGAATAATATTAGTATACATCCATTCATTATTAATCTCCACCTGTACTGTTATATTTTTATGCATGCAATGGGATTATGGTCATTTGTGAATGCTTGAAAGATTATTTTTATAAAATGATTTATCACAGAATTTTATTACTACTCATGCTAAATATACACCTTCTGTGGGTAATATCTGGTGGCTCTATTTATGCAAGTTGAATTTTTGTTGTTGGTTGTTTTGTCTTAATTTTTATTGTTAATTTATCCACAATGATAACCTACTTTTTATATCAGTTATCTGAACTTCAGAATAAAAATACCCCAAAAGAAAGAAAAAAAAAAAACCCTTAAGGTAGCAATAATAAGCACAACTTCAAAACATGTAAGATTCAAAACAAGGAAAGAGAGAAGAGAAAGAAGGGGAGAGAGGAGTCAAGAATATGGAAAAAAACAATTCTTAATGTTTTCAGATATTGGGAACAATTTTTTGAAAAAATATTTTTAGTCTTCTATTAACAGACATGAGGACTTAAAACTACTGCCACGTTTCAGAAGATTTTTTTAATAGAAAAAGCTTCAATAAATAATTGTTTGTTATCAACAATGCTTTCACCAACATATTTGATTATAATTAATCTTCCTGAATTGAATTTTGCATATCTTGACTCGTATTATTTTAATTTAGAAGATTAATGATTTCTGTTTGAAAATATAATAGTCTTTGAGAGGATTGAAGTTTAGATGAAAGTGAATGCTTCTGTACAGTGTTCATCTGGGGTGAAAATGGAATTTATGAAAACTGCTATAAAAGGGATGCAAGAGGAAAGCCTTGTTCACATGCAAAATTAGAAACAATAGTTGTATCAGTTGGAATTCTTCATATGTTTCTTTTGGGCCCAGTACTTTCATTGTAGTCACTAATGACTAAATAATGAAATAAAGCATATGCTTCTTAAAAATAAAGATTAAAAGACTCTTAGAGGATTCATCAGTATGTTACAGGAGCGAATTAGAATGCAAAATAATCTTGAAAAAACAGAGACATCCTCTGAAAAAATGAATATGGAATAGTTCAACTTGCTGTCCTGTCACAAGAATAATCAGCACAGCTACCCAGTGGAATCAAACATCTAGATAGCACTTCTGCAGAAGTTTTGCAGTTAGTAAACAGCAAGTAAAATATGAGTCAACAATGCCATGCTG
Organism: Pelecanus crispus; assembly: GCF_030463565.1. Taxonomy (NCBI): domain Eukaryota; kingdom Metazoa; phylum Chordata; class Aves; order Pelecaniformes; family Pelecanidae; genus Pelecanus; species Pelecanus crispus. The sequence continues at coordinate 182,823,095 of NC_134643.1, forward strand.
CTGCTAACATGTAATCATAGGACTATATAAACAGATACATAGCCTGCAAAACAACTTAATAATTCCTCTTCTCTGATCAGTTTTGGTAGAGCCTCAGCTGTACCATATTGTCAAGGACAGTCAAGAAAGGTATGGGTTATTTTGAGAAATTCTAGGTAAAAAATCACTAGAATTTTAGGAAATACATTGTACCAAAAAGAGATTACCGTAGGAAAGAGAATTTTTCTTTTTTTTTTTTTTAAGATTTGATAACAATATTCATCTACTCATCCTATGAAAGGAATGTTGGAAAAGACTTAAAGGATTTAAATCACACGTGAGATGATCAGTAAGAAACTGGTTCTACAGATACTGACACACAGCAACAGATTTCCTGGGAGTGGTGTGGACTATTTGATATCCAGGCTTAGAATAATAGGTTAGACAAATGTCTGTCTAGCATGACATGTTTAAGCATGACAGCCTTTTTGCCTTGAAGAAGGAAGTGCATTAAATAATCTCTCACAAACTATTAGTCAGTATCTTTCTAAGAAAAGGTTGGCCACAGATACTGAGAAAGTTTAAAAAAACTCACCTTTTGTATGGGGATTAAAAGTTTTTTTGTTATCCCATTTTTACAACATTCTTTGACTATATCTTTTATAATTTAAGTACATCCTCTCTTTACATTTTATGGCTTCCTCATTTGATTTGCTCTTCCACTGGAGTACTGTGGTATGACAAATCTCATGACCGTGCATAACCAAAATCGTTCCCCATGATGTTAGGCACTTAACGTGCACACATATCTTAAAAAGCTTAGAGTTTAAAGAAATTACACTAATTTGAAGTAAATAACCAGTACTATTATCTGTGTTTTTTTAAGACAGAACATTGAAGCAGTAATAACTGAATTGCATGAGGAAACTTATGAACTGAAACTAGCTGGTTTGAGTCTGAGTACTTAAAGGCAAGACCCTCTCTCTTCCTCAAATATTACAGTAAAATAAATTCATCCACAGTACTTGTAAAAATGATGTTAAAGTGTATAATCAAACCTTGTGTGTTTAGCTCCTCAACTTCTAAAATTTTAATTATGTGAAATTTAGTGTGTTCCTTTGTTTGCATCACCTTCATTGATATAGCCCCAGTGAGCCCATTTAATGTCATATTTCTCATTGTATCATCTTAAAAACATTGTGGAAAATATCATTAAGCTTTTTGCTTCCAGAAACAAATAGTGAATTATATACAAAATAAAGACTTAAAAGTAGTTTCATATAGTTTCCTAATAGCACTAAGTATTCTCTAGTACCATCTGTCTCACCACCATCTAAGTTGTTAGGTTGATTTCTCTTCAGGTGACACCATTTTCATGGCAGGCTTCAAGCATTACTAAATCTCAGAGTTGAAATAAGATCTTTTTATGTGCTAGGCTCTTAATACCCATAATGTTATGAGAGTACACAGCATTCAGAGGGTAACTCGCAGAATCATACATGGTTGTCTAATCAAGGAGACTGCTGTCTGAAGTGTCCTGTTTCCCTTGTAGTGGTGATTGAGAATTACGTAGCAAAAAAGGCAGTGAGTAATTAAGAAAGGAAGAAATTTGCCTTGTCTTACAAACTCTCTTCTAAGAGGCTTCCTTCTGAAGGAGGAATATCGTTGGAAGGTTTCTTTCCAAATTTCAGTGATTAACAACTGATACAGATGTTCTTAAATCTTTTGTCTGGTATTAAAATTAATTCCCCTGTGTATGACACAAGAACATTTTGAAAAGATCAGTGAAAAAGTTCAAGATACAGAAAACTAAAAAACAGTGAGGTTAATTAATCTAAAGAATGAATCTTGGGAAGAACTCTTTTTTTTTTTTCCCCTGCAGACTAATTCTTACATTACAACAGAGGCGTATCTACGCATATGTTATTTTGCAAGGTGAAGTCAAATAACTTCACTCTTCAGGGGCTTGTTTTTCTTTCTTGCCTGTTTGTGTAGTCTAAACAGAGCCGCCTATGATTACTATGCTGTAGGAAAAGCTCAAATATACTTCAGGATTTTTATTTTGTTTTGCTTTTTATGTTAGCATATGAAAACAGCAGTTGAAAAAAACCCACCCAACAGATGGTTTGTGCATTCTGTTACAAGCAGATGATAGGTGCTCTGACTAGTATTATGCAGATAACACTGTCTGCTAAAAGTTCTGAAGAAAGTATGATTATGGTCTACATTAAGCAGAAAAATGTCAGTATGTCTTTTTTATGTTAAAAAGTGAAGAATCTATGTATTTCAACATATGCACATTTGTATGTTTCTGTGTATGTACATATAGATAGACAAGCTGGGAAACCAGGAACAACACTAATTTTAGAAGTACTGCTGCTTCTCTATTCAAATGTCATGTTTTGATTATATGTCCCAAGCTTTGCTGTTGGGGTGACAACACTGTAATAAAACTTATATCTCTGCACGTTTGAGCATATTGAAATGCCAAGTAGATGGGTCCCAGTTTCCTCCTTAATTTGTATTTCTTTTTATTTTTATATTTCTTCATTACTGACTAAACTTTTTCCTGGGAAAAAAAATACAGATAATGATATTGCTTTTTTGTCTTTTCATAAAAACACTATATTGGAGGAGATTCTGGTGGAGCTCAGAAAAATATATTTCGCCTTTGCATGCAGGTGAAACTTAATTTATCTAAGATTCCTTATCATTACCATAACAGGCAATCTTTCTGTCAGAGACTGAATTCCAGCATCCTTTTATAGTAAGTGGCAGTTGTAATGACTCCTTTTCCACTTTCGTAGGTGTTTTTTCTCTTCAGCAACAGAACACTGTCTAAAAATATAAGTTAAAAAATGAACCAGACAAACACAAACCTCATTTCATGTACAGAAGACAAGTTTCAGAATATGAAAACTCAGTCTAAAGCTGATCTAATGTGAAGATAAGTGATGTCTGAAAACCAGGTATTCCTAATGACTATTTCTGTAAATTATATTGCGTGTCTTGTCTTTGCTGTGTGGATTTTCAGAAAATTTTGTAAGGTTAGGTGCATTTTTGTGAGATTTTCTGAAACTTATTCCTCTGTAATATTAGTCTTCTTTTCTAAACTTCTGGACAGAGTTGAAGTCTGGGAAATTTCCACACTGCACTGTGAAAGTTTCAGGACATTATTAGGAATTGGAAACATGGATGTAATTGGAAAACCAAAATACAACATACCAGAAATCTGAAGCAAGAGCTCCAGAAATAAATCTTTGACAGCTTCCAGTAATTGTATTCTTGAAAACTGTTTTAAATATTTGTTTGGTTTTTTTTTTTTTATTGGAGCCAGCCACATATTATTAAGTTTAAAAGCATATCTCCTGTCAAAATGTAAAACTTATGGTTCATAATAAATGATAACAGAAGTTAAAAAACTTACAAATTTTTTTTTCAGTCCCTGATTTGCTTTGTCTTTCAAATTGTGTCTCATTCTAATTTGTATAATAATGTCTGATTTTTAAGCATGCTTTTTAAATGAGTCCTTCTTATAGCAAGTTTCTTTAGGTTTGTTTGAAAATTAACGGAGACCAAAATGTGTTAAAAAATAATCCCTGTGTATACAATGTGATCATTCTGTTCTAATTCAGTTCGCTATGGAATGCTCAGTCAAAAAAGATGTGATGTTTCTTTTCTGTACACAAAAGCAGAGATGAACATTAATTTTCTGTGAAAATATTTTTGTAAGAAAATACTGGTTTATAAAAACATAGTGGGAAGGAGTGATTCCACTGCATGATTTATTGATTTAAAATGAATAATTAAGAAGATTTTCAAAATTACTGAAATATCCTGTATGGCATGTGAACAAAAAGGCTACAGTCTCATTTTAAAAAATATTTTTGCTTCAAAGAACGTAATTAGAGAGTTAAAAAGCCTGAAGAGTGTTACAAAAACTAATACTAAATTATTCAAATGCATGTTTTGAATTGAGCCAGTTAGGACTACTTCTTTACTAATTTTTGAATTCTGGTTCATGAAATCATCAAGGTGCTGACTGCATTGTGAGAACCCTGGACAATTATTAATCTCAAAATCACATCAAATGGTTGAAGAGATGGTTACAAGTTTAGTGGGAGAAGGAAAATATATTTTGTTACTAATTCTGAGATCACAGATCCTATTTTTGGGAATTTTGCCACCACATTAATGTTTTTAAAATGTGTACTTTTTTGTTGATATAAGTTCTTCTCTGTGTATAGTTATCTCACTTCAGTAATCTTTTATTTGTTAGAGTCTCCTCTGTTTATACATACTCGGTATATCATTGAAAACAGCCAAGGATTTAAAGAATAATAATCAGCCTTAGGTGGATAAACCTTACAGTACTCCTTGCCTTTTTAACAAATATACTCGATTAGTCTTATATTAAATTTTATAGTTTACTATCAACATAGTATTTCAACCTTATTTTCCATTACTGCTAAGTACTCAGTAAGATGTAGTATCAAAGGGGAATGAGCCATTGCAGTCTTATATCAGAAATACTGTTTTTGTTAAAAGCTTAATAGGGGCAAAAAAGCAGTATTATTCTTCTGCTAATCCTTTTGTCGTATGCTGTGTATTGTCCCTGCTGTAAGACCTTTTAAAATGGCATTTCTTTTTAAATCTCTGCATTGTATTAGAAATTAATTTCTGAGAATAAAAGAACAATTCTTAGGTATTATAATTAGAAAAATTAGGAGAAATGGCATGCAAGCAAGAGGAAAAGTACTGAATTTTTAGTAACCCTCTTCAGACTACCATAACTTTTCTTAGTATTATTTTTGTGTATTGCAATATCAGATCCAAAACAATTTAACATCTTTGCCAAATTTTCTTTGCTAAAACTGCAGGCAGTCAGCATTGATGAAGATGGTTTAGCTGTTTTTACAGTGATGTATTAATTTACTAATAGGAGTTTGTTCAATTTAATTTTACTCATCTAAAAGAAAGACGTCTAGTCCAGTAGTCATCTAGCCAACCTAATGGACTCAACAGTTGAATATAGCTTATCTGAACAAAGATGTGACATATGCTGCACAAAATGAGTCCTCTATCTATGTGATGAAAGTACGTGCATTAGTCAAACATGTGAAAGCAGAAATTCATTATAGAATCATAGAATAGAATCATAGAATCGTTTAGGTTGGAAAAGACCTTTAAGATCATCCAGTCCAACCGTTAACCTACACTACCAAGTCTACTCTAAGCCAATCAAGGGTAGACTAGACTAAACCATGTCCCCAAGTGCCACATCTACCCATTTTTGAACGCTTCCAGGGATGGTGACTCCACCACCGCTCTGGGCAGCCTGTTCCAATTCTTGACCACCCTTTCCGTAAAGAAATTTTTCCTAATTTCCAACCTAAACCTCCCCTGGCGCAGCTTAAGCCCATTTCCTCTTGTCCTATCGCTAACTACTTGGGAGAAGAGACCAACACCCACCTCACTACAACCTCCTTTCAGGGAGTTGTACAGAGCGATAAGGTCTCCCCTCAGCCTCCTCTTCTCCAGGCTAAACACCCCCAGTTCCCTCAGCCGCTCCTCACAAGGCCTGTGCTCCAGACCCTTCACCAGCTTCGTTGCCCTTCTCTGAACATGCTCCAGCGCCTCAATGTCTTTCTTGTAGTGAGGGGTCCAAAACTGGACACAGTATTCCAGGTGCGGCCTCACCAGTGCCGAGTACAGGGGAACAATCACCTCCCTGCTCCTGCTGGCCACACAGTCAAAAGTCATACAGTCCAAAGACAGCTTCAAATGGTTATGCAAGTGCCAAAGTGTCTGACATTCAGCTATTTGGATGAACCTTGGTTACTAGTACTCAAACAGTACTACTGTTTGGCAGCAAGATAAGTTTATGAAATAAAAGTATATGAGCATAATAATTTAATGACCGAACATTTGTGTGTGCATGTTTTAAGTTGTATTACCCTTCAGGTCAGATTTTATACCATGTCAGTATAATTTTGTGTTGTACCTCTTCAATCCCAACCTTTTCTGATTATCACATCAGAAAAAAAATGATGTATTAGGATAAGTACCCAAAATAATTATGTTCCTACAAGTTTTGTAAAACACTATCATTTGAACACGGCAGCCTACATACCACCACTGAAGTACTTTGTGAAAGGATAGCATATATGTCTGAAGAGATAACAGAAAATCTTGTTCTAATTGAACCCAAAGAACAAAATGCATAAGAAATCAAGCCTCACTAGTTCTGGTGCTCCCAGAATTATTTGTTTAATTTTATTACAGCGTGTTTTTTCCTGTATATAGAAGAGTTTTAACTTAAAATGTTAACAACCAAGTCTTGGTTAAAAACTAACCACCCACTGATGATTGATAGGACTCTAATATTTTCATTTGTAATTGACTGTAAATCACTGTAATGATTTTTTAACTGAAAAAATAGATCTGGGGAAGTATAAAAACAACTGAAATAATAGTTGTAAGGAGAATGGGAACTGCTACTGTCGTCACGACAGTTTAATTCATTTTACTTTATAGCTACATCAATTTAGGAGCATTTGCAGGGACAGTTATTGTATGTCAGCTCAGAAACAGTAATATCTTAAGATAGGTCAACTTGTTCTCTTGCTACCATCTGCCCATATCCTAAAACTGAAAATTTTAAATGTTAAGACTTTCACTTTATTCAATAAAATAGAAGAATGAAAGATGTTAGTTGTCTTGTATTGTCCAATATTCTTGATTTACATCTAGGTTAGTGTCCACAGACCTGAAAAGTTATCTGAAAGGAGCTGGGTTTGGAAGGGATGGATGATTCACTTTGCTCCAAAACTTGTTGTGCAGGGCTCCATGTTATTGGTCTAGAATGAAACCACTTTAAAATTTCAGAAGGTAAATACAATTTTTAAAGCTACTCTTGCAATTTAAAGTGATATTTGCAGTCCAATGAACATAGTTATTTACCTATGGAGAAAGTAAAAAAAAAACAAACCCACTTTTTTTTTTTTAACTTTTTAACATGGCTGAAACATCTGCATTCAATAGATTTGAATTATTTTTAAATGTGCTTAGGAACTACATATAAGAATTTCATATAGAGATACTATTTGGAGATACTGGATGAACATTTCTGAATTCAAACAGAATGCATTCAAATGGAGGCCCAGCCTTACAGAGTCCCATAGCTATTGACAATTCTGCTACTGATTTTGACTAAAATACATTTGACCTGTAGTGACCAGTAGTGCCTGATCAAATTTTGGTATTGGTCAAGACCAGCTAATTGAAAGTTTTGGAAGAAAGTTTGTAACAATTTCATTTTATTGGAACTCAAAGGTTATTTTCCTTTTTTTTTATGTTATGCATTTACCAAAAAATAAATTTAGCATAAGGGAAAAAAAAGAAAAATTAATCAGAAAAGCATCTCTGTAAAGCAGCAATGAAATAAAATGTGCATTTCCTTCCTGTTTGGTAGATATACTTGCTCTCTTTTAAACAGAACTTATCACAAGCTCAACTCTTGTCTTAATATTTTATAACCTTAAACCTTATAAAATTTTAACTCTGATATAAAAGTTTAATACATCAGCAGAAGATAGTTGCTGAATAAGAATGTTTTGAAAGGGTTTCTTTAGCACAAAGAAGAAAGCACTGAAGTAATTTGTGAATATTTCATGTTACAAGAACCAGCTTCAATGTCAACCTTCAGTTTTTTGACAAAAAGACCATCAAAAGGTTAGTTATAACCTTTGGAAAAGGTTACTTTAGTAATACCAAGCACTGAAGCATATGAAATGTTTGCAAGCCTTTGTGTTTTTAGTATACATGTTTCTGATGTCAATTAAAAATTTTATCACTCAGGGATAGGTACATTTTGAAATAAGCATTGGTAAAAGCTTTACCTTCCAGAAAGTATTTTAAAGGAAAATGAATAAGGGGGAAATGAGTGATATTTGTTTCAGATTGAAGTCTTTGCAAACCCCATTTTATTGTGGGAGTTAAATAGTATCAGTTGAATGAGTTTTCAGTTAATTCCAACTGACTATACCATTTTGCTTGGCTACAGTGGTCCCACTAAAATTCAGAACCAAAACCACAAATGACAACACAACAAAAAACTTCTAAGAAAGTCCACCTAAAGAATCATCCCTGAGACCAAGAGTATTTGGTCATAGCTGGACAGGGTAGTCCAGTTATGCCAAGTTCTGCCAGCCACAAGTAGGCTGCTTAATGCTATGTTTGGTGGTCCAATACTAATAAAATCTTGCCTAACTGGTATGATTGATGGCTATCCAATGTTTTTGTGTCCAATCTTCAACTCAGAAATAGCTTCAAGGGCTGAAATGAGGGACATTTTGTTTTGATCTGTCTTGTCTTTGCTTCCTCTCCATGCCCCAGTTGCTCTGTAGTTTACAGCAGTGTGAAGTGCAGGTCACCTTTCCACTGACTACACTAAGTTGTGGCAAGCATTAATGTGAGGGAGAGTTGTATTCAGAACAAAGGAAACAGCTTCCCAAATGATTTTTCCTTCTTTCTTCCTCTCTCTCGCCCTTCCTCTCCTTTTTCTTTTCATCATACAGCATTGGGCTGTACTGCTGTCATTGCCTCATGAAAATAGTACTTTATAAACTGCAAACGTAATAAAATCGCTAGTCATGACAAATGACCCAAGTCAGTCTTTCCTATTAAGACCATGTAATGGCTGCAGTATGTACTGTGCTGTACTGAAGAATAAAAGAGTATTCCTCTGCAGGAACTGTACTACCAATTTTTCCCACAAGTAAATCAGACAGCCACAAATTGTCTTCCTCTTTAAGAGTATTCATAAAGTCTCTACTCCGAGTTTTCTGTGGAGGCAAAAGTTGCCCAGATTGCTGGAACCCTGCACAGTTTCTGTGTACTAGTTTTTCTTTTATAAAGGTCTGGTTCTAATTTCATTGCATACAAATTTTCATGGAGACTTTCAGAAGATTTGATTCAATGAAATTATATAAAATTGACTCTTCATTTTACATCTGGAAGGACTGGAGTTGAAAGATACCACCAATAACTGACTTACTAAAAGGAATACACAATGCAGGAAAGACAGAACAAGGAATAAGATGCTCGCCAAGGCATTTGCTCTGCATCATCTTAAATCTATGGCATGTGATTCAAGAGATGTTTATAAGAAATATTTCTTTTAAATACAATCAGTATGGTGGTATGTTATACATTACAGAGTACACAGACATGTACACAAAGAGATTAATTTTCCATTCTCACAGAATAAAGATACTGAAAAACTCTCAGAAAGAAACTGTGCCTGTATTTTAAGTTTTTAAGAAAAGAATTATCTTTATTAAGAAATTAAAATTTGAATGCTAAACCAAACAGGATTAAAATAAAATCATTATCAGATCACCTTTTTTGAGAAGTTAAAAACCTGCTGCCAGATTAAAGATCCCACCATCTGACTTAGGAAGTGGCTGTTAACATATATTAACACAAAGAAAGAGTATCAAATGCTTTACTGGATTTCTTAAGAAAAATAAAATTATCCACAATTAATCCAGAGTTTTCTTCTGAGTGGTAACAGCCAATTTAGATCTTATTGTTTTTCTTGTGTGGGGATTCTTTTCCATTCTCCTTGAGTCTGCAGTTATCAACACTGAATTTAACTTTTGTTAACATTCAAATGTATTATTCAGTCATTCAGAAATGTGAGATATTTCTTATACCTCTATGATCAGTTTAGATTTTATTATCCTTAATAATTTTAATAAAAGATTTTACATTCTCATCTTTCTTGGGTAAGTAATTAACAACAAACCCAGCAACACAGATTTTTCAGGGATGCCTCTGTAGAGGTCTCTTCATTATGAAAAATGACCATTCATTCCAGTCCTTTTTCATAGAATCATAGAATCATAGAATGCTTTGGGTTGGAAGGGACCTTTAGAGGTCATCTAGCCCAACCCCCCTGCAGTGAGCAGGGACAGCTTTAACCAGATCAGGTTGCTCAGAGCCCCATCCAACCTGACCTTGAATGTTGCCAGGGATGGGGCCTCCACCACCTCTCTGGGCAACCTCCAGTGTTTCACCACCCTCATCGTAAAAAATGTCTTCCTTATGTCCAGTCTAAATCTATCCTCCTTTACTTTAAAACCATTACTCCTTGTTCTGTCACAACAGGCCTTGCTAAAAAGATTCTCCCCATCTTTCCTGTAGACCCCCTTTAAGTATTGGAAGGTCGCAATAAGGTCTCCTCACAGCCTTCTCTTCTCCAGGCTGAACAACCCCAACTCTCTCAGCCTGGCCTCATAGGAGAGGTGCTCCAGCCCTTGGATCATTTTGGTGGCCCTCCTCTGGGCCCTCTCCAACAGGTCCATGTCCTTCTTGTGCTGAGGGCCCCAGAGCTGGACGCAGTACTGCAGGTGAGGTCTCACCAGAGCAGAGTAGAGGGGCAGAATCCCCTCCCTTGACCTGCTGGCCACGCTTCTTTTGATGCAGCCCAGCGTATGGTTGGCTTTCTGGGCTGCAAGTGCACATTGCCGGCTCATGTCCAGCTTTTCATCTACCAGTATCCCCAAGTCTTTCTCTGCAGGGCTGCTCTCAATCCCTTCATCCCCCAACCTGTACTGATATTGGGGGTTGCTCCGTCCCAGGTGCAGGACCTTGCACTTGGCCTTGTTGAACCTCATGAGGTTCGCACACAGGCCCACCTCTCCAGCTTGTCCAGGTCCCTCTGGATGACATCTCGTCCTCCTGGTGTGTCAGCTGCACCACTCAGCTTGGTGTCATCTGCAAACTTGCTGAGGGTGCACTCAATCCCACTGTCTATGTCATTGATGAAGGTATTAAGCAGCACCGGTCCCAGTATGGACCCCTGAGGGACACCACTTGTCACTGCTCTCCATGTGGACGCTGAGCCATTGACCGCTACCCTCTGAATGCGACCATCCAGCCAATTCCTTATCCACCGAACAGTCCATCCATCAAATCCATATCTGTCTAATTTAGAGAGAAAGATGATGTGGAGGACTGTGTCGAATGCTTTACAGAAGTCCAAGTAGATGACATCCATTGCTTTTCCCTTGTCCACTGATGCAGTCACTCCTTCATAGAAAGCCACTAGGTTGGTCAGGCAGGACTTGCCCTTGGTGAAGCCGTGCTGGCTGTCTCCAATCACCTCCCTGTCCTCCATGTGCTTGAGCGTAGCTTCTAGGAGGATCTGTTCCATGATCTTCCCAGGCACAGAGGTGAGGCTGACAGGTCGGTAGTTCCCAGGGTCCTCCTTTCTTCCCTTTTTAAAAATGGGCACAATGACACCTGTTCAGTTCACCTGACTGCCATGACTTCACCAGGGACTTTTTCTGTCTTTTAGCTAGTTATTAACTTAGTAAAGGTCTTTCTCTTCCTTTAAAACAGGATAGGTTCTTTCAGAGGCTTTGATGGGAGTACTTAACAAAAGTTTTATTGGAAAACAGAGTACCTTCTGCTCATACCATATTCACATACCTGAGGATTCGTTCACATGACTCAACTAAAACTTGTAAGGGCAGGATTTCTTCCATGGAAGCCAGTTTGAGACTTCCAAATGTACCTTAGGTTTTCAAGTGTATATGAAGGATGTTCCTTATTTTATTTTTATATCAATTTCCCTGGAATAGAATGCAGACAATGGCTAGAGCTATTTTTAAAGTTGCTGTCACACCAATAGCTTCTGTCCATTATTCTAAACCCAAAGCTGATTTAAGTAATAGCTTATACAACAGAACTAACAGTTTTAACTGCTTGCTATGTATTTCATAGAAAATTAGTGGGTGAATACCAAATTATCCAGACAATTTATTATTTTCTATTTCATAAATTTATTCCAGAACCTTTTCTTTTAGCAATTTCATTTTGTGACTACTTGTCAGATTTTGTTTCCAGTAAAAAGAAGACATCTGGTCAGAGAACCTACATGTGTTCCTCTGTGGCTGAACTCTGTTGTAAATACAAAATGAGATAGGATACAGGAAGAAAAAAAAACAAACCAAAACTGAGTGAAGCATAGGATTTTCCATATTTTTAAAAACTTGATAAATGCATGTTTTTGTGCAGGTTTTTTCAGGTATGATTCATTCTTTCAGTTTGTGTTATTACAGTATTTCTGCTATCAATTTCTTGTTCTTTGCTAGAGCTACCATTTTTATTTCAAATGAGTCTCAAACAAAATGTAACAGGCATCCAAGCACATAGAACTGAAAGGTTGTTCATTTCATACCTTCAATCTGTCAAGCATTTTTAAATGAATCAAAAAATACCAGCTTGTAATAAGGAAAAGAAAATAGAATGGGAAGGAAGATTTTTTTTTTATTTTTCTGTCATAGTCAGTATACAAGGCAAAGTGAGAGACATGACAAAAATACTTGACTTCTAGTAAGTAAATCCAAAGACTTCTTCTTTTTTTGTAGAAATGCATAATTATGAAATTAATTATATTTAACTTCTGTTATCAAATGGTTAGTAATAACTGTTAAAAGCTCAGCAAAATAGCCTTCTGCCTTCATTAGTACAAGCAGATATTGTGACATCTCACATATAGATCATTTGATGCTCAGTGAAGCTCATTGGAACTAATGAAGTTTTACCATTTATTTACAAAAGGAAAGGATTAGCTTCCTCATGATTTTACATTACTCATACATAACAAAGCATCTTTTGGAAAGGAAGAACAGAAGGGAGGAAAACAGGAGTCATTTAAATGCCATTTAAATGTTCTCAGCATTTGGTTGTTCTCCGCATGAGAGGTCTACTGAAGTATACTGTCTCCTAAGATAAATGCCAAAGTTCAGGAGGCAGTCCAAGCCCAGGACATTCAATCAGAACATACACGTTCCCATTACTGACTAGGCTGGGTGTTTAGAGTCTCTGGGTTTTTTTTTAATTTTTGTTTGTTTGGGTTTTTTTGTTTGTTTTTTTGTTTATTTAACTTGTAAGTTACTTAACAGAAAGAAATCTGCTTTAATGCCAAAATTCTGATAGATATTACTATTTAACAGTATTGGCCCTTGAGTCTTTTGGAAGCTTCTAATTTTTCTTACAAATGCAGGAAAATAGTATGAGAAAGAGATTCTCCCTTTTGAAGAGATAAGTTCAACTACTTTGATTATTAATATTTTGATGTCTATGTTTGCATAATACAATAACTGATAAACAAATGCAGAATTATAAGAACTTGTAATATGTTGGTGAGTTAAGCCACTAATGAATTCTGTGACTAAGATTTTGCTGTGTGAATTTTAGCCAAATTGAACTTAAAAAAAAATCTTAAATAAAAAGCAAGCCCCTACATTTTAATTTAATTTCTTATTTTAGGAAACTTTGAAGGAATCATTGAATTATTTGTCAAAGCTTGCCTTTATTCTTTATAGGGTTTTCTAATATTATTTGTGCTAACTAAGGGATTGTAAAGGTCTTCATAAACAGACCAGATTAAAAGCATAATTAGGCAATTATGTAATCACACCTCATCTCCTTCTCACTTTTCAATGCACCTAATAGGAAAAATTCAGACCAACTTATAGCAGACAGCTTACATGAAGCATGTGTTCAGGCACAGGCAATCTTATTAATATAAATATTTTTTCTAGCTTAGTTATATACATATATGTGTGTATATATATGTACATCTATATGTGTATATATGGTCAGATCATACCTTTTCACTCTGTATGTGGAAACTCTGGATGGAAAATAGGTTTGGATGCTGCTACAGTAAACATTCAGTTCTATCCACTAGTGAGCCTCCCTCCACTGAAAGGGAATAGAGTGCTGGAAGGCTGATGAAGAGGAGGTTGAATAGCCCTGCCTGGTCCTGAAAAGAATACCTGAAAGTTCAAGTACATCCCATAACCCATAACTTGAAAAAATGAATCAATTATAGTCAAAACTATTTTTTAAAACTAAGCAATGCAATACTGTAAACTATTTCTATAATTGATAAAAAGACTATTACGTCCAATGCAAATGTCCCACAAGCCTTGTAAAGTTTTAAATTAAGAATTCATCTCCACAAAGCCTTATTTCAAAGTAGAGTGTATGCACTGTTATTTCAAAATCGATTACATGTTTTAAAATATTTGTGGTTTAAAAGAGTGAGACATATACATAAAATATTGGAAAATGTTATTTTTCTTTTTTGTTGTGCAGTACTTGATATCAACATGTTTTACTGAACATATGAAAACACTTAAAAATATTTATATCATACATCATATAACATTTATGACATTTTCAATAATCTTAGTTTAAATTAAAAAATTTGAATTTTTGGAAATAATATGCCAATTGTTTTGACTCTCAGAAAGATATTATTTTATGAATTTATGCCAGCCAAGCAAAGCTATTAAAAGGACCAGTTTGACTTCAATCTGATAAACATTGTTACCTCTACAATAGTTCTATTTCTATTATTATTATTTTTTTAATTTTAATGTATTATTTATACTATATTAATTGGAGAAATCTACTGCAATTTTTAAGAAAACAATGGGAGAATGGACACATGCAGGTGTACCCAGGAAAGCAGTGACCATAGATCTGTGGGAAGCAGTGGTCTGACTGATGTAAATCTCCAGTTTCAAGGATATATTTATTCCTATCCAAATATTCAATGATTTCTCAGCCTACCGACTGTTTCCTAGTTTAAAAGCATATGAATTTTTAATAGCGACTTGAACAATAATAACTTTGATAAGTCTGCACCACACTGTTCTGCACTGCATAAACAAACATACTTTGGATTGCTGAATTGGATATAACCTTATTTTGTTTCTTAACTTCAAATTGTTTAAAAAAAGGAAAGTCATTTTTATAATTGTCTGTAGTCTGTATATGTTCTTGTATTTTGGACAGATGCAGAAGCTGTGAATTCCAATAAGTAAACCCCACTTTTCTTCTCTCTCCCAAAGAATACTTGCTTGGTATTAATATTAACTACATACACCTTTCAAATCCATCACTGAAAATAAATCAGAAAACAGAAAAGTGCTGTGTTTGTCCTCTTTCTGAAGTCTGAGGCTTCATTCAGGACATGTCTTCCTGAAAACTTGATGTTTAAGTCCCATGAATTTAAATTAGAATGTATCTGCTTTCCTTAATAAGAGCTTACATTAATAATATCTTAATTTCAGTTGCTCTTCACCAGTACACAGGAAAAAAAAAAACAACACCTGTCTATTATTCTTTCTAAATGAGAGTCTTAGAAAACAGCAATGTTTTTATTTTTGCCACAAAAACAGCAAGTAAAGTTTTAGTTGCACGTTCTGATCACAGAACCAAACAGAATTGAAAAAGCCAGTCCTCTTCCTTCATGAAAGCTCTACAGAACAGTGTTAAAAAGTGATCAAATAATTGATTGCTTAACTTTTTTAATAGATACTAATGTTCAGAGTGCTCTGTAAACAAAACCAAAGTAAGGCGTTACCAGAGAGAGCTCATGAATATACAGCTTGAAGTCCTTATCCTAAAAAAGATCTAGGAGCTGTTAAAAGTTACCAGTAGTTTTCAAGTGTTGTCAATAAGTAAGATAAAATGTGCATGTAAGTTGGGGGCCAAAAGCAGTGTTGGCATTCCTCATTCTGCTAAATATGGAAGTGAGGGCGAAAGGTGTTTCCCTCCTGTGTGCCTCCCCACTATGTTCACAAAGGAGGCCACACGTGGCTCTTGGCCTTGATTAAGCACACCTAGCTTTAGGCATCTAATTGAGGCATAAAGCTGAGGAACACGAGAGCTTCCTATAATGGTAGTAGGAAAAGAAAAGTACTTCCAGCTAATCTAGCTCATTTTAGGTCCATTACATGCCACTAATTCCGTGTGATGAGTTGAGCCTTTCCTCATGAACACCTTCACCATTCCGACTCCTTCAAAGGGAGGTAAGAGAAAAATAGGGGAACATATGGTAGTGTTATAAAACGCATGCAATCAGCCTTCATTTATGGAGAATTGGGAAATCACTCCTAGCACTCCCAGCAGATATTTACAAGTGTGTTCCACTCTAAGCCATTACTCTCAGGTCACTATTAGGACATGAGATGGGGCACCATGTGGAATCCTACTTAAAGGAAGCATACTTGCGTACATCTGTAAACCCAAGATTATTCCAGAAAATTGGATTTGCTGTGGTAATAAATATCCTGTAGGCTTCTCTTCTCATCTTCCCTCTGTTCTACCTCCAGATTAACCTATGACATGAACATTAAAGGAAGATGCCAGTAGAATTCAATATCAGGCAGATTAAATGGCATTTTGAAACAGCTTTATTTTTATTATGGACAAAAATCCAAATAGGTATAGATTTTTACCTTACTAATTTAGAAGCATAAATCTGTTGACATTCAATGAGACTGTTACTCATAGGATTTCAAATACCTTTTTGAAAAATATGTGGGGTTTTAGAAATTCAGAAACAATAATGTATTTTTCTACTAATTCAACTGAACAAATTTGTTGCATCAGCCACATTTAGCTGAGAGTGTTCTGCATGCGTATGGGTTCAATGCTGCAAAGCTGTCATCCATTATGACGTTTATTCTTAGCATAATACTAGAATAAACTGAGTCAGCGTGCCTAACGTCAAAGGAAAAGGTATATAAAAGCCAACTGATGTCCTTACACATGAGCATACGCCAAGCGCTTCGAAGAGTGACAATCTAACAAGGCACTCTTTAGAGATGTATGGAAATGTTGCAATGGTTATTTCTTGTGTAAACACAGGCTGGCAAACAACTAAGTATTTTTAAACCAGAGAACAGGTTTATGTAGACTTAAATATTACTGAGTCAATAGATCTAAACCAACTAAATCTAAACTGCCACGTATTGGAAATCCTTGAATAAGTGCCATCCATTCATTTCCTAAAATCTGCTATTCATAGATTAAGGAAAATGAACTCTACCTTCCCTCCTACTACTTTGTTTGCCTTAAGGATCGTTGATCAATCAGTCAACAAGTATTGCAGATACTTCCTTACAATAAAATTTGTAACTAAGCTCCTTATACTTGAGCATTAAGTGAGGATTGCAGGGTATTGTACTTAGCCAGCTACATGTCAGCATGATTTGGTAGGCAGGCATTGATATATCTAAGTCTCTTCAAACATCTCTACTAGGAGGCTTTAAAAATAGCATCACTAATATTTCATTCAGCAGAATAAAATATTCAAACGTTTATTGCTATTCTTCCACTTCATTTCTTTTTTAAGGAAGAGAATCAGCTTTGTGATTCTGATACAGAGGTTATACTTTAAAAATATTCGTTTATTTATCACTCCCACAAAGTGATGCACGGGAAATCATAATATTGCCATGTGCTTGTTAGAGGAGACAGCTGATGGTTTGTGTGCAACTGTCTGCCAACTATATGCAAATAACTGTTGAGGATGACAGTTGTATTACTCCCACTTAGCAGCTTTAGTGGGACCCTTTCAGCTTCAGCAGAGAAGACATCTCATGTCTTAAAGAACATTCATGAGATGTGAGCAGTTAAGAGAATATTTAACCATTGATTACCCTGTATGTGGCTACTATAAACCCTATACTCAGCAGTTTCCTTAGTTGAAAGGATGAAATGTGGAATTCCTTTTTGCAGGCTTTACACAAATCCAAAGCTCTGAGCTTCTATTTCATTATTTATAATTCCTATTGCATAGCTGGATGCATGTACCAATCCTCTTCAATGCTGTTCTTGTTTGTTAATTTTATTAAATATATAATAAAGAGTAAGCTGCAGCAATCTAACTGTTAAGGAGTATAAAACCAAGCAAATGTTTATTTTGCATTTAATGGTCAAAACAATACCTACTCCAGTTCCTTCTTTATGTATTTTTAAATCTTTCCACAGCCTTTTCAGGAGCAGACTTTAAACTGGATTCATTTTGCCTGACTTCAGTGCCTGTAATGTAGATACACAAATGTGGTCTAGCAATTGAAGCACATGTTGTTATCAGAAGAAAAAAACAGTTAAGGCATCCAGAGAGCTAGTCATCTCATTGCTAAAGTAAACGTCCAGATGAATAGTTCTGTAGGCTCCAGTAATAGCTTGGTTCAGTCCCCCAAGCATAGACATCTAGTGTCATTTGACATGCCCTAAGACGTCTAAGATATGTCAACTGGATCTAGAGCAGACCAAGCTTTATGTGTGGCCCTCTGAAGACCAGACAAGATATGTGAGAGCATCTTAAATTTCTTCAAAATGCCCCTATGCGGGCAGCTGAACTGGTATCTTATAGAATAAAGAATGCCATAAAGTGACATTTTTATGTTCAAAGCATAAAGACTTTTGTCAGAAAGGACTAATTTTAAATGTACAGATGTATCTTATGTTTACTTAGTGAACAGAGAATTCACAAGTGTACTGTAGAAAAGATCATTTCATCATCCTGAGTGTAATATTACAAGTTTTACTAATTTCTCTATTTTAAAATAGCATGATAATAGGGTAACATAATTGCCTGTGGTACAAAATCCTCATTCCTTAGTTAATAAACGCATACAGCAGCCTCTGTTGCTAATAATAATTAAAAAAGCATATCAAAGAGAAGATGGACTGTACTTTAATTTGGTTTTGACTGTTGTAATTTCTTTGGAAAAAAAAAGTTATCCACTGTGTTATATTATGATTTATGCCCAAATAGCACAACTATAGTAACGAAAATCCATGCTAATTACCAGAATAAGGTACAATGTTCCAATAGAGAAAGACAAGTTGTTGTTGGTATTGGTGAGAAGAAAAAAAAAATGCCTGAAAATATTTAAGATTGAAATATCACATCTATTTCTATTTCTTACATTTTTGCCTATATTCTGAAATCTTTTATAAAGTTTTGTGGCCAGAGAGCAAAGACATTGATTGATTTTTGCTATACATTTCTTTAAATGTTCTAAGTTCTTTAAATTGGTCACTCCAACCTGAATGAAAGAATTTTCTTTCAGGTATTTGAGGGAGACTATATTGTACATTATTCATGGTATATATTCACTTAAGATGCCTTGAGATTGCAAATGTAAGAAACACAATTTTGGTCAGATCCTTTAACTTTGAAAAGACACTGGATTACAAAGGTTTATTTAATGGGCCATTCGTTGAATTTGTTGCTTGAAAGGACTGCTGTCCCTTACATCAGGAGTTTGAAAGCAGTGAAATAGTGATGGATTTATAACAATTAAATCCAGAAGGGACTATTACATTGACTTAAATCACATAGAGCACATACACAGAATTTCACTGAGGTACCTCTATGCTGGATAAATAGACACCGATCTTATAAGATTGGGATCAAGAGACAAAACCTATCCTCCTATCATCAATAGGTTAAGAATAAATCATGTATAATCAATCTCTTTGTTAGATTGACTGTCCCAATGAATTAAAACCTAGGAAAGATTTTGGTACTTAAGCACACTTATAAATGAACTAATGACATATGATGGAGGTATAATCAGCCTCTGGTGAGTGCTCAACTGCTTAAAAATCACTCATAGAATAGTTATTAAAGACGACTTGTTAAGGTGGAAGGACATTTAATACAAATACGTACTGAAGCCAGTTTCATTCATTATTTTAATTGGTTGAATAATACAATAAAAAACATATGCGTACAGTCTCCAGGTGAAAGACAAAAGTCTTTCAAAAATGTTTGCAAATCTAAGTCTGAGCTCACATTGATCTTGGTTCATTTGGGAGGAAAAAGGAAAAAAAAAAAAAAAGAAATCTGGATTTTGAAACACAAGTCTCAGACGCACAAGCAAATTACCCATGGGTACTGCTTTAATAATCACCGATGTGTACGTCCCACAGCAAATGCAAGGTAATTTGAATTAACTTATTCCTCTTGCAACAAAGGATAAGCTATTTCAGATCTGTGGCTAAGAATAGAAATTTTGACCAGCTGATGTGCACTGCCTTTCAGGAACATGTTTAGCTAGAGACATAGTTAAACACTGGAAAAGATTACTATAGATATATGTGAATCTCATTGACTGAAAAATTTTGAGTTTTGAGAGTTAGGCATACATCTTTCAGTAATTGTCTAGGCTCGATTAATTCTAACTAGACAGTTAAAAATTTTTTCAAGATTTGTTTCATTTTAATATTTACATTATTCTCTGGTTCGTTCTTCTTCCAGTTCTCTTGAATCTCCCTTGTGAAATTCCAGAGGAAAAGGAAGCACAAAAAGACCTAGAAAACTGGAGTCTCTCCCTTATTATTCAGAGATTTTTCTTTGTGGCTCCAAGCAGGTCATCACCTACAGCTGTAGCTTCACAGGTTCTCTTGGGCTTTTCCCCAGGGAACAGTCTGTTTCTGGAACAAGTGGTGTACACTGCCTTCGCAGAATCACAGAATACTGAGGTTGGAAGGGACCTCTGGAGGTCATCTGCATGGACACCTAGAGCAGGCTGCCCAGGACCATGTCCTTTTGAATGGCTTTTGAATATCTTCAAGGATGGAGACTCCACAACTTCCCTGGGCAACCTGTGCCAGTACTTAGTCACCCTCACAGTAAAAAAGCATTTCTTGATGTTCAGGAGGAACCTCCTGTGTTTCAGTTTGTGCCCCCTGCCTTCTGGTCCTGACACTGGGCATGGCTCTGTCCTCTTTGCATCCTCCCGTCAGGTATATCATCATCACAGGCTTGCCTGTGCTGATGATGGCTAGCTCCTTCTGGAACAAAACAGCTAAATTCACACTGTAGAAACAATTTATCAGCGTTCATCCTATAAAACTTAGTGTGGGCTCGGTGGCCCACAGGTATCTTCAGAGATACTGCTAAATACAGCCTAGTCATTACATGTCTTTCCTTGTATATCACATGTATATCACCACGATATTTCTTATCGTGGGCTTTATTCTAAATTATTTCTAGCAGGTTATTTGTTTAGTTTTTCATCCTTGGGATTATGTTTGAAACCTTTAGCATACAGCTGTGCTGTCAAGTTCCTGTCAATTGTCAAGTCAGATTTCTTGCAGTCATAAACTGAACTTGATTTAAGACAAAACTATATTATAACACTTTCACAATAGGCTCAGATTAAACATTTAAGCATGTATAGCATTTTGTACTTTTAAGTTTTTAAGTGCTTAATTCTGTAATTTTGTATGCCTGTAGTATGGAATGCAATCTGATCAGTTAAAATTATTTCCTTTTGTTTTCTCCTCATGGAAACCTAAAGGCCCCCATAATAATCTAGCGCTCCAGTTCAGTTTTTAGTTAGAAATAATTTGAACATTGCTAAAGTTTGGGGGGGGGGGGGGGGGGGAAGGGGGGCGGGAATCTTGAAAGTTGTCCCAATCTCACACTTGCAATAGTCACGATGGTAACTTCTCAGTTTTGCTATTGTTTTGGCACCTTGGCTATCTCAGGAGAGCAGCAAGTCACCAAGCTGTACGCTGCTCAAAGTTGTGGCTACATCTGTTTCCATATTTTCACCTTTACACTGTTTTTGGTAATTAGCTTCTGAATAACTAAGGGACAGGCTGAATGGAGATGGCAGTATGAATTAGAACAGCTCTTTGTTTTGTTATCAGTAGGATTGCACTGAATGGTAGTAGTTAGCTTCTCTGACTCAAGACGATTTTCAGCTTTATTAACATTTGTATATTATGTATTCACATCTTTGAAAAACTAATAGGAAGGAATATTTAAGCAATCCTTTAATAAGCATATAGTTTCATCCTTCTAAGTTACAGATCGATACAGTTGTAGTAGATTGCCTATACACATTGTTAGCATGGGGATTTGGGGAAATAAGAAGCAGGAAGAAAAAAGCTAATATATCTCCATAAAATCTTTTATGAGTGATAGCAAATAGAAGAATTATTTACACTGCAGTTTAGCTCCTCGTCCCCTATTATCAGAATCATATATCTTTCCACTACAATTAAAATAATGAGCATATCTCATGTCCCTTGCTTGGCCAAATGCATCCAGACGATTAGCACTTAGCCTGTTCACCAGAACTCCTTTGAGTCACTCCTAAGTGCAGTTTACAGTCACAGAGTGCACCAGGAATGGGAGTGTCAGCCCTGTCACCCCTGTTCTGAATTTGTCAGACTATTTAGTGTGCAGTTAAACTAATGTGCCATGTGTTTGTAAATGACATCTGTGTACAAATACTCTCTTGATGTCAATGTTACTCGAAAGATATAAAGTCCTCCACTCCCCCCAGCAAGCTGATGCCAGATCTCCTAAGCAACCTGCTATGACTCGTTTACCCATGCCTTTCATTAGCCTTCACGACCCGCTGTCCAAGGACATTGTGAGTGGTGTACATCTAAAGTGGTACCTCCTGGTGCACAGCTAATGTGTGTGTACGTCTCCTAAGTAATCTCAGGTCAATTTAGAATTGTTCTGTTTACTGATAGTATCATTACACAAAAGAAATGGGCTGCAGCAATACCGTGTGTGAGAAAATAAGGAAATGGGACTTGCAAAACAAATTAGTATCTTACTGTAGCTTGTTTTGAGATCACAACAGCAGCCTCCTTCTGCTACATGTCTTTTCTTGTCTCCACATCCTAAATACCATTATATGCTGGTTCAGTTAGTTGGTGCTGTGAACATTTCACAAGAACTGGTCCACAGTGTCAAACTCACAGCTATCATTATTTTTATTAGCCATCTTCTGACAAGTCAGCATCTGTCCTGCAGGCTCACCTTGGTCCCTGCCTTACTGTCTGCTTCTTAGGATTGCAAGTTGCTACTCAGTTGTCCTCTTCAATAACACGGGGTTTCTTATGTGCACTTGCCATTAACTGCATGAAAAGGAGGAAGAGCTCACCTTACTGAGCAGGACCTAGACATTGGAGCCAGCTGGGATGGAAAGAAGTGGTAGAAAAAAGATTTTGTATTGTTATTGTCAAGCTAAGATACTTCCACATAGAAGTTGAAGAAGGAAAAATGCATTCTGCCTCAAAATTTGTATAGTCCTAAGATCATCCTAAAACTTTGACCATCTCTCCCAATTTAATGTGCAGTTCAGCACATATACATATATATATATATATAATCATAGAATCATAGAAACATTTAGGTTGGAAAAGACCTTTAAGATCATCCAGTCCAACCATTAACCAAACACTACCAAGTCCACCACTAAACCAATTAAGGGTAGAGTAATAATTAATTTCATGTTTCCTGGCTTGGTGGCTGGATTATTTTTTAATGAAAGTAAAACTAGAATGGAATCGTTAAGGTTGGAAAGGACCTCTAAGATCATCAGTCCAGCCATCAACCCAACACCACCATGCCTACTAAACCATGTCCCAAAGTGCCACATCTACCCGTTTTTGAACACTGGTGGGTCACCAGGTCATAGAAGGAGATCAGGTTGGTCAAGCAGGACCTGCCTTTCATGAACCCATGCTGGCTGGGCCTGATCCCCCGGCTGATCTTCACGTGCCTGTTGAGTGTACTCAAGATGAACCACTCCATAATATTCCCTGGTACCAAGGTCAGGCTGACAGGCCTGCAGTTCCCCAGATCCTCCTTCCAGCCCTTCTTGTAGATGAGCGTCACGTTGGCAAGCCTCCAGTCATCAGGGACCTCCCCTGTTAACCAGGACTGCTGACAAATCATGGAGGGTGGCTTAGCAACCTCCTCCACCAGCTCCCTCAGTACTCTTGGGTAGATCCCATCCATCCCCATAGGCTTGTGTGTGTCCAGGTGGCATAGCAGGTCATTAACTGCTTCCTCCTGGACTCTGAGGGCTCCATTCTGGTCCCCATCCCTATCCTCTAGCTCAGGGGGCTGAATACCCTGGGGATAACTGGTCTGGCTATTAAAGACTGAGGGAAAGAAGGCATTAAGTACCTCAGCCTTTTCCTTATCCTTGGTGGCAATGTTCCCCCCTGCATCCAATAAAGGACGGAGATTCTCCTTGGCTCTTTTTTTGTTGTTAATGTATTTGTATAAACATTGTTTATTATGTCTTACAACAGTGGCCATATTGAGTTCTAGCTGGGCTTTTGCCTTTCTAATTTTCTCTCTGCATGACCTAACAAGATCCCTGTACTCTTCTTGAGTTGCCTGCCCCTTCTTCCAAAAGTGGTAAACTTTCCTTTTTTTCCTGAGTCCCAGCAAAAGCTCCCTGTTCAGCTAGGCCGGTCATCTTTCCTGCCAGTTCGTCTTAGGGCACATGGGTACAGCCCGCTCCTGCACCTTTAAGACGTCCTTCTTGAAGAAGACCCAGCCTTCCTCGACCCCTTTGCCCTTCAGGACTGTCTCCCAAGGGACTTTCCCAACCAGTGTCCTGAACAGGCCAAAGTCTGCCCTCCGCAAGTCCATGGCAGTGGTTTTGCTCCCCCACTCCTTACTTCGTCAAGAATTGAGAACTCTATGATGTCATGGTTGCTAAGCCCAAGATGGCCTCCAACTATGACATCTCCCACGAGTCCTTCTCTGTTTGTAAACAGCAGGTCAAGCAAGGCTTCTCCCCCGGTAGGCTCACTTACCAGCTGTGTCAGGAAGTTATCTTCCACACACTCTAGGAACCTCCTAGACTGTTTCCTCTCTGCTGTGTTGTATTTCCAGCAGACGTCCGGCAAGTTGAAGTCCCCACGAGAACAAGGGCTGGCGATTGTAAGACTTGTGCCAGCCGCTTATAGAATGCTTCATTTACCTCCGCTATCCTGGTTGGGTGGTCTATAACAGACTCCCAACAGGACATCCGCCTTGCTGGCCTTCCCCCTCATCCTTACCCGTAAGCACTCGACCTTGTCATCACCACTGTCGAGCTCTATGCAGTCAAAACAGTCCCTAACATACAGAGCCACCCCACCGCCTCTCCCTCACCTATCCCTTCTGAAGAGCTTATAGCCATCCAGTCCAGTACTCCAGTCCTCATTTGCCTGGCCCTCAGCTCCCAGAGCCCCATATCTGTTGTGTAGGGGCAGCTGGGAAGGTGAGGGAGGCCGGGAGGGGATTCGCCTGCCTCCCCAGGCAGGGACCTGTTTCCATTCCCCCATCTCTTGGATCCCCTCCTTCTGCTTGCCGGCAAGAGGGCAGGGGATCCTCCGCTCCTTGTGGGGCCTCCGCCTGCTGCCCTGGCCCCAGGGACGGTCGGGTGCGGCCCCACCAGTCTGTCTCCCTCTCGCACTCCCTGATGCTCCTCAGCCTTCCCACCTCCTCCTTCAGCTCTGCCCCCAGGCTGAGCAGATCATCTCCCTGCTCACCGCGAAGACATTTGCCGTCTCCGCTGCCCTGCGGTACGAGCGACAGGCTCAGGCACTCCCTGCAGCCGGCGACCTGGACGGCTGCGTGTTGGTGCGGGAGCTCCGTCTGGGTCGCCATGTTCCTTCGGGCGAGTGGAGACCATAGCTAGGTATGTACACACAAGTGTGATACAGAGATAGCCTTGCAGTGTAACTATTAACTAGCTACAAACCATCTAGGCAAAAATTGCTGTCTACATCTGGATGAAGTCTATATTGTTATGCATTGTTTTTAAAGAAGGAAAAAAGCCCTGAAATGAGATTTTTTTCTTTAGGAGTTCAGAGCACTCTGACTATGTAACCAAGCTATTTACCATAAAGTGAAAAGCTTTTGCTGCCATTTTGAGAGCAAATGTATTGCTCTGCTCATCTGCTTTTTCATTCCATAAATTGAGTGATGATGGAATATATTTATCAAGAGTATACTGAATTTTTGTAGTTAGTTTTTCTTTATTGACATTTTTCTGCTTTATTAACAGGAGGGTTGGGTTTTTTGTTTGTTGGATTTTTTTAATCCACATCCCTAAAATCTTTGCAAGAAGCAGTCCTTTAATAAGTGTGTAGGTTTCTCGTTTTTAAGATACAGTCAGATAGCTAAGTAAACAATCAATCTCTGGATCAACTGTTTTGTCAGTTCAGCATGTTTTCTCAAGAATCAGCATGGTTCCTGCCATAACTGTAGTTAATGAACTAGTACTTCAAAGTCCTTCTATTTATTGTTATTTTGGCCACTGGTAAGTAGGCCATTGCAACTAAAGCTTAACTGCGGCTAAATCTATCGGAACAAAAAAAAGTCCATATAGATGTATGTAGCTAGCAATGAACTTTACAGAAGCTTAAAATCTTTTCTGAAAAAAATCAGTCACAGTGGAAAAAACTATATTTTTGCTGTTGCTGCTGTTGTTAGATCTATGCTGAATATTGGTCACCAGTTGAGAATGCAGATCTGAATCAGAAATTCAGTTTCATGTAGCAGAAGTGCAGTTTTGCTTTAAAATAGCTTATCATCTCATAACTAGATCATATTAATAACTGTAGATGGTCATAAGTAATTTATTCTACTGCTTGTCCTCATCAAACTCATTACTTGCAAAGTCTTTCATCCCTCTCCCTAACCAGAAATACGAAAAACTCTCCCGAAAGGCCCTCCTCATATCTACTCCCTTCCCAACCCCCACCACTGAAATTTTCCTATAGAAAGGTAATGAGAACAAGCCCACAAGACATAATGAAAACAAGCTCTGGAGAACAAGCTCTAGGTTTGAGTTGCCATTTCATCTAGAGTGGTTACTTTCTCATGGTCAAAACAGAGTTTAAATGTATGAAGTTCCCTGTGAGATAGCAACAGAGAACAGGGGAGAGTAGAATGTGAAGAAGAAAATAAAAATAACCTTTACAGAACATTTTGTAGAACTTTGAGTTCAAACAGAAAACAGCCAATGGGCTATCTTAAAATTCTCACCTTACCTAACTTCATGATTGGGCCTTCACAAAGATCTTACTGTGAAGGTATATCTCATATTTTTGGGAGAAGAGAGATCAAGGACTGCTCCCGATTGGGAAGGTGATCAGGGAGTCAAGGGTGACCACAGCACAGTGTCCCCACTGATAGGATAGAGCCCTACAGTATCTAAGCACAGCTGGAAGAGCCCAGGGCTGGTAACTGGGACTATTGGCATCCCCAACACGGCAAGCAATGAGCCAGGGCCAGGGTCTTTCCAGGGGATCAGGAGCATAAGGAGACAAGACCAGAGACAGGACTGGAGAGTAGGCTATAATATGGACAGAAGTGGAGTTTTCCTTTTAAAACAATTCAATTTCCTCTTTAGCTAGTTTGCAGTATGAACTATGTTCCTATGGACCTGCAAAATCAACAATAGCTCAGGAAACTCAAATCAAGCCTATTTGACCACCAGTCTCCATAGACATTAGAGGGAAGAATATTGCCTTCCCAGTTTTCATTCTCCCATGGAAATATTCGTGAAAGGTGCTGGTGGGTCCTTCAATTTAGATATAGTGAGAGACACTAGAAAACTGCAGTCAAGAACTTCAGGCATATAAGGAAGTTAAAGATATCTGTGAAAAATTCTGAGCAGGATTAAGGAAAAAAAGGAGACATTCTTCTAAAAATTAGGAAGATATGTAGTGTGCTAACAATAGAACTTGGTATTACATACTGAAAATACCACATTATGCCTGATATTGTGCATTTTAAAGTTTTTTTCATTGAAATGTTTTCTGATCTGGTTTTAATTTGTGAGGATGTTAATCATGAACTAGTAAAAGTAATTATTTAGAAAACAGACATGTTAGCAATATACACGTTTATTAAAAGTGCTCTCTGCATGGGAATTCCTTGAACACATTTTTGAGTTATTCCAACAAAAAAAAAATAGAATGTTGGGGAAGATCCAGCAGTCTAGGGAAAAGTTTTTTTCTTCTAATATTTAAAAAGGATGCTACAGGCTAACTAGTCTCACATTACTCCTAAGAAAATAATAGAAAAATTGATATGGTAAGCACTATAAATGAATTAATGCAAAACAAAAGTGCTTCATGGAAGATAAGTCTTATCAAATCAATTCATTATCTTTGTTAAAAGCAGGAGATGGGTACAATCTTATAACACACTAATACGTTTTGACACCTGTAAGGTTTTCTATTAGTCTTTCATAAGATTCTAATTAAAAAGAAAATAGGTTTTTTTACCAGATAAATGAAGCATGAATAGCATTTATTTCATGAATTTCAGTTATTCTAGACTTTATGCTGTCAACATGCATGAATATATAATTGGTCTTAAAGAAAATATATAAATAATTCATTGATGTAATTTGGAAATTATTCAGAAATTATGGAATCTTACATAATAATTACCCAGTGATAAAGGTAGGTTGGTATCACATCTAGTAATAGGATAATGCAAAGAGAATCTTTTGAATACAAGCTATTGCCAGGTATCCATGTATATCTGCTAAGAATGTAAAATATATTCATAAGCCAGGAAATAGCATCCTGGAAGATAAAAATAATTTAAAAATATGCTAAAAAATTTCTGAATGCAGAAAGAAGAAAATATTAAGTAAGAAAATAGAAAAAAAGTAAACATGTGGCATTGATGAAACCATCACAAGAACTACTCATCCTATGCTGGTATCCACTTTGAGGAAAGTAGGGATCAGAAAAGAAAACAAAGCAAAGCAAAAAACTATAGAAAAAAATGGTCTGGTAATTCTGCTTTAGAGAAAGTTAATAAACATGGTAGTTTATTTTCTTTACTGAAAGGGAAGGTTGACAAAGGATCTGATCATGATCCAAATACACGTACACAGGAAAGCATTTTCTTATTGTACCCTAGTCTTCAGTTAAGGCAAAAGCATTACCTTGGTAAACATATGATTTCTGACTTTCTGGGTTTCAGGACTGAGGATTTGATTTGTCCTGTAAATCCTTAATCCTTTCTGATCAAGGAAAATACATAGGAATATTATTCACTTGAAGCATGTGGGTGTTTCTACTAAAGTCAGCGGAGTTCTCGTGCATGTTTTTCTAGATGACCGTGTTGACTTCAGCACTAGGCTGCTGCACCATGCCCTTCTGTGTCATGGAAAGTATTCACATATGCATGGCTGCGTGGTTGTTCATGTCTGCTGGGGCTGCTTCTGGCTGTGTTGCTCTCAGGCATGTTGGTAAATACATATTTAATGGCAGCCAACTGTACCTTTGACTTAGTAAAAAGTTTCTTCCAGGGATATTGGTAACGGTTTGGACTCCTGAACTCATTCAAGGAGGCTTAATCAAGGAGGCTGGTCTGAACCAGCTCAGAAGCTCCTGACAAACATGCCCAATAACTACAGGTGGTGCGTATTAATAAATTTTTGGAGATAATAGGGTTCTTTTCACCATTTATTGCTTTCTTTGCAATGTGGCAACAGTTTGCCTGGTTTGGTTTCGTGTTTCCAACAAATGGTTGGAAATTGGTTTCTGTTGCCAACAAATTCCATGTATATTGAAAGTAAATAGTATTCTAATCAAATAAAATGTATAAAAGGAGGGAGGAAGTAATGTGAAAAGATTGCGTGTTTTTTTTTTTTTTCTTTTTTTCTCTTCCCTCCCTCCCCAGATTCCCTCTGTCACTGTTGACCTACAGTCTTTTAGAGGAAGCCAGGAAGTTTTTTAAGTAGCATTGCTTAAATAACATAATTATTCTGACTGGTAGAGGTGTGATCTCTGAGGTGTGTTAATATTATTCAATTCTGCCTTGTGTCCAGACAAACAAAGGAATGTGCAAAGGGAGGGAAATAAAAATAGAGAGCAGACAACTTATACTTCTCTCTGATTCTTGTTATCCATTTACTGGAAGACTATAATTCTAATGAAAAGCATGGGTCTCAAGCCACTGTACTTCAAAGGATTTTACTTCTGTGACTTTAGAAAAATATTTAGCTATGCTTATTTATTCTTATTTGGGTTTAGTTAGCTTTGTGAAATACAAGATTTAGATGAAAAGAAAGTGATTCTGTCATTGAAACATTGCATTAATACACAGGAGATTTAAGTTCAATTTTTAGCTTTACCTCAAGCTTTCAATGTAATTTTGTGGACAAGTCACTTAATCTCAAAGCTTCCATATGATCTGTAATATAAAGATATTCTCATTTTCTTTGTATTATGCTTCAAGGAAGGTATTATTCTAATAATAAGCGATACTTGGCTGTTTAAGAATAGTTTTTGATGTAGCAATTATGGCAAAAAATATAATTCTGCATCTTTGCAAACTCTTTGCATTTTGGTAAGCTGTATTATTAATAAATAAAAAAACAGATATGTAAAAAAAATTCTGGAAAAGGATAGTTGTGTAAGAAACACTGGTAAACTGATAGATCCTTCTTTTTGTATCAGAAGATTTCCTTAGGATGCAGCTATGAATACCAATATGTAGATGCAGTTAGGCATTCTTGTTTCTTCTCCAGCTGATCTGTTAAAACTTATTTTAAATAGAGAATCCATAGGATGGTGATGTCATGATTTCTGTGAAGTACTGGTGAAAGTGTTAATTATTCTGATAAAGGACTTAACACTGAGAAAGATTATAAAGTCATTATGCAGCCAAAACCAATTTCTCACCATGAAGTTATCGGTTTAAATTACATTCTGTCGTCTTTTACTTATTTGAATGTGTCATTACTCTTTATAACTTATAAACAAATTAGCAAAATATAATAATTTTCAAATATGACAGAGAATGAAAGTCTGATACCAGTGGAACTGAGGTTGGTGATTAAGCATAACTGTAGGATATCTGTCATAATTTTTAAGTGCTGCATGCTGACCTGCTTTTTGTCTGTGTATTGTATGAATTTGTCCAATTAATATTTGCCCCAAATAAAAACAAGCAAGAAAAGGAAAAACTGGTGTAACATAAACTGCTTCCTTGCTTATACTGGAGAAACAAGACAGAGCAATTCAAGACCCACCAAAAGGATTAGAAGGATATTGCGGGGGAAAAATTTTATTTAGGAGGAATAAAGTCATCTGCTTGGATTGAAGGAGAGGGATGCTCGCAAATGTTTACAAATCCTTTTCTTCATCTAAATTGTTGTTTCATTTGTTAATTTTGTTTGTTTGTTTTAAAAAAGTGGGGTCTGTTTATTTTATTGTTTTGGTTTTCAAAACTATTTTTTTATTTAAAAAGGCGTGTCTCTATCCATGGGGAACACTGCTCAAACCTCACCTCCTCCAAAGGGCAGTGTTTAGCTCAATCTGGTTTGTTGAACAAGAGTGCTTCATAAAGGCATGAAGTCAGACACCCTGAGGGGTGTACCCAAAGAGATTATGAAGAGAAGAGATGTTGCTCTTCCGCTAAGCCAGGTCATTCAATATTTATGCCAAAACATAATTGTCTATTTTGTTTTTCTGGAGTATCCACTAAACCAGAATTATTAAAACAGAAATTTGAGTTGTTTGCATTCTGTCAAGGAATCTTAAGATTTTGTAATAGTTATTTCTGCAGTAATAAGCAAGTAATGTGAGGTAGTTTAAAAAAAAAAAGAAAAAAAAATGAGAGATGTATGTGTAATGTGGCAGCTGTGCTGAAAAATACTGAAGCCATATCTGCTGAAGGGCAGATAGCTTTGAAGAAAAATAATTGGAAAAAAGTGTCTATGGTTAAAGGGTTTAAAATACATTTAAATATATGCAGTATATTAGACAATAAATGTGTCTTTCCAACATCTGCAAAAGGAGTTGGATCAATTGGTTTTGTCAAATATATATTTGCTATTAAGAAGATGGTACAGAATGGCTTAAAGAGCTTTCAGACCTTAATTGTGAATACAGGCTTGAATCCTATAGAATATACAGCTCATCAATATACGTAAAATGAATGCCCAAAACAAACGTCTGTTAAAAACACATAAAAAGCTTGGGGAAAATGAACTCAGTCAACTGATAGCTGAGGCTTTATTTCTACACAGCTTAAAAGTAGAGTGTGTGGGCAAAAAAAAGGCTTACTGTTTCAGGTCCTTGGTCTTGAAATGAAGCATCTCAAAAAAACATGTTGCTGTGCTTATTTTTTGTTTTCTGCCAATAAGCTTGGCACTGTATACATTAAAATCTCAAGATAAAAAGTAAAGTAGAATTGATGAAAACACACTGTAATAATACTTTCATTTAGAAACCTGCAACAATATGTTTAGGAAGGAGAATTTACATTGACTCAAGACTCTTTCAAGTGATTATCATTTGGAAATGCATAGTGAGCAAATGTGGTGTGAAATACACTGACACAGGCTTTACGCATTTTGTCCACTTGTAAAGTAGGAGAATTATGATTGGACAGCAGTATAGGATTGTCGCACAGAACAGGTGCTGTTGTGCTTTTATTCAGATGCATATAATATCAGATATGCATAATACTAAATTTTGAGTATTAAGCCATTAACTGAAGTTCTTTCTCCTAGCTGATCTTCTCTAAAGCCCTAACTGACATGTTTCAGTTACATGATAAGGCATAGCCAGTGATGCATAGGGAGGGCTTCCAGCTCAGAATAAGGTGTAATCAAATGAATAAAAAGCTTTCTTGGGACGGATAGCTGTAGGTACAGAACCCAGGTTTCTGGGTACAGGGCACAGACCTCCCACTGTCTGAACCCATTCCTCTTACCCTGAGCCATTAAGGATTGTTACTCTTCCCAAAGGCAAGTAAGTAGATGAACAACTCCAGAATGGGTATGTGTCTCTTCATCCCTGTTTTATATTTGTGCTAGGCTGCGGTTGTCAGGAAGGATTTTTCAGTCGTATACTGTAAGAAAATTCAGTCTCATTCCTTTCATTGGTATTCCCTGCCGGCTTGGTTAGGTGTTCCAGCCTCTGGTACCTTAGCTGTTATGAAACAAACAAGATTTTTTGTCTTTTACCACTCCACCTATAGGAAAATTAGGTGCACTGTATTAATTTCATTTCTGGAATTAATAGGCATTCTCCTAGGCATCTATAGTAATATCTGTGATTGTCATATCCCTTGTATTTTATTCACCCTGAGGCAGATTTTACCTGGCACTATTTCCTTCCCAGCTGTAGCCCTCTTCAACCAATCAAGGATGAACTGATAAAAGGTTAAAATATCTGCTCTCATGGTTCTTAAAATCTGCTAGATCTGTAGTTTTACAGGTGAATCAGCCTGCCTTGTTGTGCACATTTGCAAAATTTAAATAAGGAGTAAGTCACTGCTGAGACAGTATTTCCAGGAGTAAAGAGAAAGGGTAAACTTATGTTTGTTTCAGAGGTTGCCAGGGCATGGCAACAAAGAGTTATTAAGATCATTAGGGGTTATTTCATATACTATGTTTCATCTGTGAATTACTTTCCATTGGACAGCGTAATAGAGCTTGATGGGAAGGCTGTATTGGCCCTGTTTCTGTGTCTCTTAGGTTTAAAGGGTTTAAAGCTCTAAACTAGGGAGTATTGTAATTTGGAGTTAGGAGTTTATCAATATGTACTGGAATTGAATTAAGGTGCAAAGCTAATCTTAAAATGTAACATAAATGTACTCTTATGTTGCATTTGGTTCCAACAGCACACTAGCTGATGGTTTGGTATGTAAGCATAAGTACTGTACCATGATTAATGTGTGTATGTATTCAAAACATTGTTAGGACAATAAGCACCTTTTCATGGTAGGCACGTTTGGGGTTTTTTTAATTGGAAAAGACAGGGCTTTTGTTTTGGTCAAGTATTTTGATTTTTTTTTTTCTTAAAAGCAATAGCTTGTATTTCCAAGCATATTTTTTTTATTATAAAAGATACCAGCAATGGAATGCACATCCATTTTGTCTGAGAGTAGAAATGTTTTGTGTATAATTGTTTTTTCATGCCAAAACCTTTAAATAGATTAAGTAACTCTATCATCCATTTAAAAATGAAGTTAAATCCTTTTCCAAGGATACAGAGTGAACTAATTTTAAAAGTAGAATATACACAGTAGTACAAAACTGTATGTACCCCACAAGTTATCCTGCTGGATCTGCAACTCTGACACATTGGAATTTTGTTTGTGTGTTGGTATTGCAGTTATGCAGAAATCTTTTCTGAGCCTGCCCTTTTTAAATTATTCCATGAATCTACATGTAAAATATACCTGCGCTAATGAGTAAGGACTGACAGGGAAAAGTGCATATTGGATTGTAAAGGAAAACCTTGCTAGATGGATCAATGTTATGGGCTCTGAGAAGATGCAAGTCCTTCCTTCACCCTTGCTAATAACTGTAGCATTCTCTTGTTCCCTTTCCTTCTCAGAGAGGCTCCCTGGGTGAAGAATGACAGTGTGCATGTAAAGTGTGAACACTCAAGTATCAGGCTATTTTTACCTAGGACAGAGTAAATAAACTAAACTAAGTCTTTTAATGTGATTTAAATGCTTTGATTTTTTTAAATGTTATTTTCCATGCATTGTTTGTATTATTGTTCTTTAAATTAGCTCATCGGCTTAATGTACTTAAGCTGTTAAAAGTTTGCTTGTGGGCTTTGAAGCTAGTTTGTCTGTAACTCAAAATAATCTGCCAGTATGTTTGAACACATGGACTTTCAGGAATACACAACATGACAGTTCAGACAAATCCTTTTTCTTTCAGTAAAACACCATCGAGGAACGTTCAAAATACAATCCATCCTGCTGTCAAAAAACCAAACCTTATTGCTTCTCACCTCAAGCCATGCTGAAACATGAAGGAGTCGTCAATGTTTTAACTATTACAAGGGTCTGCAAGACAAGACAAATGTATTGTTCCAAATACAATTAACACATATAAAAGTTTAATACTATAATTATTAAATTATGGTAAGAAAAAGAGGGTGTCATTAATAGAAATACCACTCATCTTATTTAAATATTTTTTTCAAAAGCATCACATGCTAATAAGTTAATTGTTTCTAGGATCTTTCTTTTAACACGTTATTTGAAAATCACATTAGAATATAAAGGCCAATTCAGTAGATACCTTTTTTACTTTCTGTGTGATCTGTGATGAGCTTAGGATTTAGTGGGGAATAAGAGCATCTGGCTAAGTCTGTACTGTAACCAACACAGAGCAAGACACAAGCTCAAGCATCCTTCTATCACCTATGCCATTTAGCTGCTAGCAAATTTCATGACGTAAGTTTGTCCCAGTGTCTGGGCACAATCTAAGAAATAGCACAACCCAGGGATGGTTCCTGATAGGGAAAATCACCATGCTTTGGGGTGGCAAGATCTTAGCACAGTGACTATCAGCTATGCCAAGGACAGGTTCTAGTATGTTTTGTTTACTAGTACGGATGTAATTTATTACATTTGATTACCTAAATTAGATTATTTAGAGCATTGTGCTAAACTCCAAACACCAGCTGGTTCATTCTGGCATTTATTGCTTCATCTTTTATTGGCCAGGTAATGGATTTTTGGAAATACCACTTCATATGTTCATGACGCAGTTTCTCCATTACTAAAATACAGTTAATAATGACAGCATCCTTTTAAGAGCAGTGATGCTGAATGTGCAAAATATATCTAGATAATATTTGCATTCAATGGAAATATTAGATTGGTAACAGTAAATTAGTAAGAAGGGTCATATAAAGTCATGATGTGCTCCACTAGCGTTAACCTTTTAATCTGTTTCAGTTTCAAATGTAAGAAAATTAAAGCAGTCAGTTGCTTACATATTTATGTATATATTTATATTTATGTCCTTCCTAAATATATCACATATGAAAATGCATTATATAAAATTATATGCATTTTTTTCATTTTTCACTAACAGATGAGTTAAAATCTCTGGCTGACATAAAATCCAATTGAGATAATGCTACAATGAGTTCATTAGCTGAACTTGGCTGAACTGATGTACAGTGGATTACTGGTATCTTCTGAGAACTGATGACTTAACTGTACAATCCTTGAGATCCATAATAGCATCTTGAACTGTACCAGGAAGTCAATAGGCAGATGATGCAGTTCACAATGCAGTTGGGTCACAGTGTACTGTGCATCCTTGGAAGTTTTTGCTTTCCTTTCAAAGCATTGTTATGAATAACTAGTTACAGCTATCCAGTCTAGAGGAGGTCACAAAGCCATGCTCTAATCTGACAGCCATGGTCATGATTATTGTGCAAAATGCATGTGAAATAAGTGAACTTAGCTGTGAATCACTTGAAAGATCACAGATGATCACTGACCTTATTGAATTCCTCCTGCACGTGTAACTCAGCAATGCTGCTAGCAGTATTAACAGCACTTGATAAAATTTCCTTCTTTTTAATTGCACTGATCATATTTTATCTTAAATTTAAATTTAAGAGAATAATGTGCAATACCAATGACAATTGGAAAAGAAAAATCTGATATGCAAAAACTTTTGCTGAGTGAATTGTATATATGTGTCTGTGTGTATGTACATGTGTGTACACATACATACATGTGCATGTATATATAAATATGAAAATGCAGACATACAAAACTTATACACACAAATATATAGACATACATGTTAACAACATATATAAAATTAACAACAAATGCCTAATGGATTAGAGTCAATGGAGGACACCAGAAGAGAAAATGTTCAGGCTCACGAGATGCACCAAGGTGTGCTCTCTCTCCATTCAATAGTTTTTCATAAGTGTGGAAAATGAAAGGTACAAGGCTAGGTTTCTACCTTCATTTTAAGAAAATGCAGCCTGTAGCTTCCATGTCTCAAGACACCACCAAAGGACTATAAGAACAATGTTAATGCTATGTTGGTAAATCTTTTTCTCTATTGCATGAGGAACTTCATTAAATATAATATGAGGAAATCTGGCTTAGCCTGACCATTAGTGCATTTTTCTCTGAGGGAGAAGCACTCTTTTGTGGTCCTTTTCCCAGTAATAGCGGTTGATATATTTTTTCAGTAACTTTTTGATGTCATAGAATCGTAGAACCATAGAATGCTTTGGGTTGGAAGGGACCCCCAGAGGTGATCTAGCGCAACCCCCCTGCAGTGAGCAGGGACAGCTTTAACCAGATCAGGTTGCTCAGAGCCCCATCCAACCTGACCCTGAATGTTACCAGGGATGGGGCCTCCACTGCCTCTCTGGGCAACCTCTTCCAGTGTTTCACCACCTTCATCGTAAAAAATGTCTTTCTTATGTCTAGTCTAAATCTATCCTCCTTTAGTTTAAAACAATTACTCCTTGTTCTGTCACAACAGGCCTTGCTAAAAAAGATTCTCCCCATCTTTCCTGTAGGCCCCCTTTAAGTACTGGAAGGTCGCAATAAGGTCTCCTCGCAGCCTTCTCTTCTCCAGGCTGAACAACCCCAACTCTCTCAGCCTGGCCTCATAGGAGAGGTGTTCCAGCCCTCGGATCATTTTGGTGGCCCTCCTCTGGTCTTACATTATGATGTGTCTTACATTAAGACTCTCTGTACTGGGGAACAAAATCAAGTTTCTGTTTCTCAGTGTGTGTGTGAGAGAGTGAGGGGGTCTATAGCAGCTGCCAGAGTGGGCTGTGACCTTGGCAGCATGTATGTCCAGGTGCCAGGAACTGGGCAGACTGAGAGTCTGAGCCCAGCTGCCGGAGACGTCCAGCTGGTGCATATATATATACCTTCTCACTAGTCAACCTCCATCCTGCTCAGCCAGAGGGGAGTAGGATGAGGTCATCGGTGCTGTGTTCGTGTGGGTGCTCTGTGTACGTGGCTGCCCACGCATATACGTATATATGTGGTGTATGTGTGCTCTCTGTTCATGCGGCTGCTGGGAATACATCTTCTGCCTCCCTACAGCTTGCACCTGGGGGCATGGAGCTGCAGCAGCCTCGCCTCTCTCAGTCTGCTGAATCCACCCAGTGTTTTTCCTTAACACTAAGTAAATAATTCCTCTTCCTCAGTGCCTTATAACAGAAACACAACCACTACTGCATTTGAGTGGCTGCTATTGTGACAGCTGTTGGGGAAAAAAAAAAAAAAATCACCAGAATCAGGCCAAGAACACTGAAGACCACATGAATTCTGGACCTTGATGCCTCAACTGAGCTGGTCATGGAACAAGTACGTAAAAATAAAGAGAGGTTTACAGGCCTAACAGTTTCAGCATGTACTATGTGTTTGGATGTCTGTTAAAATAAGACTAGCTAGACAACCCCTCAGCAAAATGAACAGCTGACAAAAACTTCCATCATTAGAACCTTTCTTCTAAATTAGTGACCACCTAATCCATTTCTGAGTGTTTTGTATTTACTCCTGTAAAGCTCTGCATGTTTTACATGAGCTGGCAGGATACAATTCTCAATGAATAGACTCAGTGGAGAAAATAGTACATCTCTGTCTCTGTTATTCAGGCAGCTTGAGGCCTTTCAGGTGTTTGTGGGTATAAAGATCTTCTCATGAAGTGCTTATAAACTGACTGTCACAATAGGTTTCTAGTTTTTGGTCAAGGCATTTAGGTAGTATAACATAAACTATTACTATCGTTAAATCAAGCCTAGATTAAAAGAAGAGCCATCTTCATGTTTTTCACATATTTACATATTTAAGTATATTTAAAATATATTTAAGATAGAAGAAGAAGGAAAATAGAATTTTATAAGACGACGGGTTTTGGCATTAAGGTTCAGGATATCTAAGAAGGTGCTTATTTAAAAGCATTGGTTGATCCCTGTATTCCCCTACTCCTTTCATAGAAGCATAGAATCATTTAGGTTGGAAAAGACCCTTAAGATCATCGAGTCCAACACCTAACCTAGCACTGCCAAGTCTACCTCTAAACCATGTCCCTGAGCATTACGTCTACGCATCTTTTAAATACTTCCAAGGATGGTGACTCAGTCACTTCCCCGGGCAGACTGTTCCAATACTTGAAAACCCTTTCGGTGGAGAAATTTTTCCTAATATCCAATCTAAACCTCCCTTGGTGCAATTTGAAGCCATTTCTTCTTGTCCTATCGTTTGTTGCCTGGGAGAAGAGACCAACACCCACCTCACTACAACCTCCTTTCAGGTAGTTGTAGAGAGTGATAAGGTCTCCCCTCAGCCTCCTCCAGGCTAAACAATCCCAGTTCCCTCAGCTGCTCCTCATAAGACTTGGTCTCTAGACCCTTCACCATCTTTGCTGCTCTTTGGATGCGCTTCAGCACCTCAATGTCCTTCTTGTACTGAGGGGCACAAAAGTGAACACAGTATTCGAGGTACAGCCTCACCAGCACCGAGTACAGGGTGACATTCGGGTGACAATCACTTTCCTAGTCCTGCTGGACACACTATTTCTAATACAAGCCACAGTGCTATTTGCCTTCTTGGCCACCTGGGCACACTGCTGGCTCATATTCAGCTGGCTGTTGACCAACACCCCCAGGTCCTTTTCCGCTGGGCAGCTTTCCAGCCACTCTTCCCCAAGCCTGTAGCTTTGCATGGGGTCGTTGTGACCCAAGTGCAGGACCCGGCACTTGGCCTTGTTGAATGTCATACAGTTGGCCTTGGCCCATTGATCCAGCCTGTCCAGATCCCTCTATAGAGCCTTCCTACCCTCAAACAGGTCAACACTCCCACCCAACTTGATGTCATCTGCAAACTTACTGAGGGCGCATCCAGAAATGCCCTCATCCAGATTAGTATGTTTTCCCCTTCCTTCAAATAAAAATATGCCCACTTGCTTTCTATTTTTACATTCTATGTGGTAGGAATTCTTCTTTTAGTCTAAAATTTAAAACATGTTTTGGTATTAGAACCAAAGTATTTTCAGAAATTGCAGTTGTATCCTAAATATAACAACACAGCATTAGAATTGCCAAACACTTAATTGAAAGCATTTAAGTATCAAGGTAAATTTGTGATGTGTGATTTGTAATATAAGAACATGGAATAGTTACACTTTTGAATTCATAGTTTAGTTTAAACTTAGTCTGCTTTTCAGCAACATTGCAGTAGGTTTACCACAGAATTAAGAGTTCTGTCACATATAAGGGTGATTTCTTGCTAAATATATTAGTGGATTAAATTATTTCCTGAATATATTTGTAGTCTGAAATACTTGTGAAATTATGCACTAAATTGATTTTTCTTAATTTCTATTTCAACTGTTTTCTAAAATGTCAGAAAAGTTATTCTCAGGGAAACAAACGAACAAATAAAAAAAACGAAACAAATACCCTTTTAGTCCTTTTTATTGTAAACAGAATGATATTGCACATGCAATTTTTTTAGTTATGTACTTGTGCATAGCCATACACATATATGACATAATAATAAATTTACATTAAATTAAACACATAATGGTGAAGATATCACTAATTGCTTAGGGAAGGTCATCATACTACTTTAAAAGTAAGGAAAGTGCTAATGAAATATCATTTTAAGAAAATCAAATTTGATACAGAGACAGCGTACAATGGCAAACATAACCATTGTAAGTCAGGCTTTTTTAGAGTTTAGGTGTCCTGATGGTATTTTAGGGATGAGATTCTTCCAGACAAGCACAAGTAGAATAAGCTTGAATAAGCACAAGTTTGGAAGGAGCTCAGACTCATAGACTGGAGTAGTTTTTTTGCTTGGTTGGTTTTTTTTTTCCCCAGCATAACATGTATGTTTCAAATAACCTCTGTTGATGTCTTGTCAATAGTAGTGTTTTAAGTAGGAAAGGTCTGTCCAGGACAGATTTTGCAATCTGTTGCAATTACATGTTATGATTGAGAGATTTCATATAATTGTAGGATAAATGAATCCCTCTTTTTGACAGAGAGAAAAAAGATTATGTCAAGCGCAATGGAAAAGATTCAATGAAATATAATTTCTTGGAAATCTGTGGCCTGTCATTAGCATAATGCATGCTTGACAGGTGTCCAAATACAACAGCTGAGAAACCCAGAAGTTAGCGTGCATGCACATATTAACATTTTAACTTGAATACTCCATCATAGCAAAGCTTGGCAGAAATCAAAATCATTAGCAGGTGTACTTCATTAATAAGAGTTAGTCTCATATGTAACTGTACTTAATTTCATGATACATATTAAGTAACGATTGCGATTATCCAACAAACATTTATTAATAACTACTTTATTATGGTCACATACAGTCTGCAGAGAAGAAATAGAGGTTCATTGCCCTGTTTACTAGTAGCTCTTGTTTTAGTTTCTGGCTACTAAACCATAATGATAATTAATATTAGGACTGTCAAAATAATTTGGAAATAAAGACATTGTACTCCACTGTAACATAAATCAAAAAGTACAGGTGTGCTGCCTTCGTCTTTCCTTAGTGAGGAGTTAAAGATCTTCATCAACCACGAAAAAAAGGGTCTAGTTTGGAATTTACTGATGTGGTGTAGAGATTCTTGAATTTTCACTGAAAGTGCCAGTGTTTTATTGAGAAGCCATGAAATAAATGCATAATCAAATTATTATTGTTAACATGGCTTCTTGTTGAAAAAAATATTGTATGGTGTAAAGTGGTAGACAATTTATCTTCACTTTGGAATAAGAAGAGGAAACCTTTTTGTTTGTTTTGCATCACTCCTAATGAAAACCGAGGCATGCTCATACGTATTGATTTATCTACTAAGTTTTTGTAGGAAAGTTGCTCAGGTGTAGGAAAAAAGCTGACAATAGAACTCTCTTATCCTACAGACATCTTTGGCCAAGAGATTGAGCTATAACATTGCCTAATTGTCACATTCTGCCCTGAAGCATGTGTAAGATAGTTTGATGTATTCCAGTTATAAAACCTTTTTATACAAGTTGGATTTGTTAAGTGACAACTAAATGAAATTAATTCCAGTTAAGTTCTCTGTAACTACACATTGTGTAAACTACTCATCTCAGGCAGCAATTTCATTAGGGAAAAATTGTCACATCTATATCATTTTTAGAGGTAGGCTAGTAATTATGGCATTAATGCCTTCTCTTTGTCTTATAGCTGCCAAAAATAGGGAAACATTCAATCATGACTGGAAATGTCTTTTCAGCAAAATAATCTCAACCAAATAAAGATATATGACAGCAGATAATGCTTGCGATGGCTAATGAATATTGGCTGTTAAATTAAATAAATAATGAACCTACCAAGGCAGCGCACAGGACTAGAAAGGCATCTATACTACTGATAGAGCTATTTAAACTATTTCAGACTGGAACAGTTAGCTATAGTTTGGGTTCTGTTTTTTTTTTTTTCTAATTTTTTTTTTTCCCCTTTTTTTTAAATTTTTAAAGCTAATGGCAGGAGTTCCTGTTACATATAATTTCTTTCTTTGTCTCCTCCCCACCTCCCAACTTCTGATACAGAGGAGTACTCTGGTGGCAAAAATTGTGCCACACGTCAACAAACCCTGAGGAGCTAAACCTACCATTTTAGGTTTGCTGAAATCAGACTGCCCTAGAGCTATTCAAGAGAGCTATTCAAATTTAAGTCCAGAAGTGACCAGTACCAATGACCTTACAGATTAAAAGATTTCTCA
Source organism: Pelecanus crispus (assembly GCF_030463565.1). Lineage (NCBI taxonomy): Eukaryota > Metazoa > Chordata > Aves > Pelecaniformes > Pelecanidae > Pelecanus > Pelecanus crispus. Next base: position 182,865,274 of record NC_134643.1, read on the forward strand.
GAGATATCCTATGCTAACCCACTCATTTGGGCTCTATATGAAACATGGTGAGGCCAGGCATGAAATTATGACTGGTTTTGGTGCTCACACATTGTCATGAATGCAGTTTTGTAGTACTATTGTGTCTGTGGCTTGACTAGATTTAAAGTGATTGAAGAAAAATCTTAGTTGCGCCTCAGTATTACTGTTCTATAGATTACCATGTTTGATTTGTTGAAAAAGCAATTTTTATGTAGTTCTGTGTATCTTGTATATGTAGAACAACCGTTTTTCATCACCACTTTGACAGTTGTGAAGGTGTACTAGAAAACACAGGTGAAGCCAGTATATATGCATAACTTGCATTTAAACTAATGTAGAAAAAAAAAACAAACCAAAACTAAATATGAATCTAAAAGACTGTGGTACCTACTTGTTTGCATTCTACCTGATTTTTGGCTCTTTATGCCCAGAAGGAAGTTGCGAGTAGCTTCCTCAAGAAAGTCTGAAGCATAGAAGACATGCTTTTTGCAGTAGGCAACATTTTTCATACCTCTGATTCACATGAAGTAACAGCACTAGTACATTCCTAGAACTTCACTTATCTAAGTAAGATTACTTGCATCTAAATAGGCTCTAAAATGTCATTTCCTATTTAATTCAGGTAACATTTACATTATTTTTAGTTTGTAAGATAATTTAGGTTGCCTTTATACATCTTTCTTTTTTTTTTAATGCACTCAGGTGGTTGCCGTTGTATTTGCATTTTATCCAAAGAATGGCAAAGAAATTGATTAAAATCTTTCTTTCTAATCTGGTGGTGCAGATGTGGGCAACGTTGCAGATATTTTTAAAGTAGCTTGATTAGAAGTACATTTGTATTCTCTATTTTTATATTAATCTTCACCTTTCCAATGACTATTAGATTGATCAAGAAAGATTAATAAGTTAAAATATTCAAATGCACTGCTATCTTCTATAACATTATTAGAATGTAATTAATATATTTTAATATCTGGTATTATGATGAGAAGAACATTCATGACAAACAATTGTTTAAGATATTATTGCACATTTTCAGGTATTTTTCTTTTAATAAGTTGTATAACTAGAGAAGTAATTAAACATACATTCTACAATCAGTGTTCACTTTTAAGTATGTTTCCACAGATACTGATTCTGATGGAAATCATATTAATTCTGTTGAATGAACCCACAATAAAACTATGTAATTGATTCCTGAATAATCTAAAAAGTTGGAGAAATTATTCTAAATTTGGCTTTGGTAATCATGTCTTGATGCTATTTGATAGCTTTATAAACGTTGCAGGAGTTATTGAAGTTGTAATCTTTTAACCCATTTTTTAATGACAGGTGGGAACTTTTTTGTCCTTTCAAGTATAGTTGAACTAGAATTTTATTTTTATCACAAAGTTAAATAAATATATAAGTAGGAAAAAAATCTGCCAAATCGCAGGTCTTAACTACCATTTCAGTAATAATATAATTCACAGCTACACTGTTCTGTATAGACTGAGTTTGATTTGGATAATCAGGGAATGGAAGGCTCTGCAAATTAGTTCATGTGCACTGAAATTAGCTTGACATTTGAAGGCATGTGTTCAGAAAGCAAAAGCAAGCACATTTAATAAAAAAAAAAAAGTAGACTTTAGACTTGAGTAGGCAGGCACTTTTTGAGATGCAAACAGTGACAGTATAGATTAGCCAGGTTTATAACAAGCCTGGTTAAAATAAATGTTATTGTAGTCATTAATTCTTAACTTTGAAGTGGTGTGGGGTTCACTGAAACTATTTGGAAGTGCATGGTTACAATTCTGTAGACCTGAAAACTAAGGGATTACATATTTTGTTACAGAATTAGGGGTTTTTTTAACTTTCTATAAATTCAGGAATATTCCATATGGAGTAAACGTAAAATACAGCCAAGTAATCATTGCTGGCATTCTTTAAAGCTGACTTGAGACAGTAAGGGAATTTGTGCAATTTCTCTTACATCCACAGACATCAAAGACATGCAAAAGGTGTGAATAGGTTTTATCTCTATATAGATCACCTGCAGTTTTTTTATCGTGTCTTCTATCTAAATAAGAAGTGGGAAAGAAAAGAATGAGAATAGAGGAGAAAGAGAGTGAAAGTGTCTCAGCTACTTCGTCTTTCAAGAACAATTAAGCCAAAGGCAGAGGGGCACAAAGAATTAACTTTAACAGAAAAAAAAAAATCTGAATTCCAGGTTTTGCTTTTACGTTTGTGTCACACTTTGGATAAAATAGGTAAAAAAATCTTTAAATCACAAACAGTAATGTCAAAAAATTCATGGGTTTTCTGTTCTATAAGGTAAGCACCAATTATGCCACAGGCTGCCCTGTAGCTGTCTGTAACTGTACATAATGTTGTGGCTTTGGCTGGAGATTCCATACCTACAAGTCTGCAAATTAAGGGCAGTATTTAACTTGAATGTGGGTGTACCTTTTTAATTCAGCGGTCGAGCATATCACCCTTATTGCTTGATTTCAGCTTCTACAGATAATAATTTTACAAATACTGTGGTAGACCAAAACAATATTAATGGCTAGTTTTTTGTGCTACGATGCATGTGTAGGAAAAATTCATTCAACCTTTTTCTGGCTAGTTTTTTGTGCTACCATGCATGCGTATGAAAAATTAATTCGACCTTTTTCATATTGAACGTACTATGAAGAACATAGCTTGGGTATGTGCAGGGTTAATGAGTGGTAGCTGTTATGGAATATATAGTCCTTAAATGCTTGCCAGTTAAGTTCCCAGGCTTGTAGTGGTCTTGTAGTGTAGAAGCTGAATCCGTCAAATTAATCTTAGACAGGATTCACCAAATTGTCAATCTTAATTGCTGTTTTTGAGGTCAGCAAAAAATGTATTGACACCTCAAAACAGTGTGGCAAAATGACCTATGATTTATTCCTTTATTTCAGATGTATCTTTCCCACTGGTTTGCAGATGCAAGCAGGCATGTCAGAGCCATGAAATTTGTGAGCATCACTGAAAGATGTGTGACACTCGATAGGTCTGTAGCGAATAGCAGGAAGAGATTGTGTGCTGCTTGCTGCTGAATGCTGTGCAAGCTCCCTAAAAGCTTGTCTTGTAAGAGGACATGGGTTGAAGCATCATTCATACAGGTTACTGAATGGGGGCGGGGGGGTGGGTGGGTGTGCATGCAGGTGTGTTGTGATCTCCCACCTCACCAAGTGCAGCACGTAACTGAACCAGAATTTTAAGCTGGGATTTTTAAAGATTCAATTTCCTGTGGTCTTTGCCATGATTTCCTTTGCAGTCATAGGACGTTTTAAGCTCTGACATGCTACCTATGCTGTGGAATATTTGTGCATGATACAGTAACACACTGTAATTTTATTGAAATGTATGCTAAATGCAATAGTAATAAAATACTTGCTTGGCCTTTTTTGTATGCTGTTACCATCATTCACATATATGATTTCTGTTTACATTAAGTGCCTATATCATAAATTTAATGATGGAAGAAAATATCTCTTAATAAAAGAGAGATCTGTGTGCTTGTATATATTTGTGCACACACTCTGAATGAGTAACTGTGTTAGCTAATTTATCATGACAAGATAGGTAACACATGACACTAGCATCTCTCTTAGGCATAATGCAAGCCGTCCATTCAGAAAATACAGCACTGTTGTAAGGAAGGAAGCAAAAGCAGCGGTAAAGGGATCAGCTGGGACGGGTGTGGGGAAACCTTTCTCCTGTCACATAACATGGAGCGTGCCCTGCACCTCTTCTCCTCTTCTTTTTTTTTTTTTTTTTTTTCTCCTTCTTTCTCTTGGCTATCCCACTAGTAAATCCAGCACTGCTCTTTTATAATCTGAATCTGCATTATTCCTCGAGTAGTTATGGCACTAACAGAAGAGTGCTGTGATGTCAGTGGCACTGGCATTGTTTTTACGAAGTTTAGGAAGTGGCAATTGTTGGGAGAATTACGCACCACTGATAGCAGCAGCTAACAGATTTACAGGCAGAGCTGCCTGAAAGATATGGGAACTTCCCCTCCATAGTATATTAGAGGAGTCTTCTGTCTGTTGTTTGCTTCAGCAATTTCAGAATGTACAGTCTTCAGTGCCTATATTTGTAAAATTCACATTTTCTGTGGCAGTAAGTGGTGGGTGGTGATAAAACCTGATGTCAGGTCCGTGTTATACTTAAGTCTGAAACCATCCTCTTTAATTGCTTTGCCTAAGTTAAATTCTTAATAGTTAATAGAGTTCAAAATTCTACTGTTTTATGTTTTTATCATGTGTCTGTATAGGACAGGGAAGTAAACTAATATTTATTATTTTAATGGTAAAAATCAGAAAAGCATGTCAATACAATACAATTGCATTTATCATAATATTTTATGATTTGAAATAATAAAACTGTCAGTGAATGTTAGTTTGTATGGTCAGTAAATATTGTTAAGGCCCTATTATCAAAGACACGTAGTGTCTTTTAATTTCTAGCCTTTCACCTTGGTATTCTTTTGTATTCTTTCTGTTCATTTACTTAAAGTCACACTTAGTGAAACACTGAATCTTACCTATGACTAAGTAAATCTGAATAATAAAACAAAAAATAGAATCAGTGAATAAAGATTATGTTTTAAGAATTATTCTGAAACACTCAGTAGAATTTCTCATTTAGTAAATGAACCAAAGTTAGCCAATCCCCATTAATTTTAATACTGTTGGTTTTTTTTCTCTGCAAAAGTTTTTACCATCCACCAAAATATCAATTCATAAAAAAAAAAAAAAAAAAAAAAAAAATCTTCCAATTGTAACTAGTCTCACCAGAAGCTTATTTTTATTTGTGAGAAGCACATCTGGTATGAGGCATATGATCTGAGTCTCTTTGTAGAACTGGAATGATAGTCTTTCCAGCTGCTCACATTTTTTTCCCCTCTACAAAGGGTAGTTAGATTGTGCATAACAATGTCCATTCACACTTATCTTCAGGCTCAAACTCAGTCCATTTTTTATAGCTGAGTTATAAAGTGCCAACACGTTTGGCATTTGCCACCTGGTAAAAGGTGGTATTGGGGGATAAGGGAATTATTTTAATGATATAGGAGAACTATTTTGGTGTATTATGTTTGACTACTTAAGTAATTCAAAAAGGCTCAGTGCAGATCCTCATCTGGAATAAACCATCATAAAAACTTGACATCAAGGAAACTGTGACAGTCTGTGCTTTGTGAGATCTGTCCCCTGGAGTCTGTGTCTTTGCTTAGCTGAGAGTGCACAGTGGTATACAACACAACGTGATAAATTTCTTGAGCTATTAAGAAAGGAAAAGGAATCAATCTCTCATTTCCACTATAGCATCTGCTTTTTGGTTTTCTTCCTGCACTTTTCTGCTTATTGCTGCTTTTCAGCCAGAGGAATGAGTAGTTGTCATGAACACTTCGTATCTGCAAGAAGACAAGAAAATACATCTCCAACCTGTCACATTTAACTATTCAGGCCAGTAACATTAGCCTCCTTTACAACAGTCTTTACGCTTTGTCTCAGACTTCCCAGCTAACAACTTCCATTGTAAATGCAACAGCAGACACAAAAGACTTGAACCTCACTGGTGGCTTTGTCTGCCTTGAACAGTTACCTCATGAACTTTTATTATTTGCCTACATCCATTAATGGATAGGATCAAAGAAAGTGGAGAATCTTTTTAAAAGGAATTTATGTAAATTATTATAATGAAACAAAAGAACAAAAATAAACTACAGAAAATTGCATGTATGTCACAAACAATGCAGAAAGGATGTAATTTTGGTGTTATGTCTTAGGAATGGGAAGACTTCAACTTTTGCAAGGAAGTAGCGCTTAGGTTAAAACTGCAGGTTTGAATTTCTGAGTCATAATAATCTTTTTCATTCAACTTTTGGTTGGTGGAAATGTGGAATCGTATATGCTAGAAAATATTTAACCAAAGTATTAAAAAAGTTTTATGATGATAATCTGTCTTCATAATGAAGACAATTGATAATTGCATTATCAATTGGGTAATTAAAGCATGAACGTACTGTGAATGCATTGCAAATGCTTGACTCCTATGTTAGGGTTTACTGTTTCATGTGTTTGTCTGCCGTGAGAGGCTTGGAAGACCATAAATCAACTTTTTTGTTGTTGTGGTTTTGGTTTTTTTTTTTTTTTTTTAAATAATGGAAAGCAAGTAGTTTCAGAAGTATAAAGGATTTAATTTGTGCAGTGACACAGATTTATTTATTTATTTATTATTCCTTCTTGCAGTCAAAATCTTCATTAAGTGAAAATGGATGGTGAATGAGGGCAATGATTTTGGTGGGGTCAGGGAGGTGTGAGGAAAGAGCGCCTATCTGAAGAAGTAGTAGCCTTACTCCTGGTCTGAGCTGATGCCTTGCGGTAGCAATTTTGTCTACTTCTCTGATAGTAAAAGGAAAGAGAGGGGAGGAAAGCAGAGCAGCTGGGCCGTGCTTTAATGAAGGAGGCTCCCTTGAGTCTTGAGCTAGAAATAGAGAACTACTGACAGTAACTTAAGAAAAGGTAGTTGTGCTTCTTGGTTGTTCTCCAATGGCATATGTATTTAAAAATTGAGGTCTTCTGTGACATCTTTCCTGGTTTGTGTTTTCAAGAAGAATGGCTTGCCTTCTTTCAGGAGGCTGATTCATTGTGCAGATTTATGCGCACCTAGTATCTGCTTGCGGGGCTCTCTGTAAGCTCTTTGTTTCCTGTATCCTCTAAGATACAAAAAATAAATTCAGACAGGAAGATCCAATGTGACAAAAAGCTCTGTTAGCAACGTGAATGTGGAAAATATACCAGTAGGTTTCCAAGTCATTAAAATATGTCTGTGTGTAGCTAGGAGAACTGGAAGTTCATTACTGGCTTTCCAATAACAGCTGGAACAAACTGCTCCCTCTACGTGGGCATGCAAAGCTGAAAAGCAATGGATGCACTATTAGCTGTGGGTGGGAGAGAGCAGTCCAGCAGATAGTTAGGATCTTTTTTCTGTTGTTGCATAGCAAGACTCTTTAGAGGCAGAATAGGTCAAAGATATGGAAAAAAAAGTGTAATTTGTCAAGTATGAAGGCTGTTAACTCATGACAATGGTTTGTAGCTGTACAATTAGTACTATAGCTGTCAGGCGCCTGGTGTGACTGGGATGATGAACCTTAAAAAGTAAGATCTCCTTCAAAAGTTTGCTCTGGATTTGAGGAAGAGATGGGAACTTGAAGTAGGGTTTATAAAAGTTCATCTATATGCTGAAATGAGTTTCAGAAAGGATAATGAGGCTGATTTTAGGTATGAAAGAATTTTGCACTGTGGTACACTGCAATAAATTGTTATATTTTGACATGATGACAAGAAACAGTAAGAGGTTGTAGTTACGCTTCAAAGACAGCTTAAAAAACATTGTATAGATCTGGAAAAGAAATGCATGCTTTCCCCCCCGCCATGAAAATGGATAAAGTAGATTAAAATAAAAGGTAGCATCTTGCTTTGATTGATGGTGGTTGTGCAGAACACAGACAAAGTACTCAATGTCTTAGATCCTGTGGGGCAGCTTGGCTGTCAGGAGGAAAAAAAGGTTAATTTTCTGTTATCTATTATGTATTAGTCATGATTTGGAGATCTTGGATTTGCGAGGGAAAACAGAAACAGTACAAAATGTTTTACTGTTGTATGGTGCAGGGTGCGTGGTCTCTTCCTGCCTTTTGCCATTGCAAAGGCTCTCAGGCCACCAGCCCTTTCTTTCTTTACTCTCACCCCTATCCTAGTCAGGAATCTTGCAATGGACCAAGGAATCAGACTTTCCAGTCTGCACTTACCTGAGTGATTTGACTTTCACATGGGTTATCTGATAAATTTTCATTGGAATGGCACAATTGTTTTCTTTCAATAGTTTTATTACTGTGTTGTCTCCTTCTTGTATTTTTTTTTCTGAATGGTATCTCATTTGAAGCAAATTGTTAACCTTCTAACTGACGTTACGTATATATGTGGACACAACTGAAAGTGTTTTTATATAAAGGTCACTTACAAATACTTATAATTAATACTTTCAATATTATAATTGCATTTGTTAAAATAAACATGTAGTTCTTATTTGCTGACAGAGAGGATTTGAAGAAAGATAACTTTTAAATTACCATCTGTCAGTTAGTAAAATCTGAAAGAATATGGGAACTAGTCATCTTATACATCAGGTCTCTTAAGAGCTGTTAAAGTGAGTTCTGACACTCTTAAATTTAAAACAAAACAAAACAAAACAAAACTTAAAAGACCAAAGTGAATAAATTATCATTTGCAAAACTAAGTGAAGTCAGTTCTGCAAACTTGCTGCTTACTAAAAGTATGCTTGCTTGGGAATTTTGTGTAACTGGAGCAAAACAGTTGCTAACAAGTTTTTTGACTGGAAGGGGATATTCTATCAGTAATGACACCATTTCTGTCTGGGCTACCTTTCATTTTACCTCTCAGAATAGATATACTGGAAAGTAAATACCCCCATCAGTAGCACAGACCTGTCATTTTTCAATGGGGAACTTCTATATCAGAATACTTTTATGTATTAAATCTTCACAAAAATTTAGTATATAAAGTTTTCCATAAGTGGATATAATTGAAACAAAGCTTTCCTTAAGAGATAAATTTTTTGGTAAGCCTTTTAAGACAGTTTATAGATATAATGTAAACCAATCATATCAAAATGAAACTTTCTAACATTGTCAAACAAGAGCATTACAATGCTGCATTTCTCTGTCTATAGGGGAAAAAACCTCACCATCCCACCCACCCCCTTTGGCTGAATTTTAAAAAAAAAAAGGTTACATATATATAAATTTTCTGCAAATAATATTTTGTGGTATTTTAATATTCTTTTTCCAAAGTTTAATATCTATCTATTAATATTTGTGGTTCCTCAATTTCAATCTTTATTTGGAAATTCCATTTCTCGACTATCAGTCAGGGCTGTGTTGGACTGCTGAGCCCATTAGTTGTTCATCCGTGGAAAAGCATCTAAATTGCTAGGAGCTGTAAGTATTGGAGAGAGAAGCTGAAAGTAAAATGGACAGAAGGTAGGGCACAATATTGGTAGGCAGGTACTGGAAGTACTAGTGGGGGGTAAGCAAAAACTTAGGTACTTTTTAAGACTGGACATAAGTGACTGTGGAGAAAGAAAAGAATAAATAGCAAAAGTCTGAAGTAATTGCTTAGAAGACTGTAAAAGATAAAAGGTGAGAAAGTGAGACGAGATAAAGGATCAATTGAACAGAATACTTAAAAAAACCCAAACACAATCCCCAACAGCTTAAGTGGTTCTAAGGGCATAGGACATAGGACAAACTCATGTCCTTAATAACAGTAATAAATTCTGGAAAAATGGGGAAGACTGAAGGGAAGATAAAGCATTTGTCATTAATTTAACTGAATTCAGGAAGTAGTTTCTTGCAAAATCATGAGATTTTTCAGCAATTGTTCATTAATTGAATTAGTTTTCTTTAACCTTTTTTTTTAGCCAAAAAAAGCAAAAATAAGAAATTTTAAAAGGTACTGAATAACTAAAACCAAGTATTTCAGGCAGCTATGGAATCTTCATGTATGTTGGTTTCTCACCACTTTATTAAGAGGTCTATGCTTGTAGCTTAGGTTAGATAATTGACTGGTGAAGGGTGATAGATAAGAAAAAGTCCAACTGAGTATTTTGAACTGAACCAAAACAAAAGACTTGCTTTGTATGTTTTATTAGTAACCTGGAAAAATCACTGTGTGAACAAACTCATCCTCTCTAACCCTACTTCTGCTTTTTTCTATCAGCTACTAAACAAGAAAAATATTTCTTCTCTATAGAAGCAGTTTAGTATAGCATAGGGGTCCCTTCTTATTGTCCTTTTGTTTCTGAAGGGCTGCTCAATTTGTCTGAGGTCATATGATAAACTGGTACTAATATTTTGTTTATTGAGGCTGGTAATATTCTTAATATGCACAGATATGCAGAACAAAAGTGGAATCATACATACTTTTTGCTAGGCACACAAATGTCTTAATGACTGAATTTTGCCTTATGGTGTCCAAAGAATAAGTTACAAGTAGTTTGATCCCCAAATTATCTTTAGGAGAAAACACCATTGTAAATTATACATTATGGCAGATTTACCTATAGAACAAGAACAACATGTTTATAATCTGTGCTGTATTCCATTCAAAAATATTTGGTTTTTTACATACAAAAGGAATCTCTGAGACAGCAATAATGCATGTCTGAGCTGAACTGATGCAACTAAAAAGTCCTATTTGATACTCGGATTATTTTTTCATCTGGCACTTCTACCTAACTTTGTCTTTTATAAAAGAAATTTATAACAACCTGCTGAAACAATGGGTAGAGCCTTTAGTTGCAGATATAATTGCTGGTAGCAGCATGAAAAGCATACCTTTTGATCACAAACAGAACTTGCTGTAAGAAAATGGCTTAAAGTCTTTATAAAACTCTCTCTCTTGCATTTTTGCAAGTGATCGCTAATGAAAGCCATGACTTTTGACAGTACATCTTAATTTGGTAAATGCAATTCCACAGGTTATTGATTTCTAAGCATTCAATGAGCAATTTTTAGAGAACAAATTGTGTGAAGACTTTTTTCACTCTAACATATGGAATATTTCTTATAAGTTTTTGCAAGTTATAAATAGCAAAACAGTATTTTTTAATTGAAGAACTAGACTTTTGTTTCTTGACTACGTGCTTTAGATATGTACCCAGTAATATACACTAAATTACATTGAACTGCTTTTGGATAAGTTTGTGTGATCAATGCTGCCTAAGTGAAAAGTGAAAAAAAGTTAAGTACAGCAGGATTTGCTATTCCAGTAACAATTAAATTATATGACCTTTTCTGATTAAAGAGGTCGTTATTTGAGGCCAGGGCTTCAGTAGAATGTATGAGAAATATATTCCGATTGAGTATGCAAATTACCTAAGTACTCTATAAAGTAGTCTGCTTTATACAGTGATACAATTCTGCTGTTTTCTGCACCTCTATGACTATCATTTCCAGAATGGAAACCATTTCTAAATCTAAGCTTGTATTTACTCAGAGAAAGGCAATATAATTTCAAGTTATATGAATTGTCTCACCTCTTATTTCAAAGTTTTTTTGTTTTTTTTTTTCCTTTTGAAACTTACTCAGGGTATGATTTTATCTACTGATGTTATTGCTGTTTTCAAACCTCTGCAGCTCAGGAGTGGCAGTTTTACTAATTACTTTCCCATTTCCTGAGAAGAAAGATACAGCTAGTTAAACCTCTATGAGGTCCTTTTTTTCCTAGCATTTTCTCCATAACTCACGACCACATTACAGTAAGATAAGGTGTTTAATGTCTCTATTCTTTATGTTATAGCTTATTTGCCTGTAAAGTCGGTGAGCAACAATCCAGTCTGACTAGTATGGTCTTAGTGATTGTAAGAGTGAACAACTGTACAAGGTACAGGAGGGGGCAGATTAGATATCTACATAATTGCAGGGTACTAACTGGTCTACCCAAAATATCTTCTGAGGATTAATCTGTGTTTATTTTACCACACAAACCCAATACATACTTGAATAAATCTAATCTTGGACATAAAGGCCAAAGATCTTAAAGGTGTCCCTAAAAGACCTTTGGCCAGAGTGCCTTCTCCTTCTTGCTTACGGTGGGCTACCATAAGTACTTACCTAAAGGATTGTTAAATTGAGAGTAGAATCCATACACCAAACTTTACTGGGATTTTACTGCTGTTTTACCTGTTTTTTTCAAAGAAGTTAGGAGCAGGTAAAAGGTGATTAGAGAATAGCACCCTTGTTCAAATCAAAGTGCTTTTTTCTAGCAAAAGAGAAGCACTGTGGAGTCAGATGTTGTAGAACCTCAGAGTTAAGCTTTTATTTCTTTTTACACTGTTTTAAGATCTGTAAAGGCTCAAAAGCCAAATTTTCTCATCAACACTTTTGGGCTCTTTTTAAAACGTTTCTCTTTTGAGGACAGCACGGTGTTCTTAACACTGAAAATTAGCCTGTACAAAGTTGCTAGGGTGGATTTTTTTCCTGTTTGCTTTTTTGTTGTTTTTTTTGGTTTGGTTTGTATTTTTTTTAAAATGCAATAAACACTCTGCTTTGCCATTTCATAAAGAAGCATTTGCGATTATTGGTTATTTGCAATGTTGATAATTTTTGTGAGCCTTTTAGTTTTCTCATCCTGTAGTATCACCCTTCAGTATCATTGTTGTAATCTTGTGAAAGGTTTGGTTTCCTTATTTCTGTACTATTAACTAAGTCATTTTAAAGATAAAAAGTGTTCTAGTCTGAATAACCCTTGAATGTTTGAAATTCCCATAGTAAATTCAGGTTTTGTGCAGGTTTTGCACTTGCCAACTGAGAAAGATTATGGAAAAAGCCCACCTGGAGTATGTCCTTTTCACTGATTACAGGATTTTGAGGTACACAAGTGCTAAAAAGGGTTTTGAAAGACTTGGGGTATCTTCAGGTGAATTTGTGCTAGAGTTGCAGTAGAATGCACTCAACAAGCATCTCACTGCATATGTGGTTCAGATTGCCTTCATTTAAGGAAAAACAATATACGCAAGTAGAAAGTGTTATTTTTGTTTTGCTAATTGGTCCTAAGTACCTATACATGAACTGGTAGAAAACAACTGGTATTTACTGGCTGGAGCTCTTTTAACTAATTCGTATTTTAACAAGCTGCTGACTGAATTTAAAGCATTGATTATGCAGACAGAGCATTTGTAATGAAAACAAAGCGGTTCCTGAATAGGATAAGTAGCAGACTTTTTTATCTGGGCTTTCTTAGAAAATAAATAAAAGATTAACTTATTGTCTTCTACTAAGCTTGTTACTTGCCAGTTTTCAGGATAATAATTTAAAATGTGCTGGGCCTTCAGGGCTTGTGTTTGAGTAGTCATTTAATGACTTGCTGAGTGACAGATATACTGATGAGTTTGAGGGTGGAAAGCATTGCTTATAAATGGCAAGCATGAAAGAGGGCAAAATTTGTGGCACTGTCTAGTCATTCAAGAACAAAATACACTAAACTCATTTCAGCCCAAACTAACTTTATAGGACTAGCATAAATTCCATCAGGGTAGTTCTCTTTTTTCTGACCTGAAAAGTGCAGCATGTTTTGAATAGCCAAGAAGAGGCAGGATTAGTACCTTATCTGTTCAAATGTAAACTGACTCAGACCTAAATTCTGGATTAAAAAACAGTATGAACCCATTCAGACCAGCTCATTCCTGTTATTTTCTTTTCTCAGAATGCCTGTTGTTGTCACTTCTGAATTCCCCAGAGAAAGGGAAGAAATGTGTCTGTTTAACCCTAGCAACCTCATTTATTAGGCACTGATTTATTACTTGTAAATTACTTATCATTCTACTTCTTCAGCAATAAAACTAAAGTGGTCTGCATAGGGCTACAATCAAACTGAGAGGGGAAAAAAAAAAGAAAGAAAAAAGCTGAAATATCTACTCACAACCCATACTAATGAGCTTAACTCCATCATTATAGTTTTATGTGAAAGTATTTGTTGATTATCCAAAGATATGAAAATAAACTTAAATTTCTGATCAATGTGGTTGGCAGTCTGGGTTGGATAGGAAGACACAAGCAGATTATGTTGCTCACAGAATGAATATGGTTCTTTTATCCTTTAGGAGGAGGTTGCAAGAGGTATCTAACATAAACTACTTGACTGTATAAGAAGATTGACTGTAAGAGAATTAAGGAAATATTCCTTTCTAAATCACCAATTCGTAACTGTTTCTGTTGAGGAATTACAGTTAATAAAGTTTTGCCAGTTCAATTTCCTATAGACAGGCTCACACATATTGTAACCTTACCAGCATATAAATGGCAATATTAATTAATTTAAACCAGATGATGATTTCTCAGGATACAATTTAATGCTGTGCAAGTGAAGTTAATGTCGGCAATAATTTTAAAAGGTAACTCATTCTAGTAAGTTAGTGCCTGTATATGGCACAGAATAGATGGTGGGGTGAGATACAAAGGTAACTGAGTTGGTTCTCTGTAAAATTATCTGCAGGCCACCTTCAATTATGCAGGCTTCCAGCTACTTTAAAGGAATGCTATGAAGCCTAGCAATTACTGACAGAAAGATGGACCAGCTTTCCCTCCTTTCCCCTGTGGACCCATGTACAATGACTGTAGGAGAGTATGTGGAATAATTTTAGACAAACACTAATTCAAAAGTAAATCACCTACTGAATTCAAACCTTATGTAATGAAATTGTTGTATTATTACTGTAAATTATCAAAATTACTTATGTGCTCCTTAGTATTTATCTTTCAATAGAATATGTATAAAATGAGGTTGGTTTGAATTAATTGATAATCTTGTTTGATATGCTGGACTAAAACATGTCCTCTGATCTTCTATAAATTACGTAAGCTGTTCTGTGTATATCTAGTTGAAGTAAAAAACATAATCAGCTTCATCTATGAAATTCTTCATTTTCAGCACCACAAGATATATAAAATCTTACAGCTTTGTCGTGGTTTAGCCCCAGCCAGCAACTAAGCACCACACAGCTGCTCACTCACTCCCTGTAACCAGATGGGATGGGGAAGAGAATCGGAGGAGTAAGAGTGAAAAAAACACTCCTGGGTTGAGATAAGAACAGCTTAATAATTGAAATAAAGTAAAATAGTAATGATAATAGTAACAGTATAATAATGATAATAATAATAATGATATACAAAGCAAGTGATGCACAACGCAATTGCTCACCACCCGCTGACCAATACCCAGACAGTTCCCGAGCAGCGATCGCTGCTCCCGGCCAACCCCCCCCCCAGTTTCTATACTGAGCATGACGTCATATGGTATGGAATAGCCCTTTGGGCAGTTTGGGTCAACTATTCTGGCTGTGTCCCCCTCCCAGTTTCTTGTGCGCCTGGCAGAGCATGGGAAGCTGAAAAGTCCTTGACTAGCATAAGCAGTACTTAGCAACGACTAAAACATCAGTGTGTTATCAACATTCTTCTCATCCTAAATCCAAAACACAGCACTATGCCAGCTACTAGGAAGAAAATTAACTCTATCCCAGCCGAAACCAGGACAGGCTTTAATTTGAAACAATCTCATTACATATTTGTAAAAGAAGGGTATCATCTGTGTTGTGAATTATGTGGAAACAGTAGCATTAGTTTCCTCAAGGGCTAGTAATTGCTGACACATTTTCTTATTTTTGGTAAAGGTCTGAACCAGAAATACCGAACTGAATAAATCTGAACAAAGAATATATGGCTACATATATTGAAAAAAATTAGCATTTTTCCCCATTTCTTTTTTTTTTCTGATTTTTTGAATTGTTTACCTCATTCTCTTTGTAGGCTAAATTAACTTTGTATTAATGAGCCTTTTGGTTAAAAACTAGGTGTTCAATTTATAATTGTGGAAATATTCCTAATTTGTTACAAATTAAGTCAATTAGAGTTTTATTTTTCTTTCCCAGTTGGTGTAAAATAAATGTGAATTTGAATAAGTGAACTTATTAGAATTAACATTCTTAGAATCAGTGGAAAGACGGTTAGCTTTTTCCATTCTTTCTTTATTTTGTGTGTTCATATTAATATTTAAGAAAAAATAAATAGTTTGTTTAATTCTGTAAAATAATTTTTCTCTAAAATGCTAAAAAAATTAAAGATCTCAATCATAGTTTAATAATGAAGACATAGCTATACCATTAACCTTAACATGAATATACTGAATTTCTATTTGTTGTTCATAGTTATACTTCTAATAACTTTATCAAAGAGGAAAGAAATGGATTACTTCTGTGTCTGTGCTAGACAAAAATCATTTCAGTGTTAAAAGACTTACAACTGTAGTTGACCCTCCCAATGCAGTAAGATTTTTCCATCTTGTACTTCTAGTGATGAAAACTGGGAAGGATGCATTGATTACTTATGTCAGATTCTAGAAGGCTGTGATGAAGTCTAGACAACTGGTCACATCTTATCAACGCAGAGTTTTTCTTGTGGTTCACAGACTGTCAGCAGCCAGCCACTCCTTGCCACCCCACTGTGACATGGATTCATGTAGCTCCGAGGAATTCTACCAGGCTGTTCACCACGCGGAGCAAACCTTCAGAAAGATGGAGAGCTACTTAAAGCAACAGCAGCTCTGTGACGTTATCCTGATTGCTGGGAATCGCAAGATACCTGCACATAGGTAGGATATAAGCATAAGATACCGAAACTACAGAAGTAAATGTATGCTTATTTCTTAGAACAGTTTTTTCTGTGGCCCCCTATGCCTGCTTCCCTCTTGCTTTAGACACCACAAATGTAAGTGGCTGGAAAAGGTGGTATTTGAAGGTTGGGCCTTTGAAGGTGGTTTTTTTTGTACAAATTTCAAAAGTTCAGGTAGCACTCAACTAGCAAACTTTTTATCATGAGTGTGCCAAACATTTCTCCCTGCTGTGATGCTGTTCATATGTGAGGAAAATGGAAATTTCTGAAATGAGATGCTGTACAGCTACACTGAACACAGCGTCATTTTAGCTTAAGATCATGATACTCTGATAAGTCACTTATACAGAGTCTGTCAGACACTTATAGTAGAATACTGAACATTGAGTTCCCGTGAACTGTTCCTTTGAATGAACTGAAAAATGTCTTAGTTGCTTTTAATGATAATTATGAGTATAAAAATTTGAATGACATTATAATTTTTTAAATTCTGTAATATTATCTGGTGTATGTGTATATATATACACACACTGGCTTTAGCAGCCAGTACATACGAAACTATACTTGGTTTTGAGTTGTATTTAGAGCTTAAAATACTTATTCATCATTGTGATTTTAGTCTTAGCTATAGCCTTTGATTTAGTGCATGCAAATAAAAACCCAGTCCTAGAATTTAGATTAAAATACAGAGAATACTTTTGAGTTTTTAGGTTAGCAGGTGTTTTTGCTTTTGAACTCTATATAAGGCTGCAAACTAAAGGTGACCTATTCGCTGCTTCTGCCCTGGTTTCTCTGCTGAGGTGCTAAATTCAGAACAGGACTACGGTTCCCCAGCAGGAAAACTGAAAAACAGCCCATGTATTTCTGAACTCATAAATTAACTTTCTGGTGTAGAGGAATACTATAAGATCATCTTGGCAACCTGAACCTTACAAAGTTCCTTCTGCCCTAAGTGATGATGGACACAAGACTGTTGTTTTTCTGTTTTACAGAAAAGTTGGATATTCTATATTCCAACAAAAAAAGGTGCAATATAAAAGACTGCAAAGCCAAAGCTATTGTTCAAATACTAAAAAGTAAAACCAGACAGAAATCTTCATTAAAATATTTAAAATGCCCCAATAATTGTAATAAATGAGAAACTAACGCCACTTAACAAGGAGTAATGGTTAGATTGATCTAGGTAGTTTGCAGCATGCATGAAACGGAAAACGTTTGGTTTCAGATTAGTAGCTGTAATAAACATACGTCCTGCTTTCAGCTGGGATAGAATTAATTTCATTCCTAGTAGCAAGCATAGTGCTGTGTTTTGGATTTAGGATGAGAATAATGTTGACAACACGCTGATGTTTTAGTTGTTGCTGAGTACTGCTTATGCTAGTCAAGGACTTTTCAGCTTCTCATGCTCTGCCAAGTGCACAAGAAACTGGGAGGGGGCACAGCCAGAATCATAGAATCATAGAATGGTTTGGGTTGGAAGGAACCTTTAGAGATCATCTAGCCCAACCTCCCTGCAGTGAGCAGGGACAGCTTTAACCAGATCAGGTTTCTCAGAGCCCCAGCCAACCTGACCTTGAATGTTGCCAGGGATGGGGCCTCCACTGCCTCTCTGGGCAACCTGTTCCAGTGCTTGACCACCCTCATTATAAAAAATTTCTTTCTAATGTCTAGTCTAAATCTATTCTTCTTTAGTTTAAATCCGTTATTCCTTGTTCTGTCACAACAGGCCTTGCTAAAAAGATTCTCCCCATCTTTCCTGTAGGCCCCCTTTAAGTATTGGAAGGTCGCAATAAGGTTTCCTCACAGCCTTCTCTTCTCCAGGCTGAACAACCCCAACTCTCTCAGCCTGGCCTCATAGGAGAGGTGCTCCAGCCCTCAGATCATTTTGGTGGCCCTCTTCTGGACCCGCTCCAGCAGGTCCATGTCCTTCTTGTGCTGAGGGCCCCAGAGCTGGATGCAGTGCTCCAGGTGAGGTCTCACCAGAGCAGAGCAGAGGGGCAGAATCACCTCCCTTGACCTGCTGGCCACGCTGCTTTTGATGCAGCCCTGGATGCAGTTGGCTTTCTGGGCTGCAAGCACAGATTGTTGGCTCATGTCCAGCTTTTCATCCACCAGTACCCCCAAGTCCTTCTTTGCAGGGCTGCTCTCCATCCCTTCATCCCCCAGCCTGTACTGATACCGGGGGTTGCCCCGTCCCAGGTGCTGGACCTTGCACTTGGCCTTGTTGAACCTCATGAGGTTCACAGAGGCCCACCTCTCCAGCTTGTCCAGGTCCCTCTGGATGACATCTCGTCCTCCTGGCATGTCAACAGCACCACTCAGCTTGGTGCCATCTGCAAACTTGCTGAGGGTGCACTCGATCCCACTGTCTATGTCATTGATGAAGATGTTAAACAACACTGGTCCCAGTACGGACCCCTGAGGGACCCCACTTGTCACCGGTCTCCATGTGGACATCGAGCCATTGACCACGACCTTCTGGATGCGACCATCCAGACAATTCCTTATCCATTGAACAGTCCACCCATCAAACCCATATCTCTCCAATTTAGAGAGAAGGATGTTGTGGGTGACTGTGTCGAACACTTTACAGGAATCCAAGTAGATGACATCCATTGCTTTTCCCTTGTCCACTGATGCAGTCACTCCTTCATAGGAAGCCACTAGGTTGGTCAGGCAGGACTTGCCCTTGGTGAAGCTGTGCTGGCTGTCTCAAATCACCTCCCTGTCCTCCATGTGCTTGAGCATAGCTTCTAGGAGGATCTGTTCTATGATCTTCCCAGGCACAGAGGTGAGGCTGACAGGTCGGTAGTTCCCAGGGTCCTCCTTTCTTCCCTTTTTAAAAATGGGCACAACGTTCCCCTTCTTCCAGTCAGCAGGGACTTCACCTGACTGCCATGACTTTTCAAATATCATGGAGAGTGGCTTGGCAACTACATCAGCCAATTCCCTCAGGACTCTGGGATGCATCTCATCAGGTCCCATAGACTTGTGTACATTGAGGTTCTTCAGGCGGTCTTGAACCTTATCTTCCCTTACAGTGGGAGGGGCTTTACCCCCCTGGTCCCCATCTTGTGGTCCATCGATTCGGGAGGGGTGAGGAGAGAGGTTGCCGGTGAAGACTGAGGCAAAGAAGTTGTTGAGTACGTCAGCCTTCTCCTTGTCCGTTGATACAAGTTCGCCTTTCATGTTCATCAAGAAAGAACAGTTGATCCAAACTGACCAAAGGGCTCTCCATACGATATGACGTCATGCTCAGTATATAAACTGGAGGGAGTTGGCCAGGGGGCAGTGATTGCTGCTTGGGGACTGTCTAGGCATCGATCGGTGGGTGGTGAGCAATTGCATTGTGCATCACTTGTTTTGTATATTCTTTTATCGTTGTTGTTGTTATTATTTTCTCCTTCTCTGCTGTCCTATTAAACTGCCTTTATCTCACCGCATGGGTTTTACTTTTTTTTTCCCAATTCTCTCCCCCATCCCAGTGGTGGGGAGTGGGTGAGTGAGTGGCTGTGTGGTGCTTAGTTGCCAATTGGGGTTAAACCATGACAACATAGAAATCTTTCTCCTCTTCTTTCAGCATTTTTAATCCTTAAGACTTTGTTTCTACTCTCCTATCTTCTAAGAGCTATCATTTTTACTATTCCTTCTTTGCCTTCATATACTCAGGTTCCCAGATGACAGCTAAGTCCCCAGTAGTTTCTACCCACTGACTTGGCAACTGACACAACTCCTGTGTTTCAGGCTTTTTGCCACTGTTGAATACATTATGCATCTGGCACCTTATGCACCTCTGGTGGTTGTGGTCTGATGCCATTTTTATCTAAATCGCCAAGATCATTCCTTTATGGGTGTATCAAGTACAGAGGGAATAATATTAAACTTCAGTCCTGTCCATCTGCATTTACAGTGTTCCAGGACTGCGAGATTTGCCTTAAAGGTGCCTCCCATCAAAAAGAAAACTGGAGGGATAATAACCTAAGGCCTTCTAATTTGTGTCCAATTTTACATCCCTATACATTACTGAAGTCAAATAAAAATATTTTTTCAGTAATGAGAATTTTGTTGTTCCTTCTTGACAGTCACTTGGCCTATTTTTGCTTTTCACATTTTTCAACACAGATGAGGTAAAAAAAAAAATCAATGTCTGAATCTACATTCTTAAACTGACAGAAAATATACTTATTAGATACATAGAAATATTCCACAACTGGTTTAATTTTCCCTGTTTAATATGGATGATATAAAATACACATTTTTACCAGTGTATTTTTTGCCTATTTGGAATATTTTGGTAAACTGCATAGTTTGTAGAGAAGGAGACAGAAGAAACTGTAAGGCTTTTTTACTAGTTTAGTTAATTTTCCCCACTATTTCTAAGACAGCTGTTCATATTTGTACGCCCACCTTTCAGTAAATTTAATTTCACATTTGTCATTTCAATTCTACAGTATACCTGAATCCTTCTGGAGCTGGAAAAGTACCTTAATAAGAAGATTGACCATGAAATAATAGTGAAAATCTTACTTAGATTTTCTAATAAACCTTCAGACAGCTTTACATTTGATTTTCTACTTCCCTGTGGTCTGCAGTCAAAAGACCAAATCTCAAAGAGCTGGCAAAAACAACTGCCGAGTTATGTAGAATTGAAAAGATTATGTTCTGAATAAACTAGAGTTTTGTCCAATAACATAAAATGAAGTGAAGAGTATTCTGAATTTTCTGTTGTTTTTTTTTTTTAATAGTGTTTATTCTATGTTGGTTTAGGCAGATGTGGCTGGACAAGCACAGACAAAGCTGTTTATTTTTACTGTGGCCATTACAACCCTGGAATAGTATTTAATTTGGAAGAGACCTTACAGAGTCTGGTTCACCTCCCCCTGCTGAAAGCAGGGTCAAGTCCAAGGTTAGATTAGGACATTGAGGGTCATACCTAGTTAGTTTTCAAATATCATCACTTGTGGAGATTCCTCGCTTGGCAGCCTGTTCCAGTTTTTGATTATCCTCACTGTCTTTACTAATCCAGCATTCGGCATCTAGGCAAATTTGCTCCATGATCTTCTTGGTGAGGCAAACCAGTCTATAGTTACCCACATCTTCCTTCATGAGGTTGGACGTTACTTTTCTGGCCTTCAGAAACCTCTTGCAATTATCATGATCTGTTAAAGATAGGAGAGAGAGAGGCCTTTCAGTGACATTGTTGAGCTCCCTCAACCATTGCTTCTTGAACGTATCCTCTCTGGTCCCAAGGCCTCGTTTATGTCCTTTTCGCCTAACTGCAGCCTAAGTACATCTTCCTCTATTGTGAGTGATACCCCACAGAGCCTGCCACGAGGCACAAAGACCTGAGAGGCCTGAAAGCAGACCATGCTAAAAAAAAGAAGAAGAAATACTGAGCCAAAGAAAGCTTTATTGAGCAGTGGACAAAAATTTTCCATAGTCTTCCTTTTGCTGCCAAGGTAATTAAAGAAACCCTTCTTTCCCATCATATCCCTTGCTAGCTTCATCTGCATCTGACCTTTGGGCCTCCTAATTCCATTTTTGCATGTTGGGGCAATGTCTCGGTATTTCTCCCAGGTCATTCATCCCTGCTTTCATCTTCTGTGTACTCCCTTTTTGCATTTTACTTCAATCAGAAGTCACTTCTGATGTCCAGGGTTGTAATTTGCTGTCATTTTATTAACTTCTCTCAGGATCCATTGTCTTAAATTCCATTGTCTCATGGTCACTGCAGCCAAGTTTGTCATCAGATTTCACAGGCTGGTTTTTTTTTTCCGGATTTGTCAGGAGCAGATCCAGCAACGTACCGCCTCTAATTAAAAGTTTTTTACAAAGTAGGCTAGATAATATTTACTTTGCATTCCTGAGAACATATAAAAAGCCTGCTTGCAGAGGGCAATGTATGATCAGTATTTGTGGAGTTTATAAATTCGATACTTCATGATAGGTAGAAGTTTGGTGGAACATTCCCTGTGCAAAGTTTATAAAAACTTATCCTAGAGAAAATGAACCCTCATTTTAAAATCTAATTAAAACATATTACAAGCTGTACCTCATACTGAATATGTTACATATTAATGAATACAAACTACTCAAAATTATTGCCTAACAAATAATGGGTTTCACATATTTTCTCTTCTTTTTAATAGAATAAGTTAAGAAAATGCAATAGATTTAATATGCTACAATATAATATGATAAGAATCACTTTTAGAAAACCAGGGCAAAACTTTCTACATTTTTCAATAAAAAGTATGAAAGTGATATTTTTCTTCATTTTCCTCTGATCTAGAACAAATCAAAACAAAACAATAGTGTAAAAACCAAGCACAGAAAAATGTGTTATGTAATAACGTAGTCTCAATGTATCTGTTTCCATAAAAATAAAACTTCACTTAAGAAATGCCAGTATATTGCATCTAATGAAGTGAAAGATGCCAAAAATAGCTATGCTGCCATTAGTTCTTGTGCATCTCACCAGACCCGTCCACAGTTCATAATCTCTTTGTCATTTCATTCCTGATAGTACTTGCTCTTTTTTCCCCTCTTCTCCAATCACATATCTTGATTATGTCTTTTGATGATCTGCTTAAATAACTTTTTCTGTAGACAAGAAGTTATTGCTGTGCCATAAGATCTCTAAAACCTGATACTTTTATAGGGAAAATGTCAGGAAAGCTCTGGTCATAGCCTGAAAGGTGCCAAGTTAATTTTTGCTGTTGGTGGTGTTTTTTGGTTTTAGGTTGCAGGGTTTTTTTTAAATTTTTATTTCTCCCCCAGAATGGGAAAAAGTCAAATCAGAAGGGAGAGCATAAAACATCATCACTGAGCAATAGTTGCCCACTTGGAGGTACCATGCCAAACTCTCAATCTTATTATAGCCACTTTTCACTCTTTGGGTGACTCAAACAGCTTTAAAGTTATAATGTGCTTAAGCTTTTTGTTGGCTCCTGAACATTGTTTTTGTGTAATCTAATCTTCCACTAAACACGTTACAGGTGTAATCTTTCAAATGAAGGAATAGCAAAAGGAAGTACAAACCAACCAAGTATTGTAATTGTATTGATGAACAAGCAACCAAAAAGGATACTGAGAAAGTAGGAAGACTGCTGTTACAGCCATTTCAGAGGGGTAAAGTAGCTGACATTTAAAGGAATTTAAAAAACTAACTAAACCTCAATTTTTTTTGTTATATTGCTATAATATGTATAGATAACAATCAAATGTAAAAATGTAAAATACCTTAAAGAGAGAAAAATGCTAAAATAATAATTTCCCTTCCCTTCAGTTAAGCTGTTGCACTATTAACAGATTATCCTAATTTTAAAATATTGTGAACATGGCATTTGTAGTTTCTCCAGTCACTCTGGAGATGCATGCTATATATATTTTTCTCATTTTCTGTACCTCTCATTTAGAATATAACCTCTTTAAGACAAAAAACATATTGTAGCTTTACCGTGCCTGGAATAGAAGGAGCTTGGGCATTACTATTACAAAACAAACAAGTGAATAAAACCAACCCACTGTAATTGACACTCTGTTCTTCTATCCATGTTACAATCAGCCAAATGCAATTGTATCTAGAAATCTAACTAGTCTGCTCCTAGTAAATCTCATCTGAAGCACAAAAACATGGAAGTAAATGTTATTCAGAACTATAGTGACGTGATCAAAGCAGCAATTACTTCCAAGGTAAAAGAAAATTCTTAATCAAGCAATAATCCCATAGGTCAATGTGAAATTAGATATACATATTTGCCACAAATACTTTGGTTGTTTTGAATGAAAGCAACTCACTTGAATTGCACTGGTTTCAAATACAATACTTGAAATACTATATTCTATAGCTGCTGAATAAAGATCAAAAATGCTGCAAAGAAAACAGCCAAAGTCAATGCAAATGATAGACAGACCTTTAAAATTTGCACTGGAGTGTTCATTAAAACTTGCAGTCAGGATTGTGTAAATGTTATGGGCAGCTCTAAACTCAGACTAAGGTTTAAGCCGTAAGTTAGATTTTGACTGGGAATGTGAACAAAGCAATACAGGAACTCAGTGTTGGAGTTTAAAAAAAAAAAAAAAAAAGCATAGAATTTACCTATCCCTATTCAATAAATATAAAAAGCTCCCATATAACAGAAACTGAATTACAATAAACCAGACACTTCAATACAAACTGAAAATGAAAAAAATATAGGAGAGTTACATCCTCAACTTCCAATTCTGACTTTCATTGCATTTGATGAAAATCCAATATTGTGAATGAAAAGAAACCAAGAAATCTACTTTTGTTGTTGTTGTTGTTTTAATATTGTCAAGTAAGTCAGTAAGTTTGCAGATGACACCAAGTTGGGTGGGAGTGTCGATCTGCTGGAGGGTAGGATGGCCCTGCAGAGGGACCTGGACAGGCTGGACTGATGGGCCGAGGCCGACTGTATGAGGTTTAACAAGGCCAAGTGCTGGGTCCTGCACTTGGGTCACAACAACCCCATGCAATGCTACAGGCTTGGGGAAGAGTGGGTGGAAAGCTGCCTTGTGGAAAAGGACCTGGGGGTGCTGGTTGACAGCCAGCTGAACACGAGCCAGCAGTGTGCCCAGGTGGCCAAGAAGGCCAACAGCATCCTGGCTTGTATCAGGAACAGTGTGGCCAGCAGGAGCAGGGAGGTGATTGTCCCCCTGTACTCAGAGCTGGTGAGGCCGCACCTGGAATACTGTGTCCAGTTTTGGGCCCCTCACTACAAGAAAGACATTGAGGTGCTGGAGCGTGTTCAGAGAAGGGCAACGAAGCTGGTGAAGGGTCTGGAGCACAGGCCTTATGAGGAGCGGCTGAGGGAACTGGGGTTGTTTAGCCTGGAGAAGAGGAGGCTGAGGGAAGACCTTATTGCTCTCTACAACTACCTGAAAGGAGGTTGTAGTGAGGTGGATGTTGGTCTCTTCTCCCAAGTTACAAGCGATAAGACAAGAGAAAATGGCCTCAAGCTGTGCCAGGGGAGGTTTAGATTGGATATTAGGAGAAATTTCTTCACGGAAAGGGTAGTCAAGCATTGGAACAGGCTGCCTAGAGAGGTGGTGGAGTCACCATCCCTGGAGGTGTTCAAAAAATGTGTAGACATGGCACTTTGGGACATGGTTTAGTAGGCATGGTGGTGTTGGGTTGATGATTGGACTGATGATCTTAGAGGTCCTTTCCAACCTGAATGATTCATACTTTTACTTCCATTCAAAACCAATCCATCCACCAAGCCAGGAAACATGAAATTAATTATTACTCTACCTTTAATTGGTTTAGTGGAGGACTTGGTAGTGTTTGGTTAATGGTTGGACTGGATGATCTTAAAGGTCTTTTCCAACCTAAACGATTCTATGATTCTGTGATTCTATAAGTACAGCTGAGTTTATAAGGAGAAATTTGAGTTCTTTATTTGCTGTTTTCACTTAATTTCAAAGAAACATAGGCGTTTGTGTTCTTTCCAACACTGAAGATAATGGTCAGGGGGGATTCTTGCCATGATGAAGAAGGTAGCACATAATAAGTAGAAAATTACCACTTACTTAGAAAACAAATCAATTCTTTAGTATGGCTACTTAAATCTTTCTACAAGTGTTTGGATGAAAAGTGAAAACTTTTTCAACACAAAATTTAAATTTTCATCATAAATACGGAAATTAAACTGAAGCCTTTTTAGGATGGTCAGCTCTAAAGTAGTACAGCTTTTATTTGCTATCTTCTATGAGAAGCTGCTAGAAGCTTCCCCTATGTCCAGTAAAGCCAGTGCCAGCTGGCTCCAAGATGGACCTGCCTCTGGCCAAGGCCAAGGCCAAGCCGAAGCCCATCAGCAATGGTGGTAGTGCCTTTGTGATAACATTTTTGAGAAGGGGGAAAAAAACCTCATGTGGAAAAGCAGCCAGAAGAGTAGCTTGAGAATATGTGAGAGAAAAAACTCTGCAGACACCAAGATCAGTGAAGAAGGAGGGGGAGGAGGTCCTCCAGGTGCCAGAGCAGAGATTCCCCTTCAGCCCATGGTGAAGACCATGGTGAGGCAGGCTGTGCCCATGCAGCCCATGGAGGTTAACGGAGGAGTAGAGATCCACCTGCAGCCTGGGGAGGACCCCATGCCAGAGCAGGTGGATGCACCCAAAGGTGGCTGTGACCCCGTGGGAAGCCCACGCTGGAGCAAGCTCCTGGCAGGACCTGTGACCCTGTGGAGAGGAGGCCATGGTGGAGCAAGTTTTCTGGCAGAACTTGTGACCCCGTGGGGGACCCATGCTGGAGCAGTCTGCTCCTGAAGGACTGCACCCCATGGCAGGGACTTATACTGGAGCAGTTCATGAAGAACTGTAGCCCATGGGAAGGACTCGGGTTGGAGAAGTTTGTGGAGGACTGTCTCCTGTGGGAGGAACCCCATGCTGGAGCAGGGGAAGACTGTGAGAAGGAAAGAGTGGCAAAGACAATGTCTGATGAACTGACCACAACCCCCATTCACTGTCCTCCTATGCTGTTTGGTGGGATAAGGTGGAGAAAATTGTGGGTGAAGTTGAGCCTGGGAAGAAAGGAGGGGTGAAGGGAAGGTGTTTTAAGATTTGGTTTTATTTCTCATTACCCTGCTCTGCTTTCATTGGCAATAAATTAAACTAATTTCCCCAAGTTGAGTCTGTTTTGCCTGTGACAGTAATTGGTGAGTGATGTCCTTGTCCTTATCTGGACTCATGAGCCATTTGGGTTTGGGGTTTTGTGGTTTTTTTTTTTTTTTTTTCCTCCTCCTGTCTCCCTGAGGATTGGGCGTGATAGAAGTGGCTTGGTGGGCACCTGGTGTCCAGCCAGGGTCAACCCACCACAGATCCTGATAAATTTAATAAAACTCTTTCAACAGACTGTAATATATGTTCCCCTTTTTTAGCTCTCTAAGGAGAGGGGCCATCCTTTTCAATGTCTTTTGAGTGCTACTATGGACAGGTGAGTTTAAGAAAAAAACGGTATCAATAAAATGAAAAAAAAATTAATAGAGGAAGTTAAGCTGAAAAGAGAGATGAAAGGATAAAGAACCAGGTAGAGAAGAAAAGACAGTTTAAAAGCAGGGAGTGAAAGAAGCAGAATGCACAGTATGCAGTCCTAAGACTCAGCTCGTTTTCTTGCATTAGTCAGTAACAGATGCTTGTGGAAAGCACACAGTATAAGCAGTACAGCTGCCCTGTATTCACTCCCAGATATCTGTAATTAGGGTTTGAGGAACTCCCTGAGGCAAACATTGCATCTAAACTGTGGTGTTTAACACAAACTACTGTCCACGAGTTTAAAAACAAATTATTGAAGTAATATGGTTGGGGCAGAAGAACAACAACAAAAATTCCTGCTATCAGAGGGAAAACAGCAAGGCAATTTAGGTAAGCTTTTGATAGTAAACTTGACTGATTACTTTTTTTTTTTTTTAAGAAGGAACAGTAGATAAAGAATATTTCCTGATACTGAGAATGAGATTAATAGTTTCAAAGGAATTTCTGTGTCCTCCACGAGGAACTCTTCTGGCTTTATTTGTACTGTTTTCAGACATAAAAGATCTTAAGTTCACACAACTGAGTATGTACCAGTTAAAGATTTTGCACATGCAGAAATGGGCCTTGCGTTTTGAATATAATTTCTGAGAATTTGAAGTTGGTTATTGAGTTGAGTTTTGGTTTTGATATGGCCATGTGTCTAATCTTATTGTAATCAATGGAGTTTTATATCTTGTTACCTAAACACCTGTGTCTGATTGTGGTGTGTTGACTTTGGCTGGCTGCCAGGTGCCCACCAAGCTGCTCTATCACTCCCCCCTCCTCAGCAGGACAAGGGGAGAAAATAAGATGGAAAAGTTCATGGGTCAAGATAAGGACAGGGAGGTCACTCACCAGTTACCATTACAAGTAAAACAGACTTGACTTGGGGGAAATTAACTTAATGTAATGCCAGCTAATAACAGAGTAGGATAATTAGAAATAAAACCAAAACTAAAAACGCCTTCCCCCCCACCCCTTCTTTCTTTTCAGGCTCAGCTTCACTCCCAACTCTTCTACCTCCTCCACCCAAGTGGCACAGGAGGACAGGGAATGGGTATTGTGGTCAGTTCATCACACATTATCTCTCCTGCTCCTTCCTTCTCATGCTCGTCCCCAACTCCAGCACAGGATCTCTCCCACAGGAGACAGCCCTTCACTAGCTTCTCCAGCATGGGTCTTTCCCATGGGCTATAGTTCTTCACAAACAGCTCCAGCGTGGGTCCTTTCCATGGGGTGCAGTCCTTCAGGAACGGACTGCTCCAGTGTGGTTCCCTGTGGGCCACAGGTCATGCCAGCAAACCTGCGCCTGCGTGGGCTCCTCTCCATGGGCCACAGCTCCTGTCAGGAGCCTGCTCCAGTGCTGGCTCTGTAACTTTCTTCAGGGCACATTCACCTGCTGTAGCATGGGATCTTCCACAGGCTTCAGGGTGGATATCTGCTTTTCCATGGTTTCTCAAGGGCTGCAGGGGGACAGCCTGCTTCAGAATGGGTTTCCCCAGGGCTCAATTTTAGGGCCAGTGCTCTTTAATGTTTTCATAAATGATCTGGATGCAGGAATCAAATGTACATTAAGTAAGTTTGATGGTGATAATACATTATGAGGAGCTACCTCCCTTGAGGGTAGAGAGGCCTTACAGAGAGATCTGCATAGACTAGAGAGCTGGGAAATCACCAACCATATGAAATTTAATGACAGCAAGCAGCAGATTCTGTAATTGCGTTGGGGTAATCCTGGTTATACATACAAATTGGGGGACGAGAAGCTGGAGAGTAGCACCATGGAAAGAGATCTGGGGGTTTCGGTTGATGGCAAGTTGAAAGCGAGTCAACAATGTGCCCTGGCAGCCAAAAGTGTCAACCTGTCCTGGGGTGCATCAAGCACAGCATAGCTAGGCAGTTGAGGGTGGTGGTTGTCCCACTCTGCACTGCACTGGTGCAGCCCTACCTCAAGTACTGTGTGCAGTTTTGGGTGCCTCAATATAAGAAGGACATCAAACTGTTAGAGTGTGTCCAGGGAGGGCAGTGGAGGGGGATGTGCAGATCTCCTCTCTCTGGTGACCAGCAACAGGACACAAAGAAATGGAATGAAGCTGTGTCAGGGGAAGTTCAGGTTGGACATTAGGAAAAGGTTCTTTACTGAGAGGGTGGTCAGTAACTGGAACAGGCTCCCTAGGGAAGTGTTCACAGCACCAAGCCTGTCAGAATTCAAGGAGCATCTGAACAATGCTCTTAGTCATATGGTTTAGTTTTAGGTAGTCCTGTGAGGAGCAGGGAGTTGGACGCGATGATCCTGATGGGTCCCTTCCAACTTGAGATATTTCATTATTCTATTAAACCAGAGTACTAATGTTATTACTTTGTGGGGTGGAAGTAGGTGCAGTAACTGAAATGAACTTTGAAGGGTAGAAGAAACAAGCATGAGATGTCTTAGGAAGAAGGTAAAAAGCAATGTTCGGCTGCCTAGTCTCTCCTGAGATGCCTTGGAGTACCCTGCCTGGCTTTCATCATGTGGTCCAGAAGGGTGCAAGGTTTTCATAGGTCTGCACCAGGCCTATGTTGATGAATCAGATAGTCCAAAATCTCTGAAACTGGCACTGGATATCTAGGTTTAGAGGACTGATTCCCCTTTGAAATTGAACGGTTTAAAAAAAAAAAAAAAGGAAAAAAGTAAGGGAGACTAAATGATAGACAATGTAAAAATAAAACAAGAAAACAAACAAAACCAGGTAGATGACAGAATGACAAAGGAGGCCATACAAGAATAACTTGGGTCAGCAAGACCTGACAGCTCACTGTCAAAAAAGAGGTTGAAGATCACAGACAAGGATTTGACCAAACTGAGCTCAATGGAGGAATGAGTTGTGAAGATAAATTAATAATGATGCTGTATTGTATCATTTGGTACAAAGGAGTTCTAGAATAAAAGAAAAGGATGACAAATAGACCTTAAAAACATTTAGATACTTTAGCAGTCACTTAGTCTAATAACTTCATAGGTCTATCTCTGTACTTTCATCAAACCTAATCTCTGTGCTTGTGACATTTCTCCTGATAGTTCAAAGGAGCTAAAATTGAACTTTTACTTCTCCTGCAAGCTTTTTTCCCCTTTTCCTTGTGGTGTTACAGTGAATAAATAAAATCATTAAGCCTGCGAATAGAGGATCACAGTTGACTGTGTTGTCTTTCTACATTCAAATATGTATGCTGTGTCTGAATATGTGTTTTTTCTTCTGGAGAAAAATGTTGAGCTCTGGTTTGTATTTGCATCATAATGGATCTTCATCAGCTTTTATCTTCATCACTGTGATATTTTGCCTCTCCTGCCCATTCCCAAATGTTGAGAAGTTGCTTGGATTCATATTTCTGTCTTCTGGGGTTTTTTTCATCTTTCTGCTGGTTCAGAACAACATAGAGTACAAAATACTGGCTGCAATAGCAGATATCTTCAAAACTGACACAAGGACACAAACTGACACTGGCAAAATGTTTTGGACAATGGACTTTGTTATCAAGTCTGGCAGCTGTGATATGTGCATTACTTGCATTCTCTGGAAAAAACTAAAGCTATGGTATTCATTGTGTGTTTAGTGCAAACGATGCTGTCAGATTTGTGTAACATTTCTTAAAAAGATTGTGGCAACTTAAGAGATGTAATGACATGTAAAATTTTGTTTCAGTTTGTACTGTGGAAGAGATAAGGAGCCACTTACTGTATTTACACTTAAATGTCTGGGAGACAGTGAAAGAATTAAAAGAAAATGAAACAAAGAAAGTAGAGAATATAAACTCAAAAGGCATGGTCCTCAGGGCAAAGAGGGAACATCACTTAGTGTAGCCTACTGGTGCCACTTATATTTGTAGCTATGTACTGTATAAGAGATGAAAATGGAAGAAAAATATGTTTGAGTACAGACAAAAAGGAAACATTCTTGTTTCAGGCTTAATCAATTCTCTTCAAAATTCCATCTGCCTGTGTATGGGTTTGGGGAGGCTTTTTGGTTTCTTGTTTGGATAATAATAGTAATATGTAGTTGTTCTACACAAAATTGCCTTTACAAAGAGGTTAGTTTATAAATATTATTCAGATGGTCAGGGAAAAAAAAAGGTTTATCATGTAGTTCTGTTCCGTTTTTTTCCAACATGAGATAAGCACACAGGACAGACTGTTAATATTAACAGTTACAATGGGAAGTATGAGACAGTTCTCATTAATGTGAATTTCTAATATGTTAATGAGCTAATCTGATGCTGCTGAAATATGAGCAAGATGATTCCACTCTGATAACGGTTCTGAGTGGATGCTGAATCCCAAATTAACTCTAAGATTATCTCCTGTTTGTTAACTGCACAGGAAGAGCTTTCATTTACAAAGACTGGGGGGGAAAAAAGGCACTATTTAGAATTTTGCCACATGATTTTTGGCAGGTTTTTAATCTCTTTTTTTCTCTGTAAAGTACATATTTTTTCAATTTGACAGATACAAATGTCAAAGTGCGCATATATGTATATACTCATATATATGCATTCATAAATATGAAAAGTTAAAAAAAATCTGCAATTTTAAGCTCCAAATTCTCAAAGAAATATAAATTCATTTTCAATGATCAGTGGAATGATTCACACAAAGCATGTTTTTGAGAAGACAGCTGAATGCATGTTGCTATTGAAACTTAATTGCTTTTGTGTGTCGTTCAGATGACTGATACATAATCTGAGCTTTTTGTCACTACTAATTGGGATCTGTTACTCACTTAGAGCCTACAGATACATAGTTTCATCAACTAAAGTAATTCTACAAAGTTAGAACTGACAGTTCATCAATTTTTCTTTCTAACTTTTCTTCAATCTTCAATATTCTCATGGCTTGCAATGGGATAGCATATATTATATATACCACATTTTCTTTCGTGCCCTAAGATAGCACGTTTCCTTTGCCTGTTGACTCTGAAAAGTAAATGATTTCTGCTTTGAAGGAACAAGTAATGACCATGTAGAAAATCGAAGTAGCTGATGGTTTGTTGGCAAGCAAGTCTGAGACTAGAGGAAAACTCAGATTCAGGAAGAAAAGGAGTTGTTCATGAGCAAACCAGAGACAATGGGCAGAAGAAGCAACGATTGGCTGTACGTACTCTTCAATATAGGCAACAGAAAAGAGTAGCAGGTGCTTTATTAATTCCCAGTATTCTTTTACCAAAAGTAGTTTTTGAGTTCCACATCTTGAAACATAGCCAGCATAAACACTTCAACACCCACTGGTGAATTGTGTCTCAGGGTCTTCCAAACCAGAGGTGGTACCTGCCTACTATTGAATATATTGCACATCCCCTGAATATATTGTTGTTCCATAGAGATTGAGCACAATTTTGGTTTTGAGAAGAGGATAAACAAAATGTGAACCCCAGAGAGACTGCAAAAAGGAACATGGACACTGTTTTAACCTAATTGTTATTGTGTTGCCACTTTGGGAATTCCTGAAAATGTCTCTGATCCTCAAGTTAGTCAATGGTATGACAATGGATGCTCTAATCCACAAGAGAAGGAGGGAAAACAGTCTATGAACAATGCCTGTTGGTACAAACTAAAGGAAAAGCTTTCAATGTTTAAGTGGTCAATGGAATTTTTTTGTTCTCTTCCTAGAGACAAGATACACAACATGATCCTATGATTAGAGAATCTTGTTAGCATGTTATGGAGAAGAATAATTTATGCTATATCTTGCGGCTTTCTTTACATACTTAGAAATTCAGAAGATGGAGGCAGTTATAGCAGTAACAAGCCCAAATTAGCATTTCAGTGTCCTGACGGCAAAGGAAGAAAGGTGGATGGTAAAGAATTCTACATTTGAAATGCTGACTAGATGACAGGTGGAGGTAGAAGGTACATATAGTGGCAAATTCTTCAATAGAGAACGGGTATTGGGTATTTAATGTTGATCTTAAGTAAAGTGAAATAGTCTAAAGAAAATTAACATACTAAGAAAAATAAAATGAAAATGTTGCAAAACAAATAAATTACCATTAATAAAACATAGAATGGAGTTTTTGATAAGCAGAATTGCTCAAGGTACCAGTAGCTTTTACAGCAAACACTCTTTTTGGGTTTTTGCACAGTCCATTAGGGAGTACAGAGCAAGATTTGTGTTTGTGCCGTATTGCTGAACCTGAGTTGAAAATGACACCACTTCCTACTTCATGTGTATTAAACCCAACTGTAATACTGTGTGTGGGAAAGACTGAGTGAAAAAAAAGGGAAGGACATGGCATACTGATTCAGAATTATGGACAACATAACATGGAAGTGGGTGATCCCAATTAGCTACAGATCAGAATTCTGACATAGGAGATAACAATATAAAGCTGGCAGGCAATATTTGGTCTCAGAAAAAGTTATTGGTGTCTGGACATCATTTTTTCTAAGGATCTTTGGTACTGATCAGGAAATAGTCTGTGTCCTAGATTAGATTTACTGTTAGCTATGTTTTTTCTGAGGCTCTTATAGCTTTTTCTGTACTTGATAAGCTGGTGGGGGAGAGTACCACAGTCATCAGGACTTTTGTAATCCAAAACAGTCGATCTGTTCCACAGCTTGCTGCTTTGGTGTATTTTACTCACAAAAGATGGCAGTCTTGATTGTACTGCCAAAATTGTTCTGTAAGTGACAGCCATTTTCTGCTTCCTTTTTTTCCTGAAATTTTTTCAAGTGCATGCATGGATATACCTTAGTATATGTTGTGCAAGCCCTAAAATTTAGGAAATCATGAAGCCTTCTCTATACATACAATAAATGTTTGCCTGCTGTAAGAAGAGCTGTAGAGCACCACTATCAGTAAAGACACACAGTGCCAGCTGGTGTCCTCTACAGAACAACAAATCACACTTAAAACCAATTAATGTTCAGCTCCTATATGAACCAGGATAATAAGTGTGGAAAAAAGTTGTGTCATGCCTATGAGTTTTCAGTCCAAGTAACATTTGATGTTCTACTCAGTTGGCAGTAAAATATTGTTAGAGCTTGCTTAAAGAATATAAGTGATCAAGGTTTCTTTCTTTTGTTTGCTTCTTTTAATTACTAAATGCGCCAAAAATGTTAAGGGAATTCTGTATCAAAGGTGTATGTGAAAACAGTTGTGAAAATTCCAAGGAAAATATAAATAATAAAAGAAAATAAAATCTGTTAATCATAGGATAAAGAAGTCGCAACAGGAATCTGTTATATTCTATATTATAAAAGAAACCAGAAATATATCAGCTGAATTTAGTTGTAGTAAAGGTAGAGAAGTCCGTTAATCTACAGAAGATCTTTCTGGGTCCACAAACTCATTTTTACCCATGAGTTACCTGCTACCATTCTCAAGGATGAAAGAGTTTATTATGTATTCTCACTGCCAGATCAGTAGTTGAAAAAAGGTGACATCCTGAGACACCTGACCTTTCTTGATGAATAGGTCAACATGTCTTTAAACCAAGATTTAGAGCTGTTTCTGAGCTACAAAAAAAGAAGATCATTACAAATTAATTGATCCCTTTGATTTCTCACTTTTAATTTCTATCTCAACACTAGAACACAATTACAAAAAGTGTCACCTTTCGGAATTAAGTGTAATTAGCAAGTTCCTTTCACTTCAATTCAGCCTGTGAAGCACTTCCCAAGGTAAAAGTTTGTGTCTTGAAATCAGTTCACTTTTTTGTTATATTCAGTTGATGAAATAGGTGATTCATTATTTCTATTAACTATTGCTTAACATAAGCAACTTTAAAAAAATCCTCTTTCTTTATCACTCAGTTCAAAAACTTGTCTTGCTTGTTTAGGTGAGCTGCTACTTCACAGAACCTTTGTGCTCACTTAAGCCATCTTCTTTAACAGGTGGTGCAAAGCAGTAGGGATAAACCTGTAAGTAAATGGGTAGTGCTGAGGACCTGACATCTGTATTATATATTTTTCAGGGTTTTTCACTTTGCACTGGATCTTGTCTGGTCCTGTAGACTGAATGTTCATTTGCAGCTGGAATGCATTAGATAGCTTCTTTGAATTTCCTCACCCCAGAATAATCCATGAGACAAATTGTGGAAAAATCACAGATTTTTGTAGAAGTTTATGAAAGAGATGTAATTCTTCTGTTATTTGTTTTCTGTCCTCCCTCTTTTGTTATCTTTGAGTTGAGTGTACATATACAAGAAGATTATGTAAAAAATAATGTCTGAACATAAATCATAGAAATTACAAATATAAGATACTAGTGTTTACACATATTTCAATTGATCATTAACTGCTGTATTACAATTTCTGTTAGTTAATTTGTCCATTGGTTTTGATGCAGCAAAGGGTTTTGGCTTTGCTTTTAGCAAATGACCAAGTTGAAGACTCATAGTTGAATTTAAATGGTGGTTAATAAATCTGAAGCAACAGCTGATGCGGAATGCTCTCATATGGAAATCTGAATCACAGACCTAAATTACATCTCTGCTAGCTCTGAGAGATTGTATCTCATAGAAAATCATCAATTTGTTGTGCTTTTTCCTTTTTGCTGTGACTTTTTTTTTTAAAATCAAGCATCTAATAACAGTGAATCAAATCACTTATAAATAAATGGTCAGAAAAAGTGTTTGAAGAAGGGTTATAATATTTTTAGTTATCCACAGTTGTACGGTTATCTTGGTTGACTAAATGCACACTTGTGATACTCAGTTGAGGTAATAAATAAACAAACATGAAGTAAATGTTCCTTGGTGGTGAAAAAATAAACAAACAAATAATATATTAGGAGTCTCTGAAGGTAGCAACAAAGTATATTTCTAAATTCATCTTTTTGTAGCCATCTATTTTTTTTATTAATTGCATGAATATAAATGTGAACTGTTTGTGAATTAGGATCTTTACTTATAAAGTTCACGATTGCTAGAGTTGAACACAACGTGAGAAATGATAAAACTACTACACCTAATTAGTCATTGTCCATCATTAGAGTCAGAATAAAGATCATATATATGTTCTCAAGCTGCCCTACTTGCAGGTAAAATATAGTAGCTTAAAGCACTGTAAAATTATGAAGCCAATTCAGACTGTCATATTTTACTTAGCTATTGGGATGAGCTAAGAGAGCAAAAGCAATCAATTACCACACTGGCTGATAAGTGGTAACTTGTTATTCTTCAGTATCTTTTTTTTTTTTTTTTTTCCTTGCACAAAATAGTTAACTAGATACAAATGGCTACATATTTTCTCTTGGTTTCCAAGTTCTTCTGTTGTGATTCTTGTGTCTTTTATCAATGTGTTTATATATTATGTTTTCAAATTAAGCCAGAAATTTGTCCATCCTTTATGGAAGCATGTGGTACACTATTTATAGGTGTACCACATTTCTAGCTCAAGATCATCTGTGAATATTCACTCCTAACAAAATCATAATATTACTGGAGATGGTATTTAGAAGAATGCCTTAGCCTAAGGCCCCAGCAAAAACAATCAGACCTGGTACTTGCTGCAGTTTTGATTTATCTAAATCAGATCCCCAAACAAGCC
The DNA here is from genome assembly GCF_030463565.1 of Pelecanus crispus. Lineage (NCBI taxonomy): Eukaryota > Metazoa > Chordata > Aves > Pelecaniformes > Pelecanidae > Pelecanus > Pelecanus crispus. Next base: position 182,902,112 of record NC_134643.1, read on the forward strand.
ATGCACATTTTGTAAGAATTATGACACTATTTTCCTTTGGGAATGTTTCTTAAAAAACCCATTGCATTACACAATGATTTTTTTTTTTTTTTTGTCAATAGCATGTTAAGCTACTAGCAGTTTTACTGAAGGTTGAAGGATTGTGTAAAGTTACATGCTGTTAGTAAAGTTTATAAAAAATAGAAACATAGGCTTTTAAGAACAACATAGTGTACCTCTGGAGTATGAAATGTGCTTCATTAATAAGTTGTCTTTGATACTGAGAGGTTATCTTGTTAACAACTGGGTCATCTGCATGACTGGAAAATTATCAGAAAGTCTGAGCACTGATTTCTATGTCTGTTTTGTAGTCACATGCTAATGTGCCACTTGGTTCATATCACAGGAAGCAAAACTAAATTAGAATTAAATGTCATGCTCTATTAATGTCTATGTGCATTAGTAATATATTGCTCCTGGTAATTTGTAGGCAATTTAAAATGACTATGAAAATATGTTTTTTAAAAAGTTTAGTTTGTTTTTTTTTAATATATCTTACATTTCTAATACATGTATCAATGTAAATTACACCAGTTGCTAACTTTTTTGCAGACTTGTCCTCAGTTCTGTCTCTGACTACTTTGCTGCCATGTTTACAAGTGATGTTTGTGAAGCCAAGCAAGAAGAAATCAAAATGGAAGGCATAGACCCCAATGCACTGTGGGATCTTGTTCAGTTTGCATATACAGGTATTGTACTGCACACATTATACTTCCTATAGAGAAAGATGTTAATAGTTTTGTTTGCTACATGCCAATGAATTATATTTATTTTCTAAATATTTTTTCTTTATTATCTCAATCAATCGAAACACTTATTTACCATTTCTAGGACTGAATTCAGATTGTTATCTCTTATCTCCAAACTCTTAAATATTTCAGGCATGGTAAGTACAAGAGAACAGTCTAGAAAATTATATATTTTTCTTGGTTTCAAATACTTAAAAACCATGCCTCATATGCATGTGATTCAGATTACATGAGTTCATTGAAAGAGAGCTGTATTTTTTGAAGAATAGCCCTATATTACTGTCTTAGTCAAATTTCAGTTTAAATAATTACATAAATCTTTTAAAATTTTAAATAATAAAACATTTGAGCTGGACATTGTCACTTTCATTTCCCATTATAGGCTAGTAGTTTATTGTGTAATGTAAATTTATGAATGACTCATAACTCAGAATTAATAACTCAGAACTTCCTTCTGAAGAGTTATTACATTTTAATGCATAATAGATTTGGGTTTTATCCTTCTTAAACAAGCTGTTATGCACAATGTATCTGAAATGCATCAATATGAAAGGATACTAAAGTTACAAAATAAAGTAATTAAAAGAGAGGAAATGCCAATATCAAGATCTGTAGTATGAATTTGTCTCCCCTTGCCTATGAAACATATAAGTATAAAATATATGCTGTTTTCTATTTCTGTTTCCTAAAAGACATCCTCATATTGTTTAAATTAACAATATTTTATCATGATGTTTCTATTGAATATTTGATTTTATCTCAATTTTGAATGGATAGCCCATACCCTGCAGTTTTAATCCTCTCTAAATACACATGTATTAATTTCATCATAAGTTATTGTTTGCTTTGATAGATTTAATCAGAATATGTTCTCTTTATTTTAAGACAATAACTTTACCCTCTTAATAGGAAGTAGAAATGTAAATAAACATAATTTAAGTTAAAAATACTCTTTTTGAGGATCACATTTGGGAAATTTAGGTTCTAGGAATGTCAGACCATCTTCTCTTCCCTAGTGCTCTACATGTTCAAAGGGTAGTGCCTACTCCCTTCAGTTGTGGTTTTGCCATTTAGGAATGTACATCATCCAGAGGGTTTCAAGCTAGGGATCCATGAAGTGAAGAACATGTAAGTAGTTCTCATCAAGCATGAGAAGGATACAATCTGATTACTAGGTATGAGTGTAAAATGAAAGGCACAGGAATACTGGGGCAAAATCAAGAGTACCTTGGCGCAGAATAGCAAAAGACCTTACTGGTAACATTAAATCGTTCTGTAATAGGAAGGTAGGAGGAAGAGGAGGTAAAAGGAAGATGAGGGACAGCGTTGTTCCACTGGGAACAAAACTGTGGAAATACTGACATACGCATGGTTCTTTTGCCTCAGTTTTCATTAAAAGATCACATGCAAACACACAGCACAGTTAATATTGACAACAAAAGATAGCATGTAAGTGTAGATTAAGAAAAGAAAGAGATACAGAAGGAAACAAAAAATATTTAACCATTTTCAATATGAATGAAACGATATCAGAACTTTATTGGTTATCTCTGAGAACTTTGGAGACTGGATGAGGTAATGAAAAACTAGAAAAAGCAAGCTCCTTCCTCTTTCTGCAAAAGATTTTTGCAGCTGCTGTACTCTCCTTGATTTGTCTGTCATGTGATATATTCTGTTTATTATATGAGGTGGAAAACTTGGAGGTGTCTTCTTGTGGTTAGGTAATTAAGGACCAGCCTTCACAAATGGATGAAAAAAGAACTCCACAGGTAGTCTAATTCCAGTGTTTTCTAATTTGCCTCATATGAATTTGCATCTGTAATGTTCTTTCATTTAAACTGTCACACAAAGCCCAAGCTACCTTAAAAATGGCAACATTATGTGCCATTGTAATGTCACCTTGAAGAATTAGAAACTTAAGGTGGTAACAAAGGTCTCTAATTTCTGTCACTTGCAATGGTAATCCACCATTATCGTTTTAGTTCTAACCCATTTTGGACACTAAATAAAACTTTAAAAGTGTCTTCTTAAGTTTACAGTTGAAAAGGAAATTTCACAAATACTTGCTGACAAGAGAAGAGTGATGAGATTCAGGAAACATGACTCCATTTTGCATGCTAAAAGAGAACACATATCGGATGCCATAGACCATTCTGGTTTTAATTACTCTGTCTTGCATTTCTGTTCCATCAGGTTCTTTGTCCTGACTTGTTCTGATTTATCTTGATTTATTCTCAGCTTGTGTCCTTATCTCTTGAAATTCATGTTAGATTATTTCTTTCTCTATTCCTTTTCTCTGCATCAGATGTCTTATCAAACTCCTAAATTTCCTAGCTACAGTTATGATAGTAAATTAAACAGTGCTAGGGAACATTTGCAGGCATTGCAATTATCAATATTGATCCTGGCAGTTTTAGCCAAATCCAACTAGCAATCTCTCTAACAAACCTTGGGTATAGCCTGGATATGCAGGCTTGTCTTGAACATGGCCATGCTTGTACAGAGGGCAAGAGCATTCAACAGCGCTGTGGACAATTCAGTGATAACTCACAGGTGATCAGGGACTTCTTAGAAAATGGTCCCAAGCTTGTTCAGTTTACTGAAATTAAACACAGTCTTTGTTCCTTGGTTAATCATTCTGTTTTCTCATGTTCTTTGCCACATCAAAACCTGTCCCCTCAAACCTTTTTTTGCTCCTTGCCTCGCTGCATCTTCCCTTCCCTTCCCTTCCCTTCCTTTCCCTTCCCTTCCCTTCCTTTCCCTTCCCTTCCCTTCCCTTCCCTTCCCTTCCCTTCCCTTCCCTTCCCTTCCCTTCCCTTCCCTTCCCTTCCCTTCCCTTCCCTTCCCTTCCCTTCCCTTCCCTTCCCTTCCCTTCCCTTCCCTTCCCTTCCCTTCCCTTCCCTTCCCTTCCCTTCCCTTCCCTTCCCTTCCCTTCCCTTCCCTTCCCTTCCCTTCCCTTCCCTTCCCTTCCCTTCCCTTCCCTTCCCTTCCCTTCCCTTCCCTTCCCTTCCCTTCCCTTCCCTTCCCTTCCCTTCCCTTCCCTTTTCCATTTCCCTTTCCATTTCCCTTTCCATTTCAGTTTCCCTTTTCCGTTTCCGTTTCCCGTTTCCGTTTCCATTTCCGTTTCCATTTCCATTTCCATTTCCATTTCCATTTCCATTTCCATTTCCATTTCCATTTCCATTTCCATTTCCACCATCTCTCATGATTTATCTAGCTTCATATTTTCTTACCTCTTTTCTTGCCCTCTGACTCCTTATTTACCACCAGTCTAGTTCATGCCCCCTTTCCCTTTGAGTCAGTTCACTTTCTTCTTTGTGGTGCATGGATGTGGGCAAGCGGAACACTGAAAAGTAAAGGATATAGGCACTGTTCTGATACCCAGCAACGCAGCAGCCAGCAGGAATTCCTGTTCAGCCTTTTAATCTGTAATCTGGAGCATACATAGTCTAGACAGACTATCTGGAGAATTTGACTGCCAAAGTCCAATTACTGACTGCACAATATGTGAAAAGGTTTTCAGCAACTCATGTCTGAGCTCTTCATTCTTTTACCCCAGGAACAGCAAACCATTTTGACAAATGGGCAGTTATGCACTCTTCTTCCTTTTTCTTTTTCCTGTCATTACCTTTGTAGCTCAAGGAGATTAAAAAAATTAATTTCACATATGGTTCCTGCTGTTAGAGAGGTTTTTCCCTGGGGACAACTGAACATTTCAGGAAGATACAGTTGAACATGGGCTTGTTTGCACAAACTTAGAAGTTATTTGCAAATATTTTTAGATGTGATTTAAAAAAGGGAAACATTTCCACATTATATGAACTGTAGTTCAGTCAGGTTTCTATTTTTTAGAATCTAGTGAAATTACTTAATTTTTACTATGAATCATGCATATGAAATGGTAGTTCAAGAAGGGTAAAATATGCATATCTATGAAAAGTATTACTATAGAGAAAAGTATCCTGTACCAATACCAGACCCTTCAATTCCAGCAATAAAATAGAATCATAGAATAGAATAGAATCGTAGAATCATTTAGGTTGGAAAAGACCTTTAAGATCATCCAGTCCAACCATTAACCTAACATTACCAAGTCCACCACTAAACCAATTAAGGGTACAGTAGCAATTTCATGTTTCCTGGCTTGGTGGCTGCATTATTTGTGATGGAAGTAAAAACTAGGAATCATTAAGATTGGAAGGGACCCCTAAGACCATCATTCCAATCATCAACCCAACACCACCATGCCCACTAAACCATGTCCCAAAGTGCCACATCTACCCACTTTTTGAACACTTCCAGGGATAGTGACTCCACCACCTCTCTGGGCAGCCTCTTCCAATGCTTGACTACCCTTTCCGTGAAGAAATTTCTCCTAACATCCAATCTAAACCTCCCCTGATACAGCTTGAGGCCATTTCCTCTTGTCTTATAGCTTGTAACTTGGGAGAAGAGACCAACACCCACCTCGCTACAACCTCCTTTCAGGGAGTTGTAGAGAGCGATAAGGTCTCCCCTCAGCCTCCTCTTCTCTAAGCTAAACAACCCCAGTTCCCTCAGCCGCTCTTCAGAAGACCCGTGCTCCGATCAAATATAAAAAAAAAAATCAAATACTGTTGCAAAATATCAGAATTAAAGTTTAGTGAAGGGGAGGTTTTGTATATCAGAGACCTGAAGAAAGGTAGGTATATTTTTCTGAGAGTTGTTAACATCTGCTATATCCATCAGTACAAAAAAAGGGAATAATATTAGTTCGGACACTAGTTATATATTTCTTTGTGTATCTTCAATTTTTCCTTTTAAGTCCTGTTAATTAAAATAGTTCTTACCTGTGCTTCCAGAAACTTCCATATTCTTCTGAAAGAACATGATTTTCCAGACACAAATTCTAAGGTCACTGTTCAGTGCTATTTCCTCTAAATTGTTGAAATAGGTGAAAACTCCAGTTTGTTCAAAACAACAAAATTATATTGTCTACATTTTAAAAATCATTAATAAATATTCTTTCTTTTGTCCCTTTCTAAACACATTCTCTAACTGTGGGTAGATGAGCCTCTCTGTTGTGCCAGATCATAAATGCATTAGCTCAGAGACTTGCCAGTAATAATATCCAATAGTCAATATTTAGTAGCATGATATGAATAGTCATAATTTGGCTGGCATGTCCTCCTAGCTTCCAGCTTTATGGAATACAATTTCATCTACTTCGGTAGTCAGTGATCAAATGTGAATTTGTCTAATCCTTTTGAAAGCATGTATAGTTTTAGCCTCTACTGCATACTGTGGTATTCAGTTAAACTCAGTGAAATATATTATTTCCTTTGGTATTTCTGAATTTGCTGTCTGATAAATTTGTTTATTTTCTCATAGTTTCTACTTATGTGAGAAATAACAAACAATCATTCCTTCTCACCTCATTTGTGCAAATCATTACTTTATCTGTTGCTATTGTATACAATAAACCCTCATTTCGCCGATTACTTACTAATATCATTAACAGCTTAAAAACCATGAAACTATGCAACACAGAGAGTAATGTTCAACCATTCTGAAATCAACATTTATTACCACCATACATAACCTATTCTTAGACTTCCTTTAGCATAAGTGATCTTGTTTTGGGGCAGCATGGAAAGGTTGGTCACTGCTTGACTACCCCTTTGATATTTTTTGTTATTCTAAGCCTTCAGTGAGAAGAAAAAAAAAAAAAAAACAAAACCAAACTAAACCATCAGTAAGAAAGTTGAATTTTTATAATTTCAGTTCTGCAACTCAGTGCATTTTGAATCTGGTCAGACACACCCTAAATATTATTCGTGAGTTAAAAATTTTATGTTAGAACATATTTGGCATATTTTTATTCCAGTTATAAAAGAAGAGAAATATAAGGGTAAAAATATATTGTTGGTGTAAATATGATTTTGAAGCTTTTCTAAAGGTGGTAGGTTTTATTATTATGATCTCCTTTAAATATGTCATTTCTGACTACAGATGTAGTTTTCCTGGGAGTTTTAGAATATGGGATGTGAAAGCTGCTTCCCTTTTTCGGTAATGAAAAAAACCTACCAAAATATTGAAAACTAGTTCATGATTGTAGGCAGCATGACTAATTATAGTTAATGTCATAGATTTACCTATAAAAGACAATTTGATTAAAGCTGTAAAAATATGTACTATAAACTCTATGTTAGATAGGCTTTTGGAAAAAAAAACACTTTTGGAAGTGTTTTTTGTTTTATATATAAGTTTTATAACTGAATAACTGAATTTTGTAAATAATAAGGTAGTGGTTGCATATTGTTTTATCTGACATAAGCACAAAGTTTTCTAATTACTTAAGCTAAATTAGAATGTAATTACAAGTTGTATAATTCAAATTTTATATATATATATGATGTAGATTTATTAGCAAACACTGCAAATATGCTTCTTGTAGTTTGCATAGATTCACAAGGGCAAACCACAAAGGTTTTTCCACTGTTTTTTTGTGACGGATATATTTGACCAGTAAAAAATTTGCAACTTCAGTGCAAGGTATGGGTTTAATCTATCCATACATTGCTGCATTTGATTGGTTTATTAAAATAAACAAAGTATGTTTTGTCTGTGATAGAACTATAACTTAACAGGAAACAAAGCTTCCTCTTTTACACGTCTGTTGAATGTTTCATGTGAGCCAGCTGAGGAGCTCTGAAGCCAACACTATGTGCAATGGCTATGCAGAAAGTGTGTTTCATTTTTCAAGCAGCAAGGTGATTGACAGCAGAAAATCAAGGACTGAGAACGTAGTGCCCTGGGATACATGGATATGTATTCTTTGATCTTTTTAGAGTTCAAGATACGCAGTAATGCAGAAAAGTATTTACCTCATTTTCTTAAGTAATGCTTCTTTCTTGATGTTGAAACTTGAGTTTTCATTATTTTCAATTATTCTTAAATGTTTTAGATAGGACTGGAACCAGAGATTGAGCTTCTGGTATGTTGCTGCCATTAGTGACTCTGGGAGCCTTCCTTTGAAGTTACAACAGAGCTCTGAAGTTACTATAGATTTCCTCAGACTGCATCGGTCTATCTAATTAGTACGTGTTCCCAACAGTGATTAGAAGAATAGCCTGGTGCTTTCGTATTGTTAATGAAACTGAAAAAGCAAAAATCAGTTAACTAATAGAAAACAAAAAATCCTTGATTTATTTATGCACATCTGAAAAAAAAAAAAAAGAGCATGGATCATACATGGAAAAGGTTCAAGCCCTACTGCATAGTTTTTAATTAGGTATTATTTGGGGGATTCTTTAATTAAAGGACTGTCAAGTGTCTTCTCTGTCAGTATTATATCTAATAACACACACAGGGCAGACAACAGGGATGTAGCAAGAAAGAAACTGCCTTTAAGTACAAGGACCCGTGGGTTCCTTCAGAATAGAAGCTTTACTCATTAAACATCCCAGGGAGGTTTATTTTTTGGTTTTGGTTTGGGTTGGGTTGGTTTTTTTTTGGGGGGGGGGGTGTTATTGCTGAAACTCAGTTGTCTATACAAATAAACAGTGAGAATGATACTTAACATAGTTTTGGCCTGTGCCAATTTATAGTGTTCATACAGTCCAGGGATTATCGCAGGCACAGGATCGTTCTTCAGCATGCAGTTTGAATATAACTACCATGGTTTGGAGGATGATAATTTAGTGTATAACTGAGGCCATGTCATTCCAGTTAGCCTCAGTGCTAGAGGGAAGTCCCAGACAAGCTTGACTTAATAGATATAATGTAAGGCTGTATGTATATTATTAAAGGCACCTACTCAGATGAACATCCTTGGCCCTTCGGTGATGGTAGCTTTTTTACAGTGTGTCAAGGCTACTCCCCTCTAGGAGATACTCATCACATTGAGAACTGGAGTGATCCCTGATACTGTGTGCATTGTGAAGGTCTTTGGCTCTACCTCTGTGACATTGAGTAAGTTCAAGAGTTGTTTGTTCTGTGGTATCATGTTAGGACCCCTGTGAACATGGACCATGTCTATCTAGCACTTTTCACAGGTGACTATCTACCTGCTGCTGTCCCACTACATTTGCTCTGCCATGTACTTGATGGTTGACTTTGCACTTTCACAGAATAAGCCCTTGTGAATTTCCATTCACTTCAGATGGGAGATCACTTGTTCCAGGAACTCTGGGGTGAGTGATAAAAGGACAAGTTGAGGTAATTGAATTGACCTGGAAGACTTTGTTAGCCACTGTGTAATGGAGAGTACAGAAAAATGGTCATAAGTCACACCAGATGGTGGTAGACCTTTAATAAACTTAACTTCTGGGTATGGAAGATCTCCTGTGAGGTTCTCTTCCAGGAGCAGATACTTGTCATAAACCCCTTTTCAGGAGTCACTAAAGAGAGAGTTGCAATTATCCACAGAAGCCTTGTTTATCAGGATTGCTCCAATTTAGGAAGTGGGAAGGTGGTAGTGATCTGATGATCTGCAAAGCTGTCGTTCAGATTATCTGTCTGCAGATGTTCTGCATTGACTACACTTCCCAAATTAGACATACCTTTGCTCTGCTTAATTTACTAGTGCCGGAGCAATTGATAAGATTCACGTTTTCATATAGTGTTCCTCATTAAGTTGTTGTTGTCTTAGTGCAACATCAAGGATTATTCCTGGATTGAATTATCAGCTATACTGTCCATATGTACAATGCAAGAATCTTCCAAAGTTCCTCACTGTAACTGTAGAACTCGACTGTCATCCTCCTCCACCTGTGGATGTCAGCCTGCTTGGAATCAAATACCTTCCTACACTGAATATCCTTCTGATCCTGAAACGAACTGTGGGCTTTCATGTAATTCAGGTCTGTGGGAAAGATCTTCACAGACCCATTTAGTATAACTGCCTGCCTCCTTAATTTTTTTTTTTTTTTTTTTTTGAGCAATCCCTGCTCTGAGGATCTTGTGTCCAGCTGGAGCAGATATTTTCCATTCCTGTCACTAAAACACTTAAGTCCTTGCTCATTTCTGGAGTTATACAATAAAATGAGCTGTTACTGTTCCTCCTTTTACCCAGATTACTTCATTAAGGGACAAAATTTGCTATTATATATTAGGCTGTTTTCTCATTCTTTTGATGCAGCATATGATAATTGCTTGGAAAAGAACTCTGAACAGGGTATCCATAAATTTTGAGTATACAGAATGACGGAGACTGTTATGGGGAGACAGCTAGTGACTCTCTCCTTGGACTGTGGTGAAACCTGCTACTCCTGAGAAGTCAGTAAGAATAAATTCAGGCAGACTCGGGGAAGCGGTGAGTGTGGAGGGGGAGAACAGTTTGACTGAGTGCACTGCAAGGGGCATTTTTAAAGCCGTCCCTTGCTGTGTTCAAAGTTCTCCATCTCCAAGGAGGGAATACCCCAAGCACTGAACGTTAATACAGGATGTGCCTGAAAAGTGAGAGGGTTCCTTTGAGTGGAGTGCCATCCCCCTGTGTTATCATCTGGTGCACGCCATGCTGTTGTATAAACAACATCAGTGAAGTGATCAGACAGGCTGCTATAACATGGGCTACCTCTTTAATGTGCTTTTTTCTGGAGTTCCTGCAGCGGAGACGTGTACCGATATCCACTGCCTAGCTGTGTACCCACAGTTCCAAAAACAAAGAAAAAATTCAGGAAAATCACAATGGCAGTTTGTGAAAGAGGTCCTTACCTTTCATGTGTTTCTCTGCTCCTGTCCCTGCATTGTAAAATGTACCTTTGTTCCCTTTCTATTCTGTGCCCATCACACAGTGACTGTGCTGAAATGTAGTCGCAGAACCCGACGTGGCTGTAGTATTCGGTTCTCCCAGCAGTGGAATCCAGCCCAAAGCAAAGCAGATTTCATTAGGCTGTAAGGTGGACTCATAAGCAAAAATCTTTTGTTGGCAATTGATGCCTCCATCTCTGTAACCTTTTGTTCTTTAAGCATGGATTTGAACTACTCTGTGCTACCATAGCGCGAGCTGCCAAATCATCGCCTGAGAAGCTGAGAAGCTTATTCTGGCAGAGGTGAGTATTCCTGCTTCTGACCTAGCTTGAGATGTGGAGAATAAAATACTTCTCCTTCAAACCTGAAAGATGAGCTCCTTTGTCCTTGAGACATTTTTCCTTTTTTCTTTTTTTTTTTTCTTTTTTTTTTCCCCCAGAGGTCAGGGCTTGATTGTCTTCGGTGTAATATAAAGGCTGTATCTCACTGGGATATAGATAGATACTGAGAGTGTGTACTGTGTGGTTCTCATAGTAGCAAATGGACCTGTGTGAGGCAGGTCATCTGGAATAGTTCTGGAAGCCTGAGCAGTGCGCTGGAAGCTAAAGGTGGTACACTCCCCTTCATACCATCAACAGAAAGCCACCATTTGACTAAATTCTCCCTGAAATGTACCTAGTATTCAGTACAAGTCTTTCGGAATAAGACTTCCTCACCGTCCTCAGTATGAAGTTTGCTTTTGTTTACAAAAGTAAATTCCCGGAGTGGTTTTCAATGTGTGCTGCATAATGAGCAGGACCTACAGTCTGGAAGCAAACCCAAATATTGAAGTCCATTGACTAAAAAGAATTAAGGGAAACTAAGGCCTTATATCTGAAATAAGCTTTTGGGAATAATTCTTGTCATTTCCCACCCTATTTGGTGTATGAGTGCAAGATTTGTGTTGTTGGAAATTTAGTTAGTAAAATCCTGTTTATATCTGTGTATTTTGGACGTAACCTTTATCTTGGGATTTTTTCTATGTTTTAACCTGTGAGTTTGTATTCCTCTATTTATATATAAAACTAAGCTTAACATTTCCAAATATAACTGTATAATAGTTGAATTACTGGTGGTCTCATTATTAATATATCGATCATCTACACAAGTACAAACTAGTAATCTTTAGCAAATAATGCCAACAATGATATTCATATTTTAACAATTTTTCTATAGCCAACAGAAAAACATATCTTCAATTATGTTCAGTTAACACACTAACACGTCTTTCTTCACAGTTTATAAAAAGGTTTTATGAAGATTTGACTCACAGCTAAAATTATTTATTATTTTTACTCCTGTTATTTGTATGTATATCTTACAGGTGACTTAAGTTCAAATATCTAAGGTAAACTAAGGCACATGAATGGCAGTTGCTTTGTAAGGAGAAAGTAGCATCTTAATGTCTCTCTAAAAAGCTGATATTTGTAAGTCAGCAGACAATTTTTCTTTAAAAACTTGACATTTCAGTTATACAACAGAGGTAGGGTTTTTTGTTTGTTGGTTTCAGTTTTGGGGTTTTTTTTTCTTCCCAGACCAGGAGATGAAAAGGTACCACATCATGGCATATTTTGTCTAATATACTCTTCTGATCTTTAGCCAGACAGTTGCAAGAAGGTTCCTGCTTAGGGGGGATATTAATTTGTTAATAGGATTTCCTTACCACTCTGCAATGTTGTAATTTTCCACACCATTGAAATACAGTGGACTTTGGCAGTACTCACAAATGACCACATGATTATGCCAGTTTAGTCAGTTTACTCAAACAAAAGTGAGGCAATATTAGGGAGTAAATAATTGTGCAGTTTTTTAAAAGAGAGAAGCCATTTAATTTATAAGAATTCTTATGTTACTGTGTTGTTCATTTTTGGCAAACTACATATTTTTATGGCTGCAAAATCATTTAGAAATTATTTTTTAAACATAATGATACTTAAATATAAATGTCATATAAAAATGTTATTTGAAATTACAAATTCCCATAATTTTGAAGTCATGTTTGGTAGTGAAGAGTTCAAACACTAGCACCATAACTGACAATGTAGTCAAGTATCTAATCGTAGTTGAAAGTTATATATCTGAATCAAGTGAATGCTTTCCTGATTTTAACTTTAAATTTTTTTAGAGATTATTTAATAGAAATGTAAATTAAAATTACTTTTAAAAAATCATTCTAAGTCCTCTGTGTGAAGAGGAGTTAAAATAAGATGTCCTTTTCAGGAGCTGAATTTTATGCACAGGGATTAAAAAAGAGATTTGTATGAACAGAAAATCAATCTGTTCCAATCAGATGACTCAGTTTAGTTTGGACTTGAGGAGGATTGAAGTTGTTCAGGACAGGAAAAATTTTCTCTTAGGAAACAATTTTTTTCCACTGGGGAAAATGTAATTTTCCTAGTTAAGTCATATGGTTTAACTTGTCTTTTTTTTTTATGGTGCCTGATACCAAAATGGCTGCCAAAAAAACAAGTGTTTCATCAGCATCCTCAAGTAAACACATCTTTGGATCATACATACTTTTGGGGTTAATTTGCATTTGGTTTAGGTTTTGGCTGCTAGTATTTAAGATTAATAGTCTGATAATAGGGAATGGGCAGATCCTAAGTTTTTTCCCCAGTTTAAATTGAACTATCTATTGAGTAGGAGACTACTCCCTTTTGGGGTAGTATTTATTTGTGTATTTGAATATATACAGAAAAAAAATGAGCTGCCTTTCTGAATTTTCACTGATGCTAAATGCCAAACTGAAAGGAAATAAACACAATCAGCCATAGAGTGCCTGTCTTCCTCACTTGCAGCTGATGACCATGGTCTGCAGCAAATAATTAATAGAAAATAAAGAAGAGTTTGATCAGGAGAAAACTCTGCAAAGTGAATATACTGTCATGTTTACTTTTCTGAAAAGAACTTCATCTTTTTGGAAAGTGTGGGAGATGATACAGTGTAGAATTTATCTTTTAAGACGTAGGTCAAAATCAAAACCTTAACATTCACTTCAGAAATCAGCTGGAGACTAAAAGATGTTCTGCTACAGGGAAACCACTTTTTATTGCATTCTTCATTGGCTGCTATTTGTGGATGGATGTAAGAGGTGATTATTACACATTATGTCATTACCAGGAGTTGACAGTAACAGAGAGAACGATCATCAGAATTGGACCCAAAGAGTGTTTAAAGCAACTAAAGCATTTCCAGACCCTTCATCACCTGATACCTGATGATTCCAATGATTCCAGTACTGTATGTTTGGGATCAGATGAACTGAATTAATATCAGCAAATATAAATATCAACACTGTCTCAGTAAGTCAAATGAAGGTGCTCTGTTTATAGTTAAAAGCAAGAAATAGCCACTCTTAGGGAGTGATCTCATTCTAAAGTAGATGACTAAAACAGGGCAGATGAAAACTGACCTAACACCTCATATTTCTCTCCATTGACTGTAAAAGGAGATCTCAGATGATTAGCTCAGGTGGCTACCAGGCAGATACCTAAAATTTGGTAAGAATAATAATAAACCATGCCAAAAAGGTCTGCTATAGCAATATGAAGCATACCACCTTTTTTATAAGCTTTTTCTAGTCTTCACTGGAATTTGATGCTGTTTCAAAAAAGCAATTTCTTCTTGTAACCATAATTGTAAGCAATTCATCTACTATGCAAAATCTGATTAAATATTACCTTGATACCATTTACTGCCTTTATTTTAAAAAATGGAGACCTAATAGAGAAGCTGCATTCCTACAACTGGTTAGCCTATGGAAATAATTCCATTCAGAAACTCTTCAAAACTGCAACACAACTGATCAAGACACATGAAACAGAAAAGTTAAAAAGATAAATACCTGATTAAAAGGAATTAGTTCTAGTCTTTGTTTCTAATTCCCTGGCTCTTCCCATGACTTCACTGGTGCACCCTTACTCACAGTTGTCTTAAGAATGTTGAAGAGTCTTGATAAGAATGGATAAATGTGTAATTACAAGAGAGAACAAATTTATTGTGCACATGAGGTAAAATGTTACTGCCACGTGTTACGGATCTGGGTTAAAATTTGTTGCGTATGCACAGACCAAGTGAGCAGTACCTACTGAGTGGTACCACCATATATGTATTGATATCTGTTGGTCAATAGCTGTGGGAGGCTGCTTCCTGTGTCACACACTGACCTTATTAACATCATGCAAAGGTGGTCAAAGATGCAGTGATTCCCTATACACAAAATTAGTTCTAACAGTGTAGCATAAGGAGTAGAAGAAAAACAGCAAAAGATAAGATTTAAAAAAAAAAAAGGAAAAAAATGCCCAAACTGTCCGTTAACTTGGAAAAAGATTTAGCAAAAGTATAAAGATATCAGGGAATTTTTATATATTATCTCTGCTTCACATTTGGTAATGAGGTAATAAAATTTATGTATTCATTATAAGAATGCATCCTAAAGATAGGCATTTTAATTTCTGCATAAGAAATACACATAAAATTTATCACAAATAGAGCTATAATTTAGAATAACAATTAGAATCCATTAAAGTTCTTTTGATTGTTTTTTCTTATTTTTTTTTTATACTAATTAATGTAACACAAAATGAGATTTTAAGCTTTGGTTAATTTGTTTTGCTCACACTGAAGTACTTGTGCAAGCTCCTTATTGCATAAAAATGTGAAGGGGAGGTGAATTGAAGAAGCAATAATATTAATGCCCCCTTGAATATCCTATTAAACATTTTTAATAGGTGCTTTGATATTTTAATGTTCAATATGAAACTGTCTGAAGAGTGGACATTGTATATACTGAGCCTCCTAACAGCTTTTTTTGCAAATTTTGACCACGCTAAATGCTTGATATCCCAGAGAACTTTGCAAAAAAATGTCGCAGTGCCCTTCTGAAAAAGTGAATACAGTGCCTGTGACCAAACTTGTGAAGGTGTCTTTATGTTTAAAAATGAAGATAAGTAAGACCTGGAAAACATTTAGATGGATTAGATACTTATCTACTATTGAAGCTAATGCTTTGTAAAAACAGGATTCTGGAGAGCCCTATCTTATGTCTTGTCATGTTTGTGCAGAAAGAAAAAAAAAAGGCAAGGTAAGACAGTACTGAAAGAAAAAAGCACAGTAAACTCCTCTTCAGCTCAAGCTGAGTGTAATTTTCTAGCTCTTATCCTAGATATATTAAGTAGTAAACTGGCATTTCTGAATTTAGTTAAAAATAATATATTCATATCCCCAGGTATCCCAGAAGCCATTGTGTGTTTCCTCCCTTGATAAATATGTAAGGCAGAAACTTCACTCTCTTCCATAAAAATGTGAAGGATTTCCTTCAAAGTGGTCATGTTGATTACAGAAAGAAATATATAATTTATAAAACAGATAATTTTTATTGTCTTAAACTTATTTTTATCCTACTAGTACTAAAGTTTTCCTTACAGATAACAGAAAATATCTTCAATTTGAAAATAAACAGCTTGATGTGGTTTTAACTATTTCCTTTAAGTTTTTCTCGTAAGGATACATTTAGTGATAAAAAGCCAAACTGTGACATTATTACCTTTCTTCATAAAGGGTGGTGATTCTTTCAATCCTTATGTCATTCTGCAAATGTTATCTGGGTCAGCTTTGTAAGGCCAGAGACTTCTTAGAGCTTGTTGTTGAAAAATAAATAGCATGTAAGAAAAAGAGATTTTAAACTCCGTTTTTCTAATTTTCTTTCCATCAGCACATTTCTCAGTCAATCTACTTTTCACAGCTCTTTTGCACATTTTTATTTTTCTTCCTTCTGGTACTGAGATGATCAATTTTAACCTGAAAACAACTATCTTTTGATAGCTTCCACATGACACAGTGGAACTATGTTCTAGGTAATGAGTAGTGTGTTGAGCCAGTGGTTTCCTGCAAGGATACAGCAAATGTGGGAGTGCCATTGATAAATATATGGGTCAGGTAAGAATCAACTGCTGAATGTGCCTTCTGACCACATTGCATAAATGCGTGGTGGACAGAAATGATGAGAGAAAGTCAGATAACATAAAGAGGAACTCATGTGACATTAATAGATGCATAAAAATAAGCAGAGGAAAACCACTGAAATTATGCTGTGTACTTGATCTGATGCTCTAACCTTTGCAAAAGGGTGTATTATAACTAAATATAATGAAGTATCACCTCCCAGTTTCCATCGTATGTTAAAAGCTCCAGATACAGTGAAAGAAGGAGAAAAGGTCAGATCTTCAGTGTTAAGTTATTGTATTTTGGGTTTGGTACTGCAATATAAAGCAGCTTTTCTTTTCAATGGCATTCTGTTGTGAAATGGAGGATTTTAGAACTGCTCAATGCCATGTGATAGAACTATTAAGATTTGTAGATTTCTCTTTATGTGACAACAAATACAAAATTTGTGTGGGGAAAAGAGTAAGTTTATCTAACAGTTGAACTGTATTACTTTGAACAGAAAGATCAATATAAGCTTAATCCTCTTATAGTTTGAATTTATTTTTCCAAGCACAGCAAAATAAAATCAGAAGTGTTAGTTTCTTAAAATTTATATTATATTTGCACAATGTAGTTTCCTATTCTTTCTTCTGGTTCTCCAAGACGACCTTGTGGTCTCTAATTTATAATTTAAGTTATTAATGTAAGAGATACTAATGTAAAATAAAAAAAAAAAATGTCACGTTTGGGGGAGCATGATGACAAGAATGACACTTATTCCTCATTAAAATAAATTATTCTTTAAGTTTATTTTGTTCTATTTTACTTTTTATTTATTAAAAAGTATGTTGTGGTTTAGCCCCAGCCAGCAACTAAGCACCACGCAGCCGCTCGCTCACTCCCCCTACCCTGATGGGATGGGGGAGAGAATCAGAGGAGTAAGAGTGAGAAACACTCCTGGGTTGAGATAAGAACAGTTTAATAATTGAAATAAAGTAAAATAGTAATGCTAATAGTAACAACAATATAATAATGATAATAATAATAACAATATACAAAGCAAGTGATGCACAATGCAATTCCTCACCACCTGCTGACCAATACCCAGACAGTTCCCGAGCAGCAATCGCTGCTCCCCAGCCAACCCCCCCCAGTTTCTATACCGAGCATGATGTCGTATGGTATGGAATAGCCCTTTGGTCAGTTTGGATCAACTCTTCTGGCTGTGTCCCCTCCCAGTTTCTTGTGCACCTGGCAGAGCATGGGAAGCTGAAAAGTCCTTGACTAGTGTAAGCAGTACTTAGCAACAACTAAAAACATCAGCGTGTTATCAACATTCTTCTCCTACTAAATCCAAAACACAGCACTATGCCAGCTACTAGGAAGAAAATTAACTCTATCCCAGCCGAAACCAGGGCAAAGTGTATCAGTGCAAGATGAAGATAATGAGTTGTGAAATTACAAAATTAAGTGCAGTATAAGTATTAATTATAGAATATCAATATTATGCGTCCTTGTTCCTTTAGCTAATATAAAGTCTTTTAGAATAACTATATGCTATGAGAGGCCTGCCATAAAATATTCAGATAAAATTAGTCCCAAAGTCACATTACAAGTCAGCAACACAAAGTTTGAAGATTTTAAGCCCTATTTTGAAGATATTTTTATGGTTTTAGTCACACTGTGTTAGCCAGTTATTTCATTCTTGGCAGGTAGATAAATGGCTGTGAGTTTTGCTCTGTACCACTGAAGATAATGCAAATTTTATCACCAATTTCAATGGAAAAAAAAAAAAAATCACAGCTTGGTTGATATCCAGATAATTACTTAGATTTTACTCTCAATATAGAAACAAAACCAATATTCCGAAGTCGTCTTTTCCACACTTTACCATCTCTATTTGTTTCCCTATTATATAGTTGAATAGTTTAAAACGTTGAGTAGTTTAAAATATTTCTAATACTGTAATGTTCAGACCACTGAGGAGTCCAGTCAGAGAGACTAATCCTCCTTCTCTTCACTTTTTATTTATTTATACAGAGCTAGGATTATTTATAAAAGATCTTTTGATACTGCATTTTTTGTAAATACCATGTAAATAAGTTTGCATGTGTTATCAATCCTTCTTTTTTAGGCTGTCTGGAATTGAAAGAAGACACCATTGAAAATCTTCTAGCAGCTGCCTGCCTCCTCCAGCTCCCACAAGTAGTAGAGGTTTGCTGCCATTTTCTAATGAAGCTTTTGCACCCATCCAACTGTTTGGGAATACGAGCATTTGCTGATGCGCAAGGATGCACAGAGCTTATGAAGGTGGCTCACAACTACACTATGGTAAGGCAATTTTAAAAGATCTAAATTATGATCTTGTGAATCCTCTATATCTTCTGTAAGTAAAAATATCATGTTACTTTTCTGCCTGAAACCATTCTGTACTTAAATGGAACTTTATTTCATTAGTGGTCCTTTGGTAACCATAGGAGTGATGATTCCTCTCAACTTCAGTGAAGTTATGAGAATAAGCTTGTTAGGATGAATGCACTGTCTCCTGAGTCAGAACAGTATATACCTTTAATTAGGTGCATGTTTGCATACAGGTGATTATAGTAAAAAGTATCTGTAAGTCCTTAGAGTACTTTTTAATCATTGTTCCTTTTTGTTTAGCTTTAGGGAAGTTTTGTAATTGTCGTTGTTCTGCATGGGAACAAGACCAAGGGAAGTTTGGGGGGCTTTTTTTGGTCAAGAATTATCCCTCCTTTTATTCAGCTGTGAAGTAGATTAAGACAGAAAGTTGAAGACAGAAAGCCTTTTATCTGACAGTATTTTAAATTTTTTGAGTTACACCTGACAGAACAGGTATGGCATTAATATTAAAAATTAGTCAGAATCAATTAAACAAAAATATGCTACTTATTCAGAAACTAAATCATATCGGTAGCCATTTGATTCTGCATAGTTTGACAAAATTAAAAACATCTGGCTCATGAAATTAAGCTTACATGAAGAGCAGATTACATATAATTTCTGAGAAATAATGGTCCCTTAAGGTCTATACTGAAATTATTATTGAAGTAGTACAGCAGGTTTCGAAGAATCTGCTTTGCTTGTCCAGCAGTTATGTCCTTACTTTATTTATTCTTTTCTGTAACTAATACCATATTGTAATTCACAGGTTTAACTGTGTTTTTCTTACCACTATAGCTCAGGTAGTTATATCCATTTTACACTTGTGGAGATAGTTCTGTGGCTGGTTCTAATTTCCTCTGTATTTAGACTAGTTTAGTCTAGTCTGCCCTTGATTGGTTTAGGTGGGCTTGGTAGTGTAGGTTAATGGTTGGACTGGATGATCTTAAAGGTCTTTTCCAACCTAGACGATTCTATGATTCTATGATTCTGTGATCTAAAATGTAGTTTTCCAGGTCCAAGCTAGTCAGTTTAACCCTGTCAGTGGAGAGAAATAAGCTGTCAGAGCAGAATTCATGTGATCTACCTTAGAATGAGATTGCATTAGAAGTGAACAGGTATGGGTTGAAAAAAATTAACCTTTTTATCAAGATATTTTTTAGATTTGTACATTGCTTTGATTTTTTTTTGAGTGAAAAGCAATATAATGGACAATGAAAACATTTTTTTAAAAAACCTAATAGAGAAGAACCTTGAGTTTAAAAAATTCTCATTATTCTTTAAAACAATGTATTGAAAGATTTTTGGCATGAATGAAATTACTCATTATAGTACATTTGAAGACCTGTGACTGATACATATCTGATGTATTACAAAGATCACAAAGATCTGTTCCCATTTCTAAAATATTAGTTATATTACATAATCTATTACTGGTTTTGTATTATATAATCTATTATTGTTTTTCCTGGGAAACACTATCGTCTGTCATGAG
This sequence comes from Pelecanus crispus, assembly GCF_030463565.1. NCBI lineage: Eukaryota > Metazoa > Chordata > Aves > Pelecaniformes > Pelecanidae > Pelecanus > Pelecanus crispus. Next base: position 182,922,491 of record NC_134643.1, read on the forward strand.
AACAAACCTCAAGTAGGGCAAGGGCGAGTTTGTTAACAAACTCCTCCTGTGTTATGCAGAGGATTTGAGGGGGGGCCCTCTTTAAAAAAAGATGGGGAAATCCTTGTTTTAAAAAAGTTCTTATGCTTTCAAGAGAACTTCAAGGCCTTTTCTTTAAAGCTTTTCAGGGTGCTTTATTTAAGAGTTGCAAGTGATGTATCTCAAATTCTGGCTCTGTGAATCCTCTTCCAGGATAGCACTTCAAAAGCTCGTTTGTTGTGAATAGGAAATAATGGTACTCCCTCAAATCTGGCATATTGTGTAGTCATTTGCTTGTAAAAATTTACCATTCTTTGCAAGCTATAGCAAATAAATAGCTTAAGAAGTTTCTGACATGAAGGCAGAATAACGGATTAGTGAATACCTGTTTCAAAGTTTGGGTATTTCTGCTTTGTAAAGAAAAACAATTTTTCTCTGTGAAAATGTGAAACGTAAAACAGGTGAAGTGAATTTTCCTTAGACAATTGTCTTAAGCATTTACTTAAATTATTTCTCATATAAGTAGTGGCATTGTCAGAAAATTAATCTCTCTCATATATGAAAAGCACTTCTAGGGAGAAAACTTGGGGCAGAGGGGGAAGCTTTGACAACATTTGCAAGAACTCTAACAGCTTTTGAAGAGTGAAATAATATGATATCTTTCTACACTTTTTTCAATCTTTAGAAATACTGAGTTTCTGTATATTTAGCACTATAATGCCAGAGTCTTTTAGTAATGTAACAGTTCAGTAAATAGGGAATTATAGCTGACTATCTGAATAGCCAGTTCTACGATGCTAATCATTAAAACAAACATTTTTTTAATAGAGTACAAATAACAAAACTAAATGTAGTAGATATACTTGTTTCCAAGGTAAAGAAAAAATGAAGGTAATGACTGAAATTATATACCTTTCATCTTCTTCTTTGCATCTACAAAAATATCTACTCTATATTAAGCACAAGAAATTCTTTTTGACCCCATCATATGTCTCTTAAATATTGTAGCCAAGAACTGTCAACAACAAAAATAATTTTTATTCTACTAGCCATAATGCTGTAGAGAAATACAGCTCAGCCTGAGCAGAAATAATAGTGCTGTACCATAAAGTTTTTTGAGATAATAAAACTCAAAGAAACAATAATTCTACGCTGGTTGTGGGAATGGAGAGCAAGGCAAAGTTTTTCAAATAAACTTGCAAAAATAGACTTATAGACATAGCATATGCTATAAATTGTGTAATAATTTTGAGATACGACTCAAATCTCATCTTGGAATAATTTTGCTTCTTAGTTAATTACGTAGGTGAAACTAAATATTAATTGATTCCTGAAAGAAAAAAAAAAAAAAAAAAAGACTAATTCTCTGTAGCCCTTACTTGAGGTACTCATTTTAAGTGTTGGAACCTCAGGATAACTGTCTGACTGCATTGTACCTGGCAGATGTCTTACAGCTTTCCTCCACCAATTAGTTTCAATTAGAAAGTCATTCACAGTTGTCTTCACAATAGCATTTTAATGAAAATCAATATATTTTCATGAAAATGGTTTGCTTCATTGAATCTCCATAAATGTTTTAATCTTCATTTTTCAAAAGCAATTTCCTTGCCTAGTGTCAGACTTGGTATTTTATAAGTTCTAAATTACAGTCTTGTTCATTAAAAAAATAATTTATGTATATATTTTCAGTTTGCTTTGGGCTTTCACATAATGTATTATGAAGACAAGACATTTGAGCTTGGAAATTTCTTTATATTGAAGAAGAAATAGCTGCTAAAGAGCAGACCACTGAATTTAAGAATCTTGTTGACTTCAGGAGACATCATTTCCAACACATATTTTTTTGTCACATTAGATAACTGTTCAATATCCCTCAACCATGAAATCTGTGGAAGCCATGAATACAAATTTTTATTTGCATAGTTGACACAGGTATGTCCAGACTTAATTCAAATGTGACAACTTTTTTCAAAATGCAAAGAGTCATTGCTGAGCCTGGAGAAAGCTTCTCATGGAAGTAAAATTCATTAACTGTACAATTATATATCCCTTTTCATGAGCAGAGGCATAATATCCCTGGTATTTACTGAGATATTTAATCTGCAGTGTGAAATATCAAATTGGACTTTTGAAATGCAAAATCTAAATGAGGAGAACAAAATGTGTGTATGGAGGAGAGGAGGCAGTGAGGAAATGAACATAAGAAAAGCAGTGAAGGAAAACCAGAGAACATTTGAAAAATCTTTAGAAAATACACTTGCCAGATAACATGTTATGAGGGTAGTGAGGCAAGAGGGGAAGGTACACTTAATGAAAAATTAGTGAACAATGCAAGTTGGAGATTTCTATCTTTGCATTCCCTGTACTTTTTATAACTGGAACGTGGGCAGCAACATTTTAAATTAAAGCATTAGAAGCAAGAAGTTCAAAATAGGAGGAAAAAATGCAAAGTTTCATTGGTTTCTTTTTTTTGGCATTTAGGTGTGGTGGGGGTTTCAGGGCTTTTTGTTTGTTTGTTTGTTTTTAATGAATCTACTAATTTAAATGGTAGCATAAATATGCATGTCTCTTGATTTAAGACTTAGTACTTTTTAATTACAATCTTGGTTTTTACTTGCTTTCCAATTTCTGTAAATTTACAATCTGCAAAGCCATATGTCTGGTAACTTTAAATTCCTAATTTGTCAGACTTATATGTTAGTACAGTGAAATGCACGTGTGATGTCTTTTAAAATAAAGCAAAAGCAGCAAAATGGAAAATATCAATAAGCTAAAGCAAATGCATTCTTCTAATGCATTTTTAGTGACAGGTCTTTATTCTTCTAGTTATCAGGAGTTTCATATGTAGGGAAGCTAACCTCTAAAGTCAGTAATTTATCAGTTTGTCATACTTGTCAGAAATTAGAGTCATAGTGTATGCTCTTATCTGTCTCTCTATAAAACAGAATAAAGTCTAATTTGAAATTGTGATGGCAACCTTATTAGGATGCAATTCTTTTTAGAATAAGTGTCTTTTTATAATGTACTTTACTTGGAACCATTATATTTTTATTGCTGAAAGTTTGTAATAGACCATGCTAGTTTAATGAACTCTGTGGCCTTGATGTGCCATTAGCCCTTCTCATAACAACTACTTTTTTATGTTAGTAAATATGGAGAGATGAAAAGTTTGTCATATATTTCCTTAAATAGATAATTGCAGTTTGGTTTTAAAGCATGGGAAATTCTTAAAAAAATTATTCATACTTGGTAAGGTTTTGAATACAACTGTAGTTTGTTTTCTCTCTCACAGTAAAGAACATGGTTCTGCTTGTGTTATGACATACAGATAAATCTTAGAACTTTAGAGTGCGACATTCCAAGTTATGCTACCAGTTTCTTCATCTCAATATCATGCCATTTGACTGAAGCCCGATTGTTTCAACTGTTTGAAATACTTCATAGATACAACTATGTAATCTGTCAGTGCTTTCCCTCTGAGGAAACTTCACTTAAAGCTCAGTGATCATTTTGCATCTTGAAACTGCAGTTTGACGATTGAGATGATAGAGCTCGTTCTACATTTTTATTTCATCATATTCCAAGATTAATTGCTAAACATAAACTTCGAAAATCTTCAAATTACTTTGAAGCACTGAGTAGGAGGATGTCCATAAGCAAAATTTCCATGAGCAGAAGAATGTATATGAATAAAGCGATCGATGTGTCTGTAACCCAGTCAAAATGTTAGCAATATAAAGGACCCTAACATATGTTACAGTTCCGAGCCTGGGAGATGCAGAATGTTTGCAGGTGCCTTTGAATGAAGTGGTGGAAGGTGTTTAGTCTCTCATAGATGCAGTTCTGTGCTTCACACTGTAAGGGTCATTAGTCCCAGCACAGCAAAACATTATTCAAACTTAATTATAAGCATGTAAGTAATCTCAGTGACATGTACTGACTCTATATAGATGCTTTAACTTACTGAGAATTCCGATTATACTGTAGATGGAGCATCCATTTCATTTATGTGAAGTGTGTGCCTTATGCAAATTTTTTAATGATCTTTTATGGTGAAGAGCTTCAGTGATCATGTTATGAGTTATGTTTATTATCTAAGCCACAGAATTTCATAGTTAAAACTTGGTGGGGTGGAGTGGGGAAGGAGTGATATGTAAAACCTTTTCTATCCAGTTCCATTTACAACAGCTTATCCTGAAACATATTGAAATATTGTAACAATACTCCGTATTCAAATTAAGAAAAATATATTGAGATACTGATAGATGGTAATGACAATTATTAATGAGTTGTAGTTGTACATTCAGACATCAGTGGTTTATTTCAGTGTTAATACGGCTTTAGCTAAGATCAGATAACAAGTGCGGCAAGCAAACTCTCTAGTATTGTAATTTAACAGTTCTTTAACGTATGCTGTTTAACATGATTTATTTTTAGGTTCATCAGTTGGCTTTTCTATTATTTGAAATAGCTGACCAGATTCTGTTCAATAGATACTGACCAGATAGCAGCTTTGGTTAACTTCCTCTCATACTTTGCTTTGACCGCTTTGACCTCCATACAACCACATTGGTGACATATGGATAAATAGACAGTTACATGGGTGGAAAGCCGACTGGGCAGACAGGCTCAGAGAGTTGTGATCTGTAGTAAAAAGTCCAGCTGGTGACCAGTAAATAGTGGTGTTCCTCAGGAATCACTTCTGGGTCCAATACTGTTTAACAACTTTATTAATGATCTAGATGATAGGATGGAGTTCTCTCAGCAAGTTTCCAGATGTCACCAAACTGGCAGGGGGAGATGATCAATACGTTTGAGGACAGGGCTGCTATTTAGAAGGCAGGCTGGAGAAATGGGCGGACAAGTATATCACAAAGTTCAGCAAAGGGGAATGCGAAGTCCTGCAGTCTGGGGACGAATAACCCCATGCACCAGTCCAGGCTGGGGAGCAACTGTCTAGGATGCAGATGTGCAGAAAAGGACCTGGGGGTTCTGATGGACACCAAGCTGAACGTAAGCCAGCAATGTACCCTGGCAGCAAAGGTGGCAAACAACATCCTGGGATGTATTAGCGGGAGTGAGCAAGTTGGAGGTGATCCTTCTCTGTTTGGCACCCATGAGACCACATATGAAGTGCTGTGTCTACTTTTGGGTTCCTCAGTACGAGAGAGACATCGATACACTGGAGCGAGTCCAGTGAAGGTCACCAAGCTGGTTGGCTGCTGGAGCACATGGTGTATGAGGAAAGTCTGGGGGAGCTGGGCCTGTTGAACCTAGGTAAGAGAGGGCTAAGGGAGACCTCTGCATCCGCCTGATTGGAGGATATAGAGAAGACGGTGCCAGACTTCTTGGAGGTGCAGAGTGATAGGCAACAGACACAAACTGGAACACAGGAAATCCCGACTGGATATTAGGAATTTATTTTTTTTTTTTTTTTAACCATGGGGGTAGTTGAATACTAGCAAAGCAACAACCGATGGAGTTTTTGGGATCTGTTCTTGGAGATATTCAAGACTTGACTGAAAATGTTGCTGAGTAACCTGACCTAGTTAGTTGTGCACTGAGCAGGGAGTTTGACTAGATGACCTCCAGAGGTCACTTTGAACCAAAATGATTCTATCGGGCTATTAAATGTGTCTCCTGTACATTTTCAATGGCCTTAGGTATGAGGGACAGCATGAAGCAAAAGTTCAGATATTTTTTATTATTTTAATTTTATTTTTTAGGCAATGTGCAACAGATGGGATTACCAGAGCTAACATTTAATTGACTTTTATTAGCAACAAGCTATTGGTAACATGTTAGCAACAAGTTAGCAGTAACGCACTGAAATTTTAAAGCATTCTGTGATTTTCTGTTTCTTATGCTCTGTCAGGCATACATTTCCAAAATATATTATTATACAAAATGTCCTACTTGCACTGTAAATAGCAAATATAAATCTGCAAGAAGATCTGTACAGGCTGTGTTCAGACTTTATGGCATCCTACACTTAATGGATGATCTGTAAGATGTTTTTTCTTAGGATAGATAGTGTTCATAGAAAACTAGAGTGACTCCAGGCAGCAACAGAACTTTTTTTCATTTTTTTTATTTTGTGTTTTATTGTTGCTTCTTAAAAAGCCCATTTAAACATTTGTCCAGCCACCTAAGAGCATATTGTGATAGATTACAGTACTTGAGCGACTATGGAAGAGACTGTGTCACACACTGGAAGGTTACATTGTTACTCATATTGCTGAACATTAATTCGTCTAAAAATGCAATATATTATGTTCTTAACATTTGGAGAAAAAAGAAGAATAGTTTTGAGGAAAATACTTTAAGAAAAAAACTTTTAAAATAGGACATTTCCATCCATAGCAGTATTTATCTGTTTTTTAACTTGAAACAATTTATTACTTTCTCAATTGGAAATGTTGCAGCTACTGTACTGTAATGAGAACACTGGTTTTAGTGTACATTGCATGCACTTTTAAAAGAGATTTGGTGTTGTAAGAACTCTTTAAGTTTTTAAGATTTTTGACACAAGTTTAATATAAATTCAGTATGTGCAAGAAATTATCTTGGAACATGCTGGGGAAAAAAAATCCATGTAGTTTAGCTGGAAAATTAAATGCTTCCATATGCCTAGGACTAAAATGGACATACTAATCCATTAAACATATTTTTCAAGGGGAGAGAGGATTGGGATCAAACTACAGAAAACTGTGATTGTTTTGGTTTATGCTTTTTGCCTTGTGGATTCTAATCACAAATTTGGAATATTCAGTATTAAAACGATCATGTACTGTAGAAAGTTACACATAGGCTTTAAAAATTACATAGTTGTGCACATATACAACTTACTATTTATTCCTGCACCACTGACAACAGAAGTGAGAAGACACTGTGTTAAAATCTTGCTGAAATGTCACTGATCATTGCGTCTCTGGGACTCTTTCTAAATTAGTAATTCTCATTCTTCTCTTAGACATGGCAGGGTGTCCCTGAAAAAATGTTATGCATCTTGTACATTATGACATATGGACACAGAAAAGTATGGCTTCCTATATTCAAATTGCTTATATATTTTCCTTTCAAAGGAGTTAATTTTAAATACACTAGCTTGGAGTAAAAAGTTTAATTATGTCTCTACTTCTTAGGTCTACATAGAATGCTAATTAACAAAATCAGATCCCTTCACTTTTCTAGTTAAATTCTGAATGTTAAAGTTGTTATTTTGACACTCCAATTGTTTGGGTTCTTTTCGTCTCCTTTCTCTCTCTTAACATCCTTTGGACTAGTAAAATTAAGTTGAAAATATTCCGAAGACACCAGAAAAATTGAAATAAATAATAAAACCAGAGATGCAGAGATGAAAAAGAAAAACATACTGGAACTCACTGTATCACTTATTCCTTACCTGGACGTATATTTTTTGAAGTTTAGAATTGTCTCCATTTTACCACTTTAAAGCCATACTAGCAATACACAAAACTGAACAAGACTGAAACAGTGCAAACATAAAGAACAGTCCCAAAATGCTTGTGATGACCTTAACTTCAACCAAAACACAAAATTTGATCTTTATGTACAACACTAACCTTAGATTAGTTTATTTTTCTTGACAGTATGACTTTCTTAAAATATTACAGTATCATTTTTTAATTCATGTTATTAAAATTTTATTATGACTATTGTTATGACTCTTACTTCCAATTTCTTTTTTTTCTTTTCTTCTTTGAGAAGAAATTGTACTTCATAGATCACTTCTCACACTTCTGATATTTTTTAAGATGCTTGTTTGACAGTAATCAGCACTTAGCACAGTGTGCTGCTTTTTTATAACTTCTGCTTAATACAGCTGTGACATGGCACGTTACAGTACCACTCCATCAAGACACAGTAGGAGAAGAGGAAAGTAAGAGCATTTCAAGAAGTAGCATATGGACAACAAGATAATTAATAGGAAATAGAAAAGACAACTGCTGGTAGTAAAATGCTGTGAAATCTACAGGAAAATAGTTAAGCAAATAGTCTATAGTGCATTAATCACAATTTGATGGCTTCTTTATCATCAGGAACTTCCATTTTATTGCCTAAATGCCACATTAAAAAGGTTAGTATGGCAGAATGCTGTATTATTCCTAGAGAGTGTTGCTCTGAAAAGTAGCACTCTCATCTGAATGATCTTTTTACATTATAGACGGGACTCAACAGTTCCTATGGTTTTAATTTGTTTTTCAAGTTTATTCTAATTCCAGAAACCTGAATATTCAGCAGCAACATTAGTATCCCATTGAACTAATACTTAACTATGCTTCAGAGTGCCAGCAGAAATATAATCTCATATTAAGGGTATACGTCTCTTCTTTCTTCAGTGAGTCCGGTGATGGTTTGTCTGTCAGGTCAGCAGATCTACATCTCAGTCTCTCAAGTGAAGAATATATCAATTTATAAATCCTGGTTCATATCCCTAAACTGTAGGCATAAATAAATTACTGTCCATAGTGGTAGCTCAGGGCAAACAGACTCTTAACCTAAAAAGCATTGGTGGGTGCCTAAAATCAGATAGCATGAATCTGTGTCAGCACATACAGAACTGCAAATATCACACTAAAAAAGCACTCCAAAGACAGTGAATTTTAGGGGATTTTCTTGGCATTTGTGGAAAACAGCAAAGATGAGAATCAAGACAGCTGAATTATGTAGCTGTAAATTCAAAGCCTTTGAATCTGCAAACTAGTGTAAAATCAAATACCTGACAGTTGTACGTCTTTGGCAAGATTGAAGGATATGTCCCAGTACTGGAGATAAACATACTTTGTTTTCACAAAAGGGTATCCAAGAGTGGCTAAATACAAGAACCCTCTAGAATACTTAGATTGTGTGTGTAGTAGAAAATTAGAAGTTGAGGGCTAAATTCTCTGAAAATGTAGTATGCATTGAAGTTCCAATTCAGGAGTACCAAGAAAGCATTGACATAACCTGTAAATGCATTTTCTGTCTGCTATTCCCAATACTTTAGGATTGAGAAGACGTCTTTTAGGTTAGAAAGAAGACATACTAGTGCTTTCTGTGGGTTTCTCAGATAACAGAAAAGAGGATATAGCCTAACTGGAATACATAGCTGGTGGGAGGGGACAAGGAAGTAACATTGGACAGGGTGATTGAACTGAAACTAACATGGGGAGCTCTGGCAGGGAAAAACGAGGAAGGGAAGATACAGGAGCGGGACACAATAGAAAAGTTCAATCGTAAGCATTAGGCTATGATTGAGAAAGTAAACAGAAGAATATATGACCAGTAGAAATCTTACTCTGTAGAAACTCCATCACCAAGATTCTTGTCTTCAGTCATTGCTCTGCTTTCTGCAATCATCAGTGACTCGTATTCTCAAAATGGTGCAAACTGAGAGCTTACAATTTAGTTTTAATATTATTTTCATTAAGCTTTGATATACAACACATACCATTTACGAGATTGTCTCTTAAGCACTGGATGGTATACTAAGGAGTATTTGCTGTCAGTCAGGATGAGACTGTGTGATTTGTCTTCAAAAGCAAAACGACATTTTGAGTTACTGATTCAGAGATGGTGCTCCTCATTTCCAAGGGTACGACATACCCAGTGGCTAAATTTTGGTGATAATAGTGAAGACTTGAGAGTGATGGAGTATTCATTCTGATCTTGTCTGCCAGTAATGTTTTCAGTCTCATGCAGGGCAGACAGCTTGTTTCTCTGTTGACTAAGTCAAGAAGAATAAAGACAGTAAAATCTCAAAGAATGATATCTCTTTTGATGCTTTCAGTACTGGAAAAAAAAAGAAAACTGTTCAGAGTAAAGGTTAGCCCTGCTCTGCCCTGAAGCAGTATCAGAAACTGAAGCTTTGCAGTGCTCTGTCAATGTACAGGTGCCCTTCAAAACAGGAGTGACAGATGTTATAGAATCGTAACACAGAGATACTGGGAAAAAAACATCATTTGCAAGTATTTCTTCCTAACCGGAACCAGGGAAACAGAAGGGGGCATGTTCTCACTTAATCTATATTAAAAAAAAATATTCATTATTTATAGATGAGACATGGATCTTTCCATCTCATTGGCATGTTACCCCAGCGTGAGCCTTAAAATTGTTGTGAATGCTGGTTCATAAAATATTTTGGTTTATTCATATTTAGAACATTTCTTGTGGTATTGCAAACTTTCAGACAGTTTTAACTTTTGTCATGGGAGCATCACAACCTTCCTTATTGGAGTTGGGTGACTGAATACAATGAGCCGTGGCTGACAATACAATGCAAACAAAGACAGAGTGTGATAAGACTTGGTACAGGCCATGGGTCAGCAAGCAAGAGGAGAACAAAACGTGAAAGCGCTGGAAAGATGCATAATATCATCATGGACTGATTTCATTGGCGGCCTGTGTGACACCTCCCCAGTAATAGGGATTGGGACCAGAAGGTCAGGGGAAGGGGAATGTTGTGCAGACATCCAACACTGAGCTGAAGCAAGTGTTGCATTCCCCAGGCTCCACTGTGCCAGCTCACATTTAGGGCCAGCTTCAGTAACTGGAACTGTGTGTAGGTTGTATGTGTGGGAGTGTGAAGTTTTTCCTGACACAGCTTATCCACTGCTTTGGTTCAGTTATTAAATTGAACTTTTCAGCATCGCACTGTCTGGTGCTCTTTCTCCCTGCAACCTCCCCCTTGACAACTGTTCATCATGCTTTTTTTCTTGGCACTAAGAAATACCATATTGTCTTATTTTGACTGGTAATGTTCCTTACCAGAAATAAATCCTTTTTTTCTTTTTTTTTTTTTTTAATGGAAATATACCATGTAAAAACTGTTACATTTTTCTAACTCATTTAGACTCAAAGGTGTTAAGACATTGTAATAGATGATACCTGCAACAGAGGGCAATATATATATTAAAAAAAAAGTATTTTAAAATATTCTGAACCATGTACTTTTATTTAAAAAACAGAAAAGTGCAATTACATCTTTATTAAAAAGCTCATCAACTGCATTGGATCTGCTTTCTTCATGCAATACGTTCTGAAAAGGAAACAACGAATGTATACAGCACCAATAAGATCAACATGTGATTTTTATATGATCAACATATAAAATACATGAGAAGGTGTCCTGGTTTCGGCTGGGATAGAGTTAATTTTCTTCCTAGCAGCAGGCATAGTGCTGTGTTTTGGATTTAGTAGAAGAATGTTGATAACACACTGATGTTTTTAGTTGTGGCTGAGTACTGCTTATGCTAGTCAAGGACTTTTCAGCTTCCCATGCCCTGCCAGGCGCACAAGAAAATGGGAGGGGGCACAGCCAGAATAGTTGATCCAAACTGACCAAAGGGCTATTCCATACCATATGACATCATGCTCAGTATAGAAACTGGGAGGAGTTGGCTGGGGAGCAGCGACTGCTGCTCGGGAACTGTCTGGGTATGTCTGGTTGTTTTTATGAAAATCCTCTAATTCTACTGTGACTATATTCACCTGTTGTGGTTTAACCCCAGCAGGCAGCGCAGCCCCACGCAGCCCCTCACTTACTCCCCGCTGTGTGGGATGGAGGGGAGAATCAGAAGGGTAGAAGTGAGAAAACTCGTGGGTCAAGATAAAGACAATTTAATAGGTAAAGCAAAAGCTGCACATGCAAGCAAAGCAAAACAGGAAATTCATTCAGTACTTCCCATTGGCAGGCAGGTTCAGCCATCTCCAGGAAAGCAGGGCTCCATCATGCATAACGGTTACGTGGGAAGACAAACACCATCACTCCAAATATCCCCCATTTCTTTCTTCTGCCCCCAGTTTTATATTGCTGAGCATGAAGTCATATGGTATGGAATATCCCTTTGGTCAGTTGGGGTCAGCTTTCCCAGCTGTGTCCCCTCTCAGCTTCTTGTGCACCTCCAACCTACTCGCTGGTGGGGCAGTGTGGGAAGCAGAAAAGGCCTTGACTCTGTGTAAGCGCTGCTCAGCAGTAACTAAAACATCCCTGTGTTATCCACACTGTTTTCAGCACAAATTCAGAACATAGCCCCATACAAACTCCTATGAACAAATTTAACTCTATCCCCACCAAAACCAGTACAACCAAGAAGTTTGTTAGTTTCTAAACGCATGTGAGAAACTGGTTAACCTCATCACTTAAAACACTCATAAAAATGTTTCTCAAATTGTCTGAAAATATGCCCCATGCTGACATGGAATGAAAGCAGTAATTATTTCTGTTGCATAGGTTTACATTTTATAAGGAATGGCTAACTTTGGCTAACTTCTATCAGTTAGGGATAGTTGGCATTCCCCTAGGTGGAGAAGTCACTTTTCGACTAACAGTTGTAGCTAATCCCCACTCCTGTGTCTGGAGATTGTTTGTCTTTCTTCATGATCAGGCTTGTCATATCACTTCATGATCCCCTTTATATGTGACCCCACTTTTGTGGCACTCAGTGGACTTCAGCCTAGCGGCAAAGAACAACTGTTCTATAGCATAAGAGGAGTGATTAAAAACATAAAAAGAAAAGAAGGAAGGAAAGAAGGAAAGAAGAAAAAAAAAAACCTGTTTATTTGAGTGATTCCTTTAAATAATTTCTAATCTTTTGGAATTGCGTTTCCAAAAGCCTATTTGAAGACGATTGCTTCTGAGTTACTTCAGAAATTAAAACATGCTTCAAAAGAAGAAGAATCAGTTGCTTCTAGGAAAGAAATAGCCTTACTTCATTTTGAGATCATTATTGCCATGACTATTAAAAAAGTAATTAGAGTAGAAAAAAATCATCTAATCTAAACTGACATAATTTCCTTAAAGTCATTAGAGCTATGCTGGTTTATACCAGCTGGCAAACACATGTACTTCTAGAATCACTAGATTGTTTCAACTTTTTTGTGTATTGTGCATTCCTTCATAACTTCTCAAATATTTTATCTTAATTCGCAACCCCTAGAATTATTTTTTCAAAATAGTGCCATATTAACATCCATCATACTTAGTGTTAACCTATTTAGCTACTGTTTTACAATGTTGAACATATTGGTATAATCTGAGTGTCTTCCGTAAGGAAAACATTACCAAGAAAATGTTTGGGAAATCTGCCACTTAGCACTGATGGTGCTAAAACCTGAACTTGTGAGGATGTTCTGTACCACTGCACTGCCCATAATAAAAGACTGGCAGTTAACTCTTATGGTTAAATTTAATTTATTTCAGTAATTACTCAGAAATACTCTTGCCACAAAGATTAGAGTTAGTATCAAATAGTTTCATTTCATTCTCCCCTATACCATTGTTTTGGAACACTGGAAATTCCAACTTCAGGTTGAATCCATGGTTACTAAACACTCATTTTCTTGACATAGGCTTGACTAAAAATTTTAGTGCTCAATAAAAAGTGTAAGCTGTGGCAGTTGCATATTTAAACTCTTGTTCCAAAGGTTCATGTTTGTTGTCAATATTCCTATTTTATTCATAGAACTCCCTCTGGTGGTTTATTTAAAATAAGAACATACTTGGCTTATTGTTTAACCAAAAAAACGCTTTAAAAAATATTACTCTAGAGGGTAATTTTATGACTTTAAGTATTAAGAAGATTTGAGTTAGCATTTTATAAATATATATATATATAAAAAATTTATCTTGAGAGTGGTTATATATATTATTTACCTTGATAGTAATTCTCAGAGTACATCTGGGGTTTTTTGCTTATGCATAATGTTAGTATCCTCTACCATGCAAAGGAGAGTTTATTTATTAAAAAAAAAAAACCACCAAAAAACCCCCCAAACCCAAACCCCTGTTCTAATAAATTTAACAGTGTAAATCTAGTAACCTGAAAGTAAGCTGAAGTACCATTGACTATGTTTAATGCTTGATGAAGGCTGATCTCACGTTGATGTTAATGATTTGTTGTAGTCAAGGAAAACAAAGGTTATGCTTACCCTTTATGCCAAATTGCTGTTTCTTGCTATCCTTTTCCCATCATACAAGTTTTGCCTCCATTCTCAGTTGATTTGACAGATAGCAGAGCATTGACAGAAGGATGATTTCCGTCGATGACATTTTGAAGTGATTCTAAGGTCAATAGAAATAAAAATTCCTTGAGAGAAAATCCATCTAGTTATTCTATGGTATTATGATATTATTATAGTGGGTTTGGTTCTAGTCAATGTTTTCATCATCTGTAATTTGGAAGAAAATAAAAATCACTGCTGATAAAGTCTATGGATGATACAAGATTGGCAGGGCAATAAATAATCATGAGAAACAGCAACCGTGGAGAACTGCCTGGATTGATTACTTAACACTAACAAACTAATTATTTTTTAATGTGCCCACAAATGAGTTATATACCCTAGAGCAGAAAGATGAAGAATGAAGGGTCTGAATTTGAAATGGAACTGTAGGTAAGAAGGGCCAAGAGAAAAAAGCTAGAACACAGGGAACTGTAATGGACAAGAAGCTCAAATGCTAGTGCTATGTAATTATTCATGCACTAATGTTAAGACAGATCAGCTAACTAGAAAAGCTTTTATGAGTTCGTGTGTGAAACTAGATTTTATACATGTCAACAACAACTTGATTATTGTTCATGTCTTCCACAGGTGTGAGAGGATATGGCTTATTCATTAAAGAAAGGAAGTGAGAAGTAAAAATGGTAAATGGAGTGACAGGCAGAGAAATAATAAGGGATGGCACATATCAAACAGGTTCTGATAAACTGAAAAGGGAAGCATATTAAAATAGAGAAAAGTGTCTGTTAGAGACTAACAGAACAGATTTGTAAATGGATGCTGTTGTCTGTTAAGTTGTAAAAGTGAGAGATATTACTAGGGATTGTAATTATGGAAGATTTGAACTTCACTAACATACAAAGTGTAGGAAATAAATATTGCTAATAAAAGTAGGAGCCAGTCATTTCTGGATGTAGTAGCTGCCAGGTTTCTTTACCAAATAGTTTCTAAGCCAGAGTAAGTTGATGACCTCATAATGCAAGAGCATCATTGCAACAGTAGTTGTTGAAGATAGAATTGATTCATCTGATGATGAGCAAACTTTACTTAAAATGAAGGATAAATGAAGAATGGGTGGTACTTAACATTCTTGGATTGCAAAAGGAAAAAAAAAGGTATTGTAATAAACTAGTCAACTGGACCCAGCAGATTAAGGACTAGGATCTTGAGGATATTTAGATCTTTGAACTTTGTTCATATGTATATATACACGACATACATATTCAGATATGTGTATATATACCTGTATACATATCTACATATATATACACATTACATGTACAAACACACGAGGTTTGCCAAGGTGAGATCATGTCAGACATATCCAACATCTTTCTTTAATAAGATTGAGATTTCTTTGAAAAAGGAAAAAGAATAGAGCTAATACATTTTCATTTCAGTAAAATGTGATATGTGCTGTCTGGACATTTTAGCTGCAGAAGACCAAGTGTGGGGCTGAGGCAAAATAATAGCTTATCTCTGAATGTGACAGTGGATTTTGGAATATTTTGTGTAGTTCTTATGTCACTATTTTTAAATAGCACTTGACATTTGGTGGGTGTGAAGAATGACACACAGGATTACAGGACAAGAGAAAATGTCTTGCAATTAATGTCTTAGAGTGCTCAGGCTATTTCAGCTTATTAAAAAGAAGAGAAGATGATGTACTTTATTACAGTGTATCTCCACAGGGAGAAACTACTGTGAACTAAAGAGCTCTTTAATCTAGTTGAGAAATCCTAGCAAGAGCCAATTCAGTTTAGACAGATTGTAAATAAGGTACACTTTTCCATCAAGAACACTGGAATAAACTGGAGTAGCTGCAGAGAAAAGTGTTGAATTCTCCATCTCTAGATATTGTCATCTCAAGATTGAATGCATTTGAATAAAATCTAGGCAAAGCAGAAATTATTCTTAGTCCCAGGGTAATTGATGAACTGTATGTGCAGAATATATTTGATATACAAGAAATTAGATTAATGATCTAACTGGTCTTCTTGGCTTTAATTCTAAATATCTGTGAGATGCTAATCTATTCGTTTCCTTGTTAGTGCTTGATAGATCTTCTGTCCTGTTAAAAAAGTGCAATGGGAAAACAGTCTGCCTTTTTGTTAGTCATGAATACCGAAAACTGAGTAAAGTGGAATTGTACAGGAGGAAGGCCAAATTCTCCTTAACAGGTAGCTCAGCAAAGGCAACATTTTGGAGTTCAGGGTGTTGTCAGAGAGATTTTGCTAAACAAGGAATCCACATTATCAGAGAGGATAGGAAATTCCTTAGCTGAGTAGGAAGCAGATAGTCACCCAAAACTTAGAGGCAATCGATAAAAGACTTTTTTCTCACAGAAGGTATGCAGAATTTGTTGACGCACAGGAGTATGTTGCAGTTCAGTCAACAGGAAGATTGTTTGGGTGTGTTTACTAAGAGAAAGATGCAAGGAATTTAACTTAAAGCTCTATTGGTTCTGTAGTCTTTCTTAGTGTATAACTATTCTTTTGAAGCCCTGATTGTCAAGTTTTCAGTACCATGAAGGTATGATACTCACACATATCTTATGTAGCCCTAAACAAACAAAATACCTTATTTAGTTTGAAGAATAATTTAATATATGGAATAAAAAACTTCTGTACAGAAGTATGTAAATTCATATAAATCCACATAAGGATTCTCTCCAGAGAATAAAGGATTGATTTATATAAATAAAGCATCAGTATTTCTGATACTGGAGAAAAGAACTACTCTAGATGTTACATATTGAAAGCTATCCAAATTTAAATTCAGATGGTTAGTAGTTTACCTGACATTCAATACTTTTAGCTGCTGCCATTATGTCATGGTGATAATAAAGAACAGTTTCCTTTTCACTAAAGAAAGAGTTGCAAGGTTTGTTTACAGCTAAAATGTTTCTAAGGTATATTTATAAAAGAAAGTGCTACCGGATGGTTTTCTCTAAGAATGGTAAAGCCTGAAACTTCTTTTTTTCTTGCATACTTGGGAATTTATCTTTCCATCCACAAATACAGGCCTGTGTAAAATGTCTACAATATGCAGCGTCATTTAAACTGAACTTCAATCCTGTTGCAGAATTCAGATGGTAAATTTACACTAATAGAAACAATGATAATTCTTTTTTGTGTTCTGCTTTTATTAATGGCTTTAGAATAGTGTATCTGGAGCTGAATGCTACTGCAGAAAATGATACAACTTTAGACCAGCAAAATTTACTATTAAGTATTTCTAATAAGTTTAAATAAACAATTTAGCATTAAAAAAATCCCATACAGCCTACATCTAATTTTCAGTTTTCATTGCAAAACATAATTTTCAGTAATAAATAGCTTTCTCCCAATAAAATAAATATTAGGTCATCTATGAATTCATACTTACATCAGTGCAAAATTTGTCTTCACCTTTTAAAATTCAGAATAAAAATGAAGAGTGAGAGTTAGCTTGCATGACTTGGTCATATTAATGTTAGATGCCTAGTCTAAGATTGGTGTCCAAGCTTTCTCTGTCACTGATAAAATTATTCAACAGACATGGCCCTAGAACTGAGCCCTGAGGAACACCGCTGGTGACCAGTTGCTAGCCAGATGTAGCCCCATTCACTACAACTGTTTGGATTTCACTGTTTAGATTTCTTTGTACAGTGTACAGTGCGTAGTATCTGTTCTTATCAGTTTAATATCTGATACGTCCTCGATGAGAGGACTATAAAATTTTTTCCCAGCCAGCATGGGTTCATGAAAGGCAGGTCCTGCTTAACCAACCTGATCTCCTTCTGTGACCTGGTGACCTGTCTGGTGGACGAAGGAGAGGCTGTGGACGTCATCTACCTGGACCTCAGCAAAGCCTTTGACACCGTCTCCCATAATATTCTCCTTGGGAAGCTGGCAGCTCATGGCTTGGACAGGCATAGTCTATGCTGGGTAAAAAACTGGTTGGGTGGCCGAGCCCAGAGAGTAGCGGTGAACGGAGTTAAGTCCAGTTGGCAGCCGGTCACGAGCGGTGTTCCCCAGGGCTCAGTTTTGGGGCCAGTCTTGTTTAATAGCTTTATTAATGATCTACATGAGGGGGTTGAGTGCACCCTCAGTAAGTTTGCAGATGACACCAAGTTGGGTGGGAGTGTCGATCTGCTGGAGGGTAGGATGGCCCTGCAGAGGGACCTGGACAGGCTGGATCGATGGGCTGAGGCCAACTGTATGAGGTTTAACAAGGCCAAGTGCCAGGTCCTGCACTTGGGTCACAACAACCCCATGCAATGCTACAGGCTTGGGGAAGAGTGGCTGGAAAGCTGCCTTGTGGAAAAGGACCTGGGGGTGCTGGTTGACAGCTGGCTGAACATGAACCAGCAGTGTGCCCAGGTGGCCAAGGCGGCCAACAGCATCCTGGCTTGTATCAGGAATAGTGTGGCCAGAAGGAGCAGGGAAGTGATTGTGCCCCTGTACTCGGCGCTGGTGAGGCCACACCTGGACTACTGTGTCCAGTTTTGGGCCCCTCACTACAAGAAAGACATTGAGGTGCTGAAGTGTGTCCAGAGAAGGGCAACAAAGCTGGTGAAGGGTCTGGAGCACAGGCCTTATGAGGAGCGGCTGAGGGAACTGGGGTTGTTTAGTCTGGAGAAGAGGAGGCTGAGGGGAGACCTTATCTCTCTCTACAGCTACCTGAAAGGAGGTTGTAGTGAGGTGGGTGTTGGTCTCTTCTCCCATGTAGTTAGCGATAGGACAAGGGGAAATGGGCTCAAGCTGTGCCAGGGGAGGTTTAGCTTGGATATTAGGAGAAATTTCTTCACAGAAAGGGTAGTCAAGCATTGGAACAGGCTGCCCAGAGAGGTGGTGGAGTCAGCATCCCTGGAAGCATTCAAAAAACGGGTAGATGTGGCACTTTGGGACATGGTTTAGTCTAGTCTACCCTGAATTGGTTTTGTGTGGACATGGTAATGTTAGGTTAATGGTTAGACTGGATGATCTTAAAGGTCTTTTCCAACCTAAACGATTCTATGATTTTATGATTCTATGTAGAAATCCTAGGCACTGAACGGAGGCTTCTGGATTGTGCTCCAGGGCGTAGCTATTTAAGAAGTTGCCACAGTATTTAAGTTGTTTTCAGTAGTTTCCAGTCATTCTTTGAAACAAAGACATTAAATTCTAGTAGTTCTCCTGGTTTCAGCTGGGATAGAGTTAATTTTCTTCCTGGTAGCAGGCATAGTGCTGTGTTTTGGATTTAGTATAAGAATAATGCTGATAACACACTGATGTTTTAGTTGTTGCTAAGTACTGCTTACACTAGTCAAGGACATTTTCAGCTTCCCATGCTCTGCCAGGTGCACGAGAAGCTGGGAGGGGGCAGAGCCAGGACAGTTGATCCAAACTGACCAAAGGGCTATTCTGTACCGTATGACGTCATGCTCAGTATATAAGCTGCGGGGAGTTGGCCAGGGGGCAGCGATCACTGCTCGGGAACTGGCTGGGTGTCAGTCAGCGGGTGGTGAGCACTTGCATTGTGTATCACTTCTTTTGTATATTCCTTTATTGTTGTTGTTGTTATTATTATTTTCCCTTTGTTTTCTGTCCTATTAAACTATCTTTATCTCAACTGACAAATTTTACTTTTCTTTCCTAATTCTCTCCCCCATCCCACTGGGGAAGGAGGAGGGGTGAGCAAATATATGTGTAGTGTTTAGCTGCCTACTGGGTTAAACTATGACAGTGGTGCATATAGTTCTAAATAAACAAGGACAGTTACTCCATTTTCATTACTTGAGTAAGCAGTGATTTCTTATTTGCTATTGTGATTTCATATTTATTCAGCACATGTATTTATTTTCTAAGGGAGCAGGTTATAATTTCACTCATTCATTTCTTTTATAATAGAAAAGCTCTTGTGGATTGATTTAAGAACAGTGAGTTATAAACACTGTCATGTATAATACATTTTTGGTTGTCAACAGTTGTGTGTAAAGACTGTACATTGATTTAGCTTAGAAGAAAGGATATCCTTTTCATTTCCATTATATATCTCTATACAACACACTCTAAACACACACAAAGGTTAGCCAATACCTAGAATACAGTAAACCTGAAAAATGCACAACTATTGTGTTTCTTTCCTTCTTATTAACAAGTCTTCTGTTTTCAGTATGACAATGTTATATGCTTTATAATTATGCAAATTGTTTCTAACAGGTTTCTAGCATGCTGGGATCAGAGATGCCTAGGATGAGAAAGCTTTTGGAAGGGGGCTTATGGGTTTATTTAACTAAGGAATGCAAGAGACAAAACATTCTGCATTTGTTCCTGTTAATGTAGATTTCATATATAAATGTAAAGAAGAACTTATTTCCTAGTTGTTCATTTTTGTAACTTTCCTTCCTGTCGTTTAGACTGTGATCTGTTCTAGGTGGTGCTGCTTCAATGTGATTGCACTACCAAAATCTTTTATTTTTACATTGCCCTGTGTTTATTTAATTCTCATTTCTGAACTGTCACCAAATAGAATTTTAGTTTAATCAGATTTGTGGAGTATTCTGCACAACATTAAGGGTGTTAATTTGTAAATAGAGGAATTCTGTTAAAAATTTTGAATTTCATTAATTCTTTTTATTGTGGATCCAATCTGCAGTCCTGGTGCAGAGTGTAAGCTTTTGTGTCCACTGGAATATTTCATCATCTTTAGAGTAAATAGGGAAAAAAGACTCTAAGTTCTCCCACTTTATTCTGTGACTACATCTTCATTAAATTATTTTTGACAAGTACTCTTTTTGAGGTCACAATTTTTTTTAATCTTTTTTATTTCAGTTTAACAATGATTTACTTAATTAAATCTATATAGTTTTGCAAAGTTAATCATGAAAATGTGTATCAAGCTCAACTCATCTTCTCTGAGCAGTGTGTTTCCATCAATGTCTGTTGTGTTTTATTTTCTTACGTATGTGGTAGAATTCTGTAGTCTTCCCTGCTTACAATGAGTTGCCTAGACAAGGATGCTCAAGAAATTAATCTGACATGATTTATAAAATAGATCCTACTGTGAAGACTCAAATATTAAAAATCAAAAGGTTTTTCATCTATTTTAATTCTATTAATTTGAGATCCTGTTAATTCTGACATGTTATTTTGTACTTCTGATAATTTAAATCGGTCTGCCAAAATGCAGGAGGTTTCACTGGTGTACTCTAACTTCTGGCATAAGTACTGGTGTTACAGTACTTATGTACAAAACTGCATTGTGGAGAGTATCAGGAAATTCCTTTTACTTGCTCTGGAAGGGCGCAGCAAGGAAGGGACCTATTCCAAAGTGGTTTCTGAACTGGATAGATTAATAGAATTGCAGAGACTTTTTTCAATTTGTGAAATTAAGGTATATCTGGCCCTTTTATGTATCACTTCCTATTGCAATTAAGGAGTTGAGATGCAATTTCTGTTTATGCTAGTTAACTTACAAAAGAAATGTAAAAGTGATGTAAATTAGCAAAATGTATTTGTTTAGTTCTGCAGTTTCACAGAAAAGAATTGTGCCAGTGGCAGTGATGGATTACTATAGTCTAGTGCAAAGTCTTCAGTAGCTCTGGACCTGTCAGGTTTTTTTATCATTGTAAGAAAAAATGTTTTGTGCTTGACAGCAATATAATTGTTCAGAAGGTGAAGTGCTGTGCACTGCTAACATTAATAAAAGAAATATCCCACACTGCAACCACTTTCAGCAGAGTTATATCTAGTCAGTGTAGCTGCTGTTTGCAGTAGGGTTAAACAAAGCAGAGCAAAGCCTTATGATGCTGCTATCACAGTCAGATGGGTAGGGAAATTGCTTTTCGCAAAAATACAAAGGTTAAAGAGAATTAATAGTTTCAATTGTGTTTCATTAAAGATTTCCCTACAGGTAGTATAGTCCAATCCCCTTCTTCTGTATCCTACCCAGAATTAGGTTTTTAAGGCATTAGTTAAAATTTCAAAACAGCAGAATACATTGCAGTAGGGCACATTCAATTGTTTACATAAGTATATCTTTACATAACTATATCTAATATTTTTTAATGTACAGAAAACATTGGGAACTGCTTCCCGGGTTGTATATAATAGTCCCAGAAGAGGCCATGTATTAGTTGCTGATATGGACCTTTTTACAAGCATGCCTTTCTGAAAGTATTCTAAGTCCACTACTAAAGTCTGAAATACTACGAACAGCAGTAAGTGATTGGAAAATATTTTAACTTATCAAGATAATCTCAATGAGCTCTCTTTACCCAGCACATCAGAATTTCCTTAAAAGGAGTGAGGAAATAATGAAAAAGAAAATGGAAGAACATTGTAAGGGTGTTGTCAATGGAAGCCATCTTTTAAGCAGCCCTATGCATGCTTTAGGTTAGGATAGCTCTGAGATCATTCTAATGGCCCAGTGTTAATTTGGCATCTGAGACCTGCCAGGCACAGTTTCTTCAATTTTGCTCATTTTAAAGGAAGGTTATTATTTTAAAGTGTTTCGTGTTTGTTTCCTTATGTCAATGTGAAGATTGAAGACGTTAGGAAAAAAAATCAAAACAGGAAAAAAAAAAATTAAATACTTGGCAAAATCACAGGAAACTTTTTCTTACGATTTTTGCTGCTTTATCTGAAATTTACTATTTTACGTTTTGTTTTAAAGATATTTCTTTCTGTGTGGATAGCAGAAAAGCCAAAAGATAATTTAGTGATATTGTTCACATTACTGAAATAGAATAAAGTGGAAAATAAGACAGAAGAATACTGTATGGGATAAGTAAATTAATAATTGCAATGCCTTACTTTGGATTGGTTTAATTTCTTTTTGCATGCACAGATATGTATTTATATAAATATGTGAGATATTTATAATCTCTCATGTTATTCAGACAATTATATCCTTTTTATTTTAGCATTTAATAAACTTTAAGTATGTGCCAAGAAGGTGCTGATGCATGCCCCCCCATATAGTTAATTCACACAGCAGGGCTGTTAACTGGCAGTAATGTTGTAGTTTACTATGAATAAGTTGAAGCCGAATCGAGGCTGTTTTTCTTTTATTATGTCTCAGGTATTTTTGTGGGGTTTTTTGTTGTTGTTGTTGTTGTTTTGGGGTTTGTTTTAGTTTTGGGTTTTTTTGTTTTTATTTTAACCTAGGATGCTCTGCATTTTATGGAATACTTGTAAAAGTTAATCCATGTTCCCGTTTGTCATGTTCATGAAACATACCAGAATTACTTTTTTGTGTTTATCTTAATCTATTATTACATGAACTATTTTGTTATAACTTTTGGTTTAACATAAAGATATTATACAGATCTTTATGTTGCCAAATGGAGAGCAACACACAGTCTGCAGACCATCTGAATAACATGTAGCTCTGGTTAACATTATCAGTTTTTAACGGTGTAGGCTCACTATTGAAACTATTCAGAATTTTTCTTCTGACGAAATTTTGTGCTGCATCTCTATGAAAACTGACCACGTACTCAGTTGCATTAGACACCAGGTTGAAAGAAATAATTATTCTACTCTACCCAGGACTCATGATGCCTTAACTGGAATGCATTTTCCAGTTGGTGGCATTTCAATTCAAGAGCGAATTGACCCAGCCATGAAGCCGAAGCAGGAAGCACATAATATTCGAAAAAAACCTGAGGGGACATTTGTGAAGAAAAGAAAGCTAAGGGGGACTCAGTATTTTCAGCTACCTATCAGGGGTTATAGAAAAGATAAGATCATTCTCTTCTTGAAGGTGCACAATGAGAGGACATTGGCCAACAGTCCCAAGTGGCAATTTCCAAGTGAAAACCATTTCTTCACAGTGATAGCAGTACTCATTGTAGCAGTTTTCTCAGAGAAGCTGTAGAATCTGTACTTGGAATTATTCAAAGCTAGACTCAACAAGGCCCTGAGCATCCTGACCTATGTTTGAAATTAGCCTTGATTTGAGCAAGGGTTGGACTAGATGACCTCCAGAGGTTTCCTTCTACCTGAATTATTTTCTAATTCTGTTTTGTAAGTCAACCTGATGCATTGAGTCTAAATTTACCACATTTCATTGCTGTCCAATCAAGGAAAAATGTAATATTCACAGAATATGCAGATGTAATTCTTTGTGACATCCTGTAATTTTCAATTTTCAGTAGAATTTATTCCATCAGTAGTGATTCTTTTTTGTTGTTGTTTATTTTCATGAGATTAGAGCTATGATTCAGATCAGATTCAAAACCCTATGGTGGAATGTCTTCAGAGTGGCTATATATGTGTATGTATATACATATATACAAACATGTCACATGCACTTGTATATTTATATATACATTTATGGTCTTACTGTCCAAGCTCCCATTACAAAAAACGCAGTTTAATCAATAATATACATAATTTTGGACATTCTATTCATGTCATTGAAATGAAGGTAATTTCAAAGAAATGCAGTAATTCTTGTAAATTATGATGAAATAGTAGCTGCTAGACAGGTGACTTTGTAAACTAAGCACATTCTGCAAATGAATTCTGGTTAAAAGTTCTGGTTAAAAACCACAAATTCTCAACATAGGAGTATAACTCTAAATTTTACTGCATTACTATAGTGTAGTTCTATAATGGGCAAACTGTGGAGTTAATAAGTAGTGAAGCACATGCTAATTAAACTACATATTTAGAAGATAACAATTTGCACATATAATCTCTCCACATGCGGGAAAACAGTCAAAACTGTGGAAATCACTAACTGTTATGAAACATCTATTTCTACTCTGAATTGGACCTCTGACAAGATTGTATCCAAAACCAATCAATCTTCCATCAGTCTAGTGCCTTTCATAAACACTGAGCACACTGACCCTAAAGACAAGCCATATATTGAAACACAGAGCAAGCACTAAAAATAATGCTAAACTTCTCTGCTAGCATTCTGAGGGTCAGTATTTTAGAGATATCCAAACTTTCTCTTTAAGCCAATTTAATTCAGATGTAAAACCTACTCAGAGATCATTCTGATGGTTGTTATTGCTTTCCTTAGGGTTAGACAAAATCTGAGATAGAGTTGTGAAATTCCTAGGGGTGGTTAAAACTTTATATTAATTAGGATTTGACTATAACTTTTAAAAGGTGTGTTCTAAGAAGTAATTCAGAAGTACACCTGATTGCTTTCCTATTTGCTGTAAATCTTAGAAATTTATCGCCATGACTTTCTCATAAAAGTTGGTTTCATCATGTGCTTCCACAGAAAGGATTTTGCAAGCATGTTTTTAAACACTTGTGTTTTTCTTATTACAAATTTTAAACATTTCAGCATAGTTTAAAAAATTCTGTAGAATAAATTTCTGAATTAAAATCCACCTTTTTTTTTTTGGTAGTTAAATTAGATTTGAATAACATATGTTAAAATAACCTTAGTTCTTAACTTTCTTAATCTGTTATATCCATCAGGACCTGCTGAGATGTGTTGTAACTGACTTATTTATTGTACAATTAGTAAAAATCTATTCCTTTTTAGGAGTAATTAGACATATCTGGAATATATTTTGGAAATGCATTACCTAATTCAGTACCTCTTAAAGATTTTTGTAAAGTACCTGCTGGAAAAAGTAAATATATGAAAATATAGATACTTTGATTCTTTTTCATTCAGGTTGTTGCTGTACAATGAAGTAGAAATGCAGAATGATATCTACTGCTGTCTGGTTTTATTTTTAATTCAAATTGACAAGGGACAAGAGCAGCGCGAGTTTATCATCACCTTCAGCTTTTTGCATGTTTCGTCCAAGCCTGAGCCTTGTGTCCTGGCTCAGAGAGATTTTTCCTGGTAGTGTTCACAGGATAAAAATGTGCAGTTACATTATACTATGTGTCTATCCTGTGTTCCTGTGCTGAGACAAATTAGCAAATTTAAGTCAATATGAAAATACCCCAAAGTTACTTGGAGGAGGAATTAGTCTGTGACAAAAAGAATGGGAAGCACAGAACTCAAAGCCGTATAGCACAAGTGCACGACATTCATTTCATTGAGTGGACCCTGTTTAGTCCACTTACTACTCTGTTCTGCACTGTCTATGACACTGTCTTCTGTCCATACAGAATTAAAGCAGTTAAGCCCTTTTTGATCTTTTATTTCCTGACTTAATAAGGCTTGAGTTATGATTAGGAACTCCTCCTAAGAAACTGTATCCCAAAGAACTAGCATTAGATAGGGTTCTAAATCTGATTAAGATAAATGATTTAAGATTTGAAAAGTTTAATAATTGATTCTTGATTGAATAGTCAGTTCAATATCTATGGCAAAAATGTTCATGCACAGAAATATGTTCAAAATCAGCTTCAGTGGGAGTGCACTGTCTTGTTCATGAACACTTAGAATATTTTCTTGGGAGCTGATGAAGTGAATTCATTCAGAGTAAGGCTTGTCTTATGCCCTAAAACTTCTCAGATAGGTATTTGAATTATTAAACTGTTTGAAACATAGACATAATACTACTAATACCACATGTTTTGTGAAGATTTTGTGGCTTGCTTTCCAGAGAGGATTTTTACTTCGTAATGTGAGCATCTTCACTGCACAAAGAAAGTGGGATACAAAGATGTCACTAGATGTTGTGTTTCCTTTTGGCAGGTTCAAAGTAGCAACCTCTTCACTGTACAGGATTTTGGCTTGCTGTTTAGTGACTAACTTTGCTCATGCACTACGTAGGGAGCCTTAGCAACCAGTTTGGCTTTTGGATTCTATTCTTCTTGAAAACGTTAAAAGCAAAAATCTTGAGAGAGCATCTGTAAGGCTGAGATAAAACAGATTTAATACAAATGTTCAAGGTAGATAAGGCAAAAGACAGAAATTTAAATGAGTTGTTTATATTCATATTTGTTACCAAGGGTCTTAGACCATAAATTAACTTATTCTTGCTTTTTATGTAGATAAGTCAGAATAATTATCTCAAAATTATATGAATGCTGACAGGTCACTAAGAACATTTGGTATTGATCCAAGTATTCTGAAGGAAGTATTAGCTGTGATATGTAACCTAACATCTAAGTTGTCTTTGGTAAGAGAAAAATGGAAGCTGATAAATTTGACAGCAGTGAGAAAGCAAAGAGAAAAAAAAAAGAAAAGTCCCACAAAGAGCCAGAAAACAATCAGCTTGATTTCTGTATAAATTGGTTAAACCATAATAAAGGAGAACAGGCAGATTAAAACAATGGAACAGAGTGAAAGAAATTTTGGTAAGGTAAACCCCACTTCACAAGTCTGTGGGAGTCTGTGACAAATTTTCTATTGTGTACTTGCATTTCCAAAAGTCCTTTGATGTTGTGGTTTAACCCCAGCCAGCAACTAAGCACCACACAGCCGCTCGTTCACTCCCCCTGCCCCGGTGGGAAGGGGGAGAGAATCAGAAGAGTAAGAGTAAGAAACCTCCTCGGTTGAGATAAAAACAGTTTAATAACTGAAATCAAATGAAGTAAAATAATAATACTAAAAATATAATAATAATAATAGTAATATTAATACACAAAGCAAGTGATGCACAATGCCATTGCTCACCACCCACTGACCGATACCCAGACAGTTCCCGAGCAGCGATTGCTGCCCCCTGGCCAACTCCCCCCCCAGTTTATATACTGAGCATGACATCATATGGTATGGAATAGCCCTTGGGTCAGTTTGGACCAACTATCCTGGCTGTGCCCCCTGCCATTTACTTGTGCACCTGGCAGAGTATGGGAAGCTGAAAAGTCCTTGACTAGCTGTCGTGGTTTAACCCCAGCCAGCAACTAAGCACCACGCAGCCGCTCGCTCACTCCCCCTACCCCGATGGGATGGGGGAGAGAATTGGAGGAGTAAGAGTGAGAAACACTCCTGGGCTGAGATAAGAACAGTTTAATAATTGAAATAAAGTAAAATAGTAATGCTAATAGTAACAGTATAATAATGATAATAATAATAATGATACACGAAGCAAGTGATGCACAATGCAATTGCTCGCCACCCGCCGACCGATACCCAGACAGTTCCCGAGCAGCGATCGCTGCTCCCCGGCCAACCCCCCCCAGTTTATATACTGAGCATGACGTCATATGGTATGGAATAGCCCTTTGGTCAGTTTGGATCAACTATTCTGGCTGTGCCCCCTCCCAGTTTCTTGTGCGCCTGGCAGAGCATGGGAAGCTGAAAAAGTCCTTGACTAGCATAAGCAGTACTCAGCAACAACAAAAAACATCAGCATGTTATCAACATTCTTCTCCTACTAAATCCAAAACACAGCACTATGCCTGCTGCTAGGAAGAAAATTAACTCTATCCCAGCCGAAACCAGGACAGTATCCACCCCTTATTCTATACCATCTACGTCATGCACAGGCCCTCCCCTTTCCACTGTGTTCCAATTAATCACCACCGCTTTCCCTATCTTGATATACACACAGATATCATTCCCTTCGTTTATGGCCCATCCCTCTAAAATGTCCATTGAGTTCATTTAGCCCATGACTTTGGGTTCCATCTGTCATCACAGTCTTTCAGAGCAGAAGAGGTGGTGTGCAGTGTTGGACTGTTGCATGCTGAAGTCAGTTCTCATTCCAACATGGTTTCATCAAAGTTCATTTTCATTAAGCTGGGCAATTCTTACTGCAATACCATTGATGCGGCATATAGCAATCATAATATATAGTATTATATACTTAATATTAACCTACTATATTATTATATTAACATGCAGTTAAGAGATAACATATAGTTAAGAGATAACATACAGTATTATAAAGCAATTAATATTATACAATTCAGTTCATTGGCTATTTTCACCCAAAATCAAATTCCCTTGAGGTACACATTGGGCTTCCCCATCCTTTCGCATCACCCACCAAGTGCACCCAGGTCCTTGAGCAAAAGCAATCCCACGAATGGGTTTGCCTTTGCCAGAGGGGGAAGTAACCCAGACTGTCTTCCCCAGCATATTTTTCATGTGCACTACAGGAACTTTATCTCCTTCTACAGTACGTAAAAGTTTTGATTGGGCAGGGCCAGCTCGATTGGCAGATCCCCTGGTGTTGACTAACCAGGTGGCTTTTGCTAAATGCGTATCCCAATGTTTAAACGTCCCACCACCCATTGCTCTCAGGGTAGTCTTTAACAATCCATTGTATCGCTCAATTTTCCCGGAGGCTGGTGCATGGTAAGGGATGTGATACACCCACTCAATGCCGTGCTCTTTGGCCCAGGTGTCTATGAGGTTGTTTCGGAAATGAGTCCCGTTGTCTGACTCAATTCTTTCTGGGGTGCCATGTCGCCACAGGACTTGCTTTTCAAGGCCCAGGATGGTGTTCCGGGTGGTGGCATGGGGCACGGGATATGTTTCCAACCACCCAGTGGTTGCTTCCACCATGGTGAGCACATAGCGCTTGCCTTGGTGGGTCTGTGGGAGCGTGATGTAATCAATCTGCCAGGCCTCCCCATATTTATATTTCAGCCATCGTTCACTATACCCAAGGGGCTTGAACTGCTTGGCTTGCTTGATTGCAGCGCATGTTTCACACTCATGAATAACCTGTGCAATACTGTCCATAGTTAAGTCCACCCCTCGATCACGAGCCCATTTATACGTTGCATCCCTTCCTTGATGGCCTGAGGCGTCATGGGCCCACCGAGCTATAAATAATTCACCCTTATGTTGCCAGTCCAAATCCACCTGAGCCACTTCAATCTTAGCAGCCTGATCTACTTGCTGGTTGTTTTGATGTTCTTCAGTGGCCCGACTCTTAGGTACATGAGCATCTACATGACGAACTTTTACAACCAGGTTCTCTACCCGGGCAGCAATATCTTGCCACAATGCGGCAGCCCAGATTGGTTTGCCTCTGCGCTGCCAGTTGCTCTGCTTCCATTGCTGCAGCCACCCCCACAGGGCATTTGCCACCATCCATGAGTCAGTAGAGAGATAAAGGACTGGCCACTTTTCTCTTTCAGCAATATCTAAAGCCAGCTGGATGGCTTTCACCTCTGCAAACTGACTCGACTCCCCTTCTCCTTCAGCAGTTTCTGCGACTTGTCGTATAGGACTCCATACAGCAGCTTTCCACCTCCGATGCTTTCCCACAAGACGACAGGACCCATCAGTGAACAAGGCATATTGCTTTTCATTTTCTGGCAATTTATTATACAGTGGGGCCTCTTCAGCACGTGTCACCTCCTCCTCTGGTGACATTCTAAGATTTTTTCCTTCTGGCCAGTCCATGATCACTTCCAAGATTCCTGGGCGACTGGGGTTTCCTATTCGAGCCCGTTGTGTGATCAATGCAACCCACTTACTCCATGTAGCATCAGTTGCATGATGTGTAGAGGGGACCCTCCCTTTGAACATCCAGCCCAACACCGGCAGTCGGGGTGCCAGCAGGAGCTGTGCTTCAGTACCAACCACTTCTGAAGCAGCTCGAACCCCTTCATATGCTGCCAGTATCTCTTTCTCAGTTGGAGTATAGCGGGCTTCGGATCCTCTGTATCCCCGACTCCAAAACCCTAGGGGTCGACCTCGAGTCTCCCCTGGTGCTTTCTGCCAGAGGCTCCAGGTAGGGCCATTCTCCCCGGCTGCGGTGTAGAGCACATTTTTAATATCCTGCCCTGCCCGCACTGGCCCAAGGGCTACTGCATGAACTATCTCACGTTTAATTTGTTCAAAGGCTTGTTGTTGCTCAGGGCCCCATTTGAATTCATTCTTCTTCCGGGTCACTTGATAGAGAGGGCTTACGATCTGGCTGTAATTTGGAATATGCATTCTCCAAAACCCCACAACGCCTTAGAAAGCTTGTGTTTCCTTTTTGCTAGTTGGTGGGGACATAGCCGTTATTTTGTTGATCACATCCATTGGGATCTGACGACGTCCATCTTGCCATTTTATTCCTAAAAACTGGATCTCCTGTGCAGGCCCCTTGACCTTACTCTGTTTTATGGCAAAACCAGCCTTCAGAAGGATTTGGACTATTTTCTTTCCCTTCTCAAAAACTTCTTCTGCTGTATTGCCCCACACAATGATGTCATCAATGTACTGCAGATGTTCTGGAGCTTCACCCTGTTCCAGTGCTGTCTGGATCAGTCCATGGCAAATGGTGGGGCTGTGCTTCCACCCCTGGGGCAGTCGGTTCCAGGTGTACTGAACACCCCTCCAGGTAAAAGCAAACTGGGGTCTGCACTCTGCTGCCAAAGGGATGGAGAAAAATGCATTAGCAATATCAATTGTGGCATACCACTTAGCTGCCTTTGACTCCAGTTCATATTGAAGTTCTAGCATGTCTGGCACGGCAGCACTCAGCGGCGGTGTAACTTCGTTCAGGCCACGATAGTCCACTGTTAGTCTCCACTCCCCATTAGACTTTCGCACTGGCCATATGGGACTGTTAAAGGGTGAGCGAGTCTTGCTGATCACTCCCTGGCTCTCCAGTCGACGAATCAGGTTATGGATGGGAATCAGGGAGTCTCGGTTGGTGCGATATTGCCGCCTGTGCACAGTTGTGGTAGCAATTGGCACCTGTTGTTCCTCAACCTTCAGCAACCCTACAATTGAAGGGTCCTCTGAGAGACCGGGCAAGGTGGACAACTGTTTAATTTCCTCTGTCTCCAAAGCAGCTATACCAAAAGCCCACCGGTACCCTTTTGGGTCCTTGAAATACCCTCTCCTGAGGTAGTCTATGCCAAGGATGCACGGAGCATCTGGGCCAGTCACAATGGGGTGCTTTTGCCACTCATTCCCAGTTAGGCTCACTTCAGCTTCCAGTACAGTGAGCTGTTGGGATCCCCCTGTCACTCCAGAAATACAAATGGGTTCTGCCCCTCTATAGTTTGATGGCATTAGCGTGCACTGTGCACCAGTGTCCACTAGAGCCTTATACTCCTGTGGGTCTGACGTTCCAGGCCATCGAATCCACACAGTCCAGTAAACCCGGTTGTCCCTTTCCTCCACCTGGCTGGAGGCAGGGCCCCTCTAACACTGGTCACAGTATTCGTTGTTCACTTCCTGTAAATGTGAATCAAAAGTTCCCTGATCAAGGTCGGAAGTAAAATTAGCCCTCTTACTCTGTCTCGGGAACTGCTCACTGGAAACTGGAGCTGCAATTTTCCTGGGAGAACCGCCTTTTCTAATAGTTTTTCCTTGCAACTCACGCACCCGTGCCTCTAAGGTTGAGGTGGGTTTTCCATCCCACTTTCTCATGTCCTCTCCATAATCACGCAGGTAAAACCACAGGGTGCCCCGTGGTGTGTATCCTCTATATCCTCTCTCTTGAGCATAGGGACGTTGACTCCTAATGGCTGAGACACTGGTCCGTGCAGGTGGGGAGTAGGACAGATCCTCTCTGAGTTGTTGGAACTCTTGGCACATTTTTTCAGACAGTTTTTCCACAGCCGAGACACAGGCCCGTAGGGAGGAAGAGAGCTTTTCTTCGTAGTCCCGGAGTTGTCTAGCCACTTCATCCACCGTTGGTGCCTTGTCGTCTTTCCAGGCTAGTATTGCCAACGAGTTGGAATACGATGCTGGTGCGCTCCGTACCACCTTCCGCCACATGGATTGTGTGCACCTGACTTCATCTGGGTCTTTGGTTAACTGCTCATCATTCAGGTCACTGTAAATCACCTCCAGCACACCTAATTCCCTCAGGTACTGGATACCTTTCTCTACGGTGGTCCATTTGCTTGGGCGGTATAAAACATCCTCCTTGAAGGGATACCTTTCCTTCACGCTTGACAGAAGTCGCCTCCAGAGGCTGAGCGGTTTTGCCCCTTTTCCAATTGCTTTGTCAATGCCCCCTTCCCTGGAAAGGGATCCCAGCTGCTTGGCTTCCCCACCCTCTAAATCCAGGCTACTGGCCCCGTTATCCCAGCATCGGAGCAGCCAGGTGATGATGTGCTCGCCTGGATGACGACCGAAATCTTTTCGCATATCTCGCAGCTCACTCAGGGATAGGGATCGGGTGGTCACCATCTCATTTATGGGTTCTTCCTCCTCTGGTTCTCGTGATGGCCCTGGTTCATCTTCATCCCTTACTAAACGAACTGATTTCCTCATGTATTTCTTCTTCTGTATAGGGGCAACTGATACCGGTGCAGGTTGGTTCTCTGGTTTAGCCGCAGTGCCTGCCACTGGGGTTGGAGTGGCTGCAGTACCTGTGGTGGGTGTTGGAGTAGCCGCAGTGCCTGTGGTGGGTGTTGGAGTAGCTGCAGTGCTTGTGGCTGTGGTTGGAGTAGCCACAGTGCTCATGGCTGTGGTTGGAGTAGCCACAGTGCCTGTTGTTTTGTCATCAGATCCAGAGACCCTCTCTTTCCCTTGAGGGTACTGAATAGTGTTGAACAGGGCTCTATAAGCATGGGCCAGTCCCCAGCATGTTGCAATGAGTTGTGTCTCTTTGGAGTTGCCAGGGTGACAACATACTTCTTCCAAATACTTTACTAGTTCTTCAGGATTCTGCACTTGTTCAGGGGTGAAGTTCCAAAACACTGGAGGTCCCCACTGCCCTAGGTACTTGCGCATACGATCCCACACACCCTGCCACTCATAACTATCCAGCCTTGGGGTAGATCTCTGGATGGTATTTTTAAACTGCTTACTGACCTTTATCAAAACGGAAACAACATTCCCAAGAAGT
Organism: Pelecanus crispus; assembly: GCF_030463565.1. NCBI lineage: Eukaryota > Metazoa > Chordata > Aves > Pelecaniformes > Pelecanidae > Pelecanus > Pelecanus crispus. The sequence goes on from NC_134643.1 coordinate 182,956,116, forward strand.
ATCAACAGAAGTATCTTAACTGCCCAGGGGTGTTCAAGATACTGGAAAGTTGTTGTAATGAAGGAGGAAACATCATAGAAGAAAGCAGCAAAGGTGCCATTCTGTATTTCCTCCACAACAAGCCTCTCAGAGTAAGAAGTATAATTGCTAACTCTCTCTATGAGGTAGTACCCAAAGTACAGTAGTGACTTCTGTATGAAACCCAAATACCAAAGAATGCTCAAGGTCAGGGCTTTGATAAGGAACCTCCCAAGCAAAAGATCATGAATCACTGCAGAGCATAGCACACTACACAAACTGACAGCAAGCTTTAACGCGTGCTGCAAAAAAAAGAACATGGTGCTGATCAGAAGAACTAATATCGTGACCGGCAACTGTTAACAGACTCCTTAATACACTCTGATTAATCTGTTGTTATCTCAAGCCCCACGTTGGGCGCCAAAAAGGACTGTCGTGGTTTAACCCCAGCCAGCAACTAAGCACCACGCAGCCGCTCGCTCACTCCCCCTACCCCGATGGGATGGGGGAGAGAATTGGAGGAGTAAGAGTGAGAAACACTCCTGGGTTGAGAGAAGAACAGTTTAATAATTGAAATAAAGTAAAATAGTAATGCTAATAGTAACAGTATAATAATGATAATAATAATAATGATACACGAAGCAAGTGATGCACAATGCAATTGCTCACCACCCGCTGACCGATACCCAGACAGTTCCCGAGCAGCGATCGCTGCTCCCTGGCCACCCCCCCCCAGTTTATATACTGAGCATGACGTCATATGGTATGGAATAGCCCTTTGGTCAGTTTGGATCAACTATTCTGGCTGTGCCCCCTCCCAGTTTCTTGTGCGCCTGGCAGAGCATGGGAAGCTGAAAAAGTCCTTGACTAGCATAAGCAGTACTCAGCAACAACAACAAACATCAGCATGTTATCAACATTCTTCTCCTACTAAATCCAAAACACAGCACTATGCCTGCTGCTAGGAAGAAAATTAACTCTATCCCAGCCGAAACCAGGACACTAGCATAAGCATTACTTAGCAACAACTAAAACATCAGTGTGTTATCAACATTCTTCTCCTACTAAATCCAAAACACAGCACTATGCCTGCTGCTAGGAAGAAAATTAACTCTATCCCAGCCGAAACCAGGACACTAGCATAAGCATTACTTAGCAACAACTAAAACATCAGTGTGTTATCAACATTCTTCTCCTACTAAATCCAAAACACAGCACTATGCCAGCTACTAAGAAGAAATTTAACTCTATCCCAGCCAAAACCAGGACAGTATCCACCCCTTATTCTATACCATCTACGTCATGCCCAGGTCCTACCCTTTCCAATCCATTCTAATTAATCACCACCACTTCCCCTATCTTGATATATACACACAGATATTCCCTTTATCTATGGCCCATCCCTCTAAAATGTCCATTGAGTTCATTTAGCCCATGACTTTGGGCTCCATCTGTCATCACAGTCTTTCAGAGCAGGAGACATGGTGTGCGGTGTTGGATTGTTGCATGCTGAAGCCAGTTCTGGTTCCAACACTACTGCACTTTGCCTGAATTCATCAAAGTTCATTCTTCATTAATTTGGGCGATTCTTACAGTAATACCATTAATAGAGCACATAGCAACCATAAAAGAGATGCCATACAGTATTTTATAGCAATTAACATCATTCAATTCAGTTCATTGGCTATTTTCACCCAAAATCAAATTCCCTTGAGGTACACATTGGACTTCCCCATCCTTTCGCATTTCCCACCAAGTGCACCCAGGTCCTTGAGCAAAAACGATCCCACAAATCGGTTTGTCTTTGCCCAAGGCATGAGTAACCCAGACTGTCTTCCCCAGCATATTTTTTATGTGCACTACAGGGAGTTTATCTCCTTCTAAAATATGTAAAAGTTTTGATTGGGCAGGGCCAGCTCAGTTGGCAGATCCCCTGGTGTTGACTAACCAGGTGGCTTTCACTAACAGTGTATCCCAATGTTTGAATGTCCCACCACCCATTGCTCTCAGGGTAGTCTTTAACAGTCCATTGTATCGCTCGATTTTCATGGAGGCTGGTGCATGATAGGGGATGTGATATACCCACTCAATGCCATGCTCTTTGACCCAGGTGTCTATGAGGTTGTTTCAGAAATGAGTCCTGTTGTCTGACTCAATTCTTTCTGGGGTGCCATGTCGCCACAGGACTTGCTTTTCAAGGCCCAGGATGGTGTTCCGGGTGGTGGCATAGGGCACAGGATATGTTTCGAGCCATCTGGTGGTTGCTTCCACCGTGGTGGTGAGCACTTGCCTTGGCGGGTTTGCAGGAGCGTGATATAATCAATCTGCCAGGCCTCCCCATATTTATATTTCAGCCATCGTTCACTATACCCGAGGGGCTTGAACTGCTTGGCTTGCTTGATTGCAGTGCATTTGGCTGGCTTGATTGCATTTCACATTCATGAATAACCTGTGCAGTACTGTCCATAGTTAAGTCCACCTCTTGATCATGAGCCGATGAGCTCGATCAGTGTTGCATCTTTTCCTTGATGGCCTGAGGCGTCATGGGCCCACCGAGCTATAAATAATTCACCCTTATGTTGCCAGTCCAAATCCACCTGAGCCACTTCAATCTTAGCAGCCTGATCCACCTGCTGGTTGTTTTCATGTTCTTCAGTGGCCTGACTCTTAGGTACATGAGCATCTACGTGATGTACTTTTACAACCAGGTTCTCTACCCGGGCAGCAATATCTTGCCACAATGCGGCGGCCCAGATGGGTTTGCCTCTGCTCTGCCAGTTGCTCTGCTTCCATTGCTGCAGCCACCCCCACAGGGCATTTGCCACCATCCATGAGTCAGTACAGAGATAAAGGACTGGCTGCTTTTCTCATTCAGCAATATCTAAAGCCAGCTGGATGGCTGCAAAACTGACTTCATTCCCCTTCTCCTTCAGCAGTTTCTGCAACTTGTCGTATAGGACAGCATGTATACAACAGCCTTCCACCTCCGATGCTTTCCCACAAGACAACTTGTCTTGTGGGACAAAGACTTTCCCTGGGACACAGGACCCATCAGTGAACAGGGCATATTGCTTTTCATTTTCTGGCAGTTTATTATACAGTAGGACCTCCTCAGCATGTGTCACCTCCTCCTCTGGCGATATTCCAATATATTCCGATGTGCAGAGGGAACCCTCCCTTTGAACATCCAGCCCAGCACCAGCAGCTGGGGTTCCAGCAGGAGCTGCACTTCAGTACCAGCTATTTGCGAAGCAGCTTGAATCCCTTCATACGCTGCCAATATCTCTTTCTTAGTTGGAGTATAGCAGGCTTCGGATCCTCTGTATCCCTGACGCCAAACCCCTAGGGGTCGACCTCGAGTCTCCCCTGGTGCTTTCTGCCAGAGGCTCCAGGTAGGGCCATTCTCCCCGGCTGCGGTGTAGAGCACAGTTTTAACATCCTGCCCTGCTCGGACTGGCCCTTTCCCAGTTTCTTGTGCACCTGGCAGAGCATGGGAAGCTGAAAAGTCCTTGACTAGCATAAGCAGTACTCAGCAACAACTAAAACATCAGTGTGGTAACAGCATTATTCTCCTACTAAATCCAAACCACAGCACTGTGCCTGCTACTAGGAAGAAAATTAACTCTATCCCTGCTGAAACCAGGACAGTCTGTTATTGGCAATTCTTAAAGAAACATAGCCTTAAAGGCATGAGAGAAAAGTTGCTCCTGTGGATTAATATCTGGTTAACAATTAGGAAATAAAGGATCAGAATGAATGTACAGATGTCGCTCTGTAAAAAATTACCAGTAAGGACCACAAGGGAAGTATGTTGTGAATTACTCAGTTAACCATTCATATAAATTGTATCAAAAAACAGTAAATAATGAAATAAAATGGCTTTGTGGACAGTATAGAATTAGTGAGGATAGTAAAAAGCATGAACTGTCTCTAAGAAGTTGTGCAAAGATCTTCTGATGCTAAGCATATAATGCCAAATAAAATTAGATATTGATAAGGTAAAAGTAATGCAGGTGGAGGAAAAATCTGTATACATTTAATGATGGGATCTGAACTAGCTGTCTCTTATCAGGGACGAAAAAAAATGCAGACCACTTATATTCATTGAGACCAGTTGTCTGCTTATGAGAATGTTTGCTGAGCACTTAGGGTGGTTACAAAGGAAGGGGAGTGCTGCGAGTATTCGGAAAGGAACAGAGGACATAACAGGAAACACCAAATCCTACTCCACGCCATGGTTTGTTTGCATCTTTAATGTTGCTTGTAGCTCTAGCTATCTAATCTCAGAAAGAATATATGAAAACTAAAAAGCACTAAAAAAAAAGATCAGTGATGATTTCATCTAAGTAGACCTGCTACAGAGTGATCTGAAGTCTGAATTCTCTGCCATCCAGATGAAATGTAAATCCTGCAGCTTAGGTTTCTTTTTCATGGGAAGAAGCATGCAAGGTGAGGCTGGTTGGTGTTCTCCTCTCCCGTTGGATCACCTGGAATAAAGTCATCTTGGCATGGCATTGCCAGGGCACTCTGTTCAGTTGTAGCTAAGGTTAATAATGGAATAATAACTGAAAATGTGGGAAAGCTTCCTATCTCCATAAGAAGAGAGGTGTTTTGGTTGTGGTGGTGGTTTTGGTTAGGGTTTTTTTTTTTGCAATGGGGAAGATGTGACTGCTGGAGAGGCTGTAATAGACACATAAGACATAAATGGCATGGAAAAGGAGAATGGGACATTATTTCCCTCATTTCAAGAACTGAGCTTCACCAAATCTGTTTGAGCAGCAGATTTAAAAGCAAACAAAAGGAAATATTTGCCTTTTACGGGTATGAGCTTAAGTTGTGTAGTTGACTGCAAGGGATTTTATGGAGGCAAAACCTAGATTCAAAGTGCTATAAAATAAATTGAAGAGAAGTCCACAAAGGACTTCTAAACATCTCATACAGGAAATCCCTAAAATTACAAATTTCCAAAATCTATGATACACAGAGAGGATACAACATTTACCTTTTAAAATTCCTTCTAATCATTGTCAAAATTACATCTGTTCACTGGTCACCAACGGGCCTTTGCTTGCTCTAAACACATACAGCTCTTTTTTATGTTCTGTGAGCACTTGAACACCAAGTAAAATCCAGGTACCTAAATTCTGTGCTAGACTGTATCAGCTATCAATAAGCTTATCTGAATAAATACCATATTTTTTAATGGATTGAGTACCTTCTAAAGCATTAGGGTATCAGCAGATCCAATCCAAAAAGTTCAGCACAACCCCATGTTGTTTTAAACTCTATCTTAAAGAATGTTTATAACTCTGTTCTGCTTTGACGTCAGCTATGTCAGGCAGCATAATTTCAGGTGTAAATCTCATCTAGTAGCGTTCTGTTTATTTCCAGAAGAAATTATCTGTTTATTTGTGTTGATAAATAAAAAAGACAAGAAAGAAATGAGATTTTAGATGATTGATAAGTAGTTTAGAAATCTTTTTTTTTTTTTTTTTTATTTTAAAGGGAAGGTTTAATTATGTAAGGAACCACTGGCTTTGTAGTAAATAACTTAGGAAGTTGAGTGTGGGTGCAGTTTGCTTAGATTGTTCTTTTAAAAAGTACAAATTATTTTTTAAGTGGTGGATATTAAAAAGAGTAGAATGATAACGAATTATGTGAGAACTTAAACACAAGCTAATGAAAAAAAAAACCAAAACAGCCAACAGTGAGACACAGCTATAAAGTTCTCTTCATCTCCTCCCCCTTCCCAATAAAGAACTGACACTAAGAAATTACTGCATATTATAGTTAGTTGACAGCATGAGATTATTTGATGGTAACCTGCAGTCTTGGAGAGAGTGAAACGTAATGTCTGTTCCTTCCAAATTTGTAATTTCCAAAGCACCAATAAAACAAGAGTAAGTGTCAGTTTAATCAATATTATGTGCAGGATGACAAATGTTGTACAATTTCACTTCAGTCTGAAATTTGTCTTTTGGGATTCACACAGTAGGTTAATGTATTTTCAGCATTCATTTAACAGGTTTTTTAAGTGTTCTATCAAAGACAGCAACTAAATGTGACAAGTTTTCAGCAGCCTTGTATCTTGACAAACCACTTGAGATCTAAATACAGTGGTTATTTTACATTATAATATATACCATTATTTTGTTGGAAGGATTATGGAAATTACTATTGTTAATGATCAGACATCTCTGTGTGAATTATTCTATTTTCTGAAATACTGTGAAGTACAAAAAGTTTCTGTTACCTAGGGGAGGGGTATGTGTGGCTACTTTAATTAACTTTGTACCATAACATTGCATCTTTAGAATTAATCTGGATTAACTAATGTGCTTGAAGGCTTTAAGTGCTGTCAGAAAGTAATTACCATATGACTTTCTTCAAACCTGCTTATGGAGTGGAAGTCTTTGGAAGTCCCCTTTATACAGAGAGGTGGTTCTCTCTCAGAATCATTTTGTGTTCCAATGTTTTTCTAATTTGGAGTATATTCTCTTCTTTCATACTAATTAAGACCCTCAGGAATGCTTCAAATTATGCTGGATGTTAGTTGAAAGGTATATTACAGTCTGACAATGAAAAACAAAGTGTGTGAGAGAATGGTTCAGCACATGTTTCAGGCATTTCCTGAACTTTATATTTTCTGTATGATGGGATATTTGTTTTCTAGAATGCTCTTGGAAGGTATATACTTTACTTTTTCAACACAGTGATTTGCTATAATTTAATCAGAAATGCTAAAGTGTTCATATGCCTCTACTGTGATTTTTTTTTAAATATTTGGTTTCAGTTAAAATGACTACTGAATCTGAACTGTTAACATAAACTACCATTTTTCAAACATTTTACTCCTCAAACAAAGCTGTAACTACAACATTCTCCAGCAATAGCATATATGATGTGTGACACGGAACACATATGCTTTTAGTTAGCAAATGAAGACAGAAGAAACACTGTTGTTGCAAATCTTAATAGTGTGGAAAGGAGAGTGGTAGAACAAGGCGTTTTTCCTCTATGATCATGCAATTCCCCATGTTTTGTTAGATGAATTTTCATTTTAATTGCTACTTATTTTTAATTCAAGTTTGGAGTACAGGAATATGAGAGAAGGTTTAATTCTAATTCTCTGACTGAGGTTTCAATTGCCTTTTGGAATATTATCTTAATTACAATATTTATTAATCATTTATGAAAGTAGAAGCTTTTTTTATAGATATGATCTTGCATATGTCTTCCGCTTTTGCTTTGTGCTGTATTCCATCACATTTCATAGGCTAAGTAGGGTCAGGATAGGTCAGTGAATGATTATGAGATAACTAGTGAATTTGTAGGTGCTACTGCAAGAAACAGTGTTAATGATTAAGTATCTTGTTTTCACTCCTGAGCATTACAACATGGTGTTACAGGACACATTACTGTGAATGAATTGTAAAAGCAAGGCCATAACCACTCAACTCCTTTGAGTTATTAAAGACCCAAGAGATTATTTTGAGTTTTTAAAGTTTTGGTGCTAATGGGCTCATTAATCAGAGTGAGAAATTCCTAATAAGAACCGGTATGTATGAGTGGAAGACAGATGAGTTCAAATGGGAAATTAGACACACATTTTAATGTTGAGGATGATTACTTCTGAAAGCTACTGCAATAGTGGCAAATTATCCATCTCCACATGTCTTTGAGAAGATGCCTTTATAGGAAGCAATCTTCCGTGGATCAGATGTTATGAGGTTCAACAGAAGGCTAACTGGGTTAAAACAAAACTGAAAGGGATTCCAAGGCAGTTCCCTTCTGTCCAGGGAAACCACCTCATGTAATCCCTTTTGTAAACTGCATCCTAAATTATTACACTGGTTGTAACAGACCTGTTCCCTGCCCACCCACTGGAAATCTGTTCTAGAGCTTGATGCTTCAACAGCAAGAGATATATGTTTTTGCTGATTTCCAGCTTTCTTTAAATCAGACGTGATTTAGGTGAGGTTTCTGTTAGGCTTGTTAACCTCCATTTTCTTTGTTTTCCTTTTCTATGGCTGTAATCAGAGTAAACAAAACAGGGGCTCCATCAGGACATAAAAATATGTGCTTACCTTGGACGTAAATTTTGAAAGGTTGCACTTGTGCTTTTCTGCATCCAAACTTGTTTGCGATATGGCTCAAAGGCCAGATTACACAGATTGAAGCACACCTCTGTAACCAAATACCAATATCCTCCCTAGTTGTGGATTCTGCATAATAAGTGGTGTAAACTATGGCACAGGAGCTGAAAGAATTATTTACTGGTTTTATTAATCCACAGGCCTTGCCTCTAGCATACACCACAGTCATGCACAGCAAGTTACATTAAATCTTGAGACTCACTTGTAACCTTTGCTGATGCCGTGGTTTAACCCCCAGCCAGCAACTAAGCACCACACAGCCACCTGCTCAACCTCCCCCCCTCCCAGTGGGATGGGGGAGAGAATTGGAAGGGCAAAAAGTAAGAAAACTCATGGGTTGAGATAAGAACATGTATTGGGTTTGCGTGGCAAGGTTTTGGTAGCAGGGAGGCTACAGGGGTGGCTTCTGTGAGAAGCTGCTAGAAGCTTCCCCTATGTCCAATAGAGCCAATGCCAGCCGGCTCCAAGACGGACCCGCCGCTGGCCAAGGCCAAGACAATCAGCAATGCTGGTAGCGCCTCTGTGATAACATATTTAAGAAGGGGGAAAAAAACCCAAAACACCAGGACATAAACTGCAGCTGGAGTGAGGAGTGAGAACATGTGAGAGGAACAACTCTGCAGACACCAAGGTCAGTGAAGAAGGCAGGGAAGAAGGTGCTCCAGGCACCGGAGCAGAGATTCCCCTGCAGCCCATGGTGAAGACCATGGTGAGACAGCTGTGCCCCTGCAGCCCGTGGAGGTCCACGGTGGAGCAGATATCCACCTGCAGCCCAGGGAGGTCCATGGTGGAGGAGATATCCAAACAAACAAACAGATTTACAAATAGAGAAGGGCTTGTGGGAAATGTTGAGGTCGGAGGCCATCTTGGGCTTAGCAACCGTGTTATGATAGAGTTCTCGATTCTTGGCGATGTAAAGCGGAGGGGCAGCAAAATTTGTTACGATGGACTTCTGGAGGGCAGACCTTGGCCTCTTCAGGACGCTGGTTGGGAAAGTCCCTTGGGAGGCAGTCGTGAAAGGCAAAGGGGTCCAGGAAGGCTGGGTCTTCTTCAAGAAGGAAGTCTTAAGGGCGCAGGAGTGGGCTGTCGCCATGTGCTGTAAGACCAACGGGCGGGGAAGACAACTGGCCTGGCTTAATAGGGAGCTTTTGTGGGGACTCAGGGAAAAAAGGAGAGTCTACCGCCTTTGGAAGAACGGTAACTCAGGCCGGCAACTCAGGAAGAGTAAAGGGATCTTGTTAGGTCGTGCAGAGAGGAAATTAGAAAGGCAAAAGCCCAGCAAGAACTCAATCTGGCCACTGTTGTAAAAGATAATAAAAAATGCTTTTATAAGTACATCAGCAATAAAAGGAGAGCCAAGGAGGATCTCCATTCTTTGCTGGATGTGGGGGGGAACATTGTCACCGAGGACAAGAAAAAGGCTGAGGTACTTAACACCTTCTTTGCCTCTTGTTTAATAGCCAGACCAGTCATCCCCAGGGTACTCAGCCCCCTGAGCTGCGAGACAGGGACGGGGAACAGAATGGAGCCCTCATAATCCAGGAGGAAGCAGTTAACGACCTGCTACGCCACCTGGACGCTCACAAGTCTATGGGGCCGGATGGGATCCACCCAAGAGTACTGAGGGAGCTGGCAGAGGAGCTCACCAAGCCACTTTCCATCATCTATCAGCAGTCCTGGTTAACAGGGGAGGTTCTTGATGACTGGAGGCTTGCCAATGTGACGCCCACCTACAAGAAGGGCCGGAAGGAGAACCCAGGGAACTACAGGCCTGTCAGCCTGACCTCGGTGGTGGGAAAGATTATGGAGTGGTTCATGTTGAGTGAACTCAACAGGCAAGTGCAGGTCAACCGGGGGATCAGGCCCAGCCAGCATGGGGTCATGAAAGGCAGGTCCTGCTTGACCAACCTGATCTCCTTTTATGACCTGGTGACCCTCCTGGTAGATGATGGAAAGGCTGTGGATGTCATTTACCTGGACTTCAGCAAAGCCTTTGACACAGTCTCCCATAATATTCTCCTTGGGAAGCTGGCAGCTGATGGCTTGGACAGGCATAGTCTACGCTGGGTAAAAAACTGGTTGGGTGGCCGAGCCCAGAGAGTAGTGGTGAACGGAGTTAAGTCCAGTTGGCAGCGGGTCACAAGCGGTGTTCCCCGTTTTGGGTCCAGCCTTGTTTAATATCTTTATCGATGATCTGGATGAGGGGATTGAGTGCACCCTCAGTAAGTTTGCAGATGACACCAAACTGGGTGGGAGTGTCGATCTGCTGGAGGGTAGGATGGCCCTGCAGAGGGACCTGGACAGGCTGGACTGATGGGCCGAGGCCAACTGTATGAGGTTTAACAAGGCCAAGTGCCGGGTCCTGCACTTGGGTCACAACAACCCCATGCAACGCTACAGGCTTGGGGAGGAGTGGCTGGAAAGCTGCCTTGTGGAAAAGGACCTGGGGGTGCTGGTTGACATCCGGCTGAACATGAGCCAGCAGTGTGCCCATGTGTCCAAGGCGGCCAACAGCATCCTGGCTTGTATCAGGAATAGTGTGGCCAGAAGGAGCAGGGAGGTGATTGTTCCCCTGTACTCAGCGCTGGTGAGGCTGCACCTGGAATACCGTGTCCAGTTTTGGGCCCCTCACTACAAGAAAGACATTGAGGTGCTGGAGCATGTCCAGAGAAGAGCAACGAAGCTGGTGAAGGGTCTGGAGCACAGGCCTTATGAGGAGCGGCTGAGGGAGCTGGGATTGTTTAGCCTGGAGAAGAGGAGGCTGAGGGGAGACCTTACCACTCTCTACAACTCCCTGAAAGGAGGTTGTAGTGAGGTGGGTGTTGGTCTCTTCTCCCAAGTAGTTAGTGATAGGACAAGGGGAAATGGGCTCAAGCTGCATTGGGGGAGATTTAGCTTGGATATTAGGATAAATTTCTTCACGGAAAGGGTAGTGAAGCATTGGAACAGGCTGCCCAGAGAGGTGGTGGAGTCAGCATCCCTGGAAGCATTCAAAAAATGTGTAGATGTGGCACTTCGGGACATGGTTTAGTCTAGTCTACCCTGAATTGGTTTTGTGTGGACATGGTAATGTTAGGTTAATGGTTAGACTGGATGATCTTAAAGGTCTTTTCCAACCTAAATGATTCTATTATTCTACGATTCTAAGTGGATGTGCCCGAAGGAGGCTGTGACCCCGTGGGAAGCCCACACTGGAGCAAGCTCCTGGCAGGACCTGTGGACCCATGGAGAGAGAGGAGCCCACGCTGGAGCAGGTTTTCTGTCAGGACTTGTGAGCCCGTGGGGAACCCATGCTGGAGCAGTCTGCTCCTGAAGGACTGCACCCCATGGAAGGGACCAATGCTGGAGCAGTTCATGAAGAACTGTAGCCCATGGGAAGGACCCATACTGGAGAAGTTCATGGAGGACTGTCTCCCATGGGTAGGATCCCATGGTGGAGCAGGGGAAGACTGTGAGGAGTCCTCCGCTTGAGAAGGAAGGAGCAGCAGAAAAATGCATGAAGAGCTGATCGCAACACCCATTCTCCATCCCCCTGTGCTGCTCAGGGGGAGGAAGTAGATTAAATTGTGAGTGAAGTTGAGCCCGGGAAGAAGGGAGGGGTGGGGGAAGGTGTTTTAAGATTTGATTTTGTTTCTCATTACCTTACTCAGTTTTGATTGGCAATAAATTAAACTGATTTTCCCCAAGTCGAATTTTGACCACGATGGTAATTGGTGAGTGTTGTCCTTGTCCTCATCTCAACCCATGAGATTTTTCATTATATTTTCTCTCCCCTGTCCAGTTGAGAAGGGGAGTGATAGAGTGGCTTTGGTGGGCACTTGGCATCCAGCCAGGGTCAACGCACCATAGAACAGTTTAATAATTGAAATAAAATAATAACAATAACAATAATATTTTTAATAATATTGCTGTGCCTTTTACAGAATGTGTATACGTGTGTGTTCCCATCCTGAGTGAGTTTTAATCTATTCATGGATAGAGTATTCCAGCAATGGCCAGAAGCTGTGGGGAGTGTTGTTGGGGCTCTTAGTAGAAGACATCCCTCTTTGCTAAGCTCCTTAGTTTACCCTGGTGTTATCCTGCCCTGCATGACGTTGTAAGTGATGGTGTTTATGTCCTCCTATCCTACAAAATGCTTCTGTTCCTCCTCCCATGGGGGTACCAGTTCTGGAGTGGTTTGTCTCCAGTGTTGCTCCAATACTTGCTTGCTTGAGCATTTTTCATATAAGGAGAGGCTGAGAGAGCTGGCACTGTTCAGCCTGGAGAAGAGAAAGCTCAGGGGGAATCTTGTCAATGTTATAAATGCCTGATGGAAGGGATTGAAGATTAGGGCGGCAGACTCTTCCCAGTACTGCCCAGTGACAGGACAAAAGGGAATGGACATAAATTAAAAACCATTACATTCCATCAGAACATGAGAAAACAATTTTTTACTGTGAGGGTGGTCAAACCCACAGAAGAAGAGAGGTTGTGGAGTGACCTTCTGTGGAGATATTTAAAACCTGACTATATATAGTCTTGGACAACCTGCTCTATCCAACCCTGCTTGAACAAGGGCGTTGCACTATATGATCTCAAAAGCTCCCTTCCTATCTAAATGGTTCTGTGATTCTGTGACCTACAGGTTAGGGAAGCCACTGTGGCCAGACTGTAAATTGGATGATAGTGCTGGATTGAGGCAGCAAACTTGTACCAAAGCATAATTACAGGAGCAGGGTCGGGAAGAAAGAAAAGTCATGCTAGGAGAGTAAGAAAGTGAGAGTGTCATGATGACTACTTCCCTGGAGTGTTATAATTTAAACCAGAAACTTGTTGTTCTGTTATCTAGGTGAGAATGGTTGCATTCCTGCTGTGCAAACAGCACAATTTAAAAAGTTGTGACAGCTCATATTTTCCATATTTGAGGAGTGTAAGGGTACATGTCATACAAGTGAAAGCAAAACAAGACAGTCATCAGAGTCAGTATAAGTGTGTATCCACACTTTACAGTACCACACCAACGTGACAGTTTGCACTGTGAGTCTCTATTTTTGCCACTTTTAGCCTTTTCAGTCCAAAATACCACCTCTGGATGATTCACAGTGCTGATCTCTTGCTGTTTTCTTGAAATTGTGCTGAAACCCCTTCCAATGACAAATATACCAATCTGGGCCAATTCAAGTCATGGAACACAAAACATTCCAGTTTTTTAGGTCCCCAAATTGTGCACCCTGGTTCTATTAACTTTATTTTGGGAGGGTAAAATAACATTAAAAAAGACCCCCAAAAGGGGAGTGGGGGGTGGGTAGTAGAGAAGGAAGGAAGGAAGGAAGGAGGGAAGGAAGAGAAGGAAAGGAAGGAAGGAAGGAAGAAGGGAAGGAAAGGAAGGAAGGAAGGAAGGAAGGAAGGAAGGAAGGAAGGAAGGAAGGAAGGAAGGAAGGAAGGAAGGAAGGAAGGAAGGAAGGAAGGAAGGAAGGAAGGAAGGAAGGAAGGAAGGAAGGAAGGAAGGAAAATGAATAACAAGAGAACTGGTTTACAGGCTACTAGAGTTCTGTTTTTCCTAGCTACTGTGCTAGGAAGAATATGTTATGCATGCACTGGGGCTTAGCACCCAGAAGTTCCAGGGTTTATGGGATACAGGACCTTCCAGAACAGTGTTGGAAGACTGTTCCAGTCAGGGGGAGCAAGATGTGTAGATGTCCTCATCCAATTAACAAGTTGTGTCTGTTTTGTGTACACGTTCAGGCTTCTTGGATCTTCTTAGATGTGAAGAATATGTGCAGCATGTATAAGCCAAGATCCTTCAGCAAAACAGGAAACAAATATTAACCATTCTGACACATTTCAGATGTGTCATTTAAGATTTAACATGCAAGATTAAGGCCCTCTAGCTTGAAAGTTTTAGCCAGTTTATTGTGATGAACTGGCATATCAGCAAACACCTATGATCAACTGGTTGTGAACTACATTTAGATTGTGAAATCCCAGAATGCTGCATGATATTGACGATGAATTAGACTATAATCTGGCTAATTCTAGAGTCATATCCTAAAGCCTGGAAATTTTTTTTTGGGAAAAAAAAAAAAAAGAACCTAATAATGTCAAGTAAAAAAGGAAAATATTTAGATTGTGGTAGTCTAGCTTTGTCATCTAGAAGTCTCTGTCAATATTTCAGCATGCTGTGTGAACTGGTATCCATAGTCACAGTCTCTTCTATCATCAGCTTGCTGTCTGCTGTCCCCAAAAAGCAGCAGCTGCTGATCTCTCTTCCCACTGACAAAGTTTAGAGGAGCATACACCTACATGATCTCTTTCCACTAGCTGCCTAGCCTTTGAACACCCCAGCATTTATATCCCTTTTGTAATGATGACATCAGGCTGGCATCTGGTACTGGAAGAAACATGTAGCTCTTTGGATTGCATAGGGCAGATGGAGCTCGCTGTTAGATAAAATCTGGGATTTGGCTAGAGAACCAGACCATAAGCATATTAATAAGTGCTAGTCCTTTGTCTAATGGGAGTTCAGGAATTTGAAGAGCCCATTCTCCTTAGGAAAGAAGACACACAATAGGACAATTTTTGCAAAGGGTTGTAGTCTTGTATGATACACAGCTGACAGGGAAAACCGGGCGTACAAAACAAGAGGGCTGAATTCAATGTAGCACAGCAGCAGTGATTGCAGTCTGAAATAGTTTGGGGCTTTACCAAAAATCAAAATTAGCTTTCAGATCTTTAGCACTTCAGAAAGCATACTATATGATTTAATATGGAAATCAGATGCACTATTTATTAATCTATTTAAATGTTCATATGAAAACTTGGGTTCTAATCTAAAACCAGTGTGGGTTTAAGATATTCATTGACACTAGTCATTTACTATTCAAGTGAAAGGCTAGTGTACGAATACCTTTGTTTCAGCATTATTTTATGTGTTTCTCATTTTTGTATTGGAAAGGCATCAAAATCAATAAAATGTAAAACTTCTTAACTAAGACCCCTACATCCAAAAGGAAAAAACAGCTAAGCATTTTAGTGCCACAGCAACTCTGACGTAACAGGTTCTAAATAGCACTCTTGGAATGTGACATTCTTTGTCAAGGTATGAAATTATTTCACATTTTTTATAATACTGAAGAAACTATTCTCAGGTTCTTCCTTAAAACTGGTACATGCTGATTAGTGAAATCAATGACATAAACTTCAATGAGAACTAACTTTTGCAAGATAATTTAATTCCATGTGAAATAATGTTCATTACAAGACTTGATTTAAAAAAAAAAAAAATTGTATTGATAACATCATTGTAAGGATATATGTAGTAGAATTTATTTTTATTAAATTCCATTTGGTAATAGTTTAATTTCATTAGAGCATCTATGTTCCTATGATGCACCATCTGTTAGACTCAGATACTCAGGTGCTTGCTTATCTACCTTTAAATACAGATACGTTTTGTTTACATGACCCTACTGTGCTAATACTTTATGGTCATTTAATTCTAATCCTGTGTGCTGCTGAAAAGGTTTAAAAGTGAAACAGCTCTGCCGTGGAAATGCTATGACCCCACAGCAATGGTTATTGCATGATCATTTTGAGAAAGTGGAAGGGCAACCAAGTGAGATATGCCTTTCTCCAACTGTGTACAGAGACTTTCGTACTTTCTACTGTAAGTTACCTTTTCTAATTTAAAAGCAAAAATACACTACTCTGCTTAATTAAAACATTACCGTTCTTGCTGAAGGGAAAGGCAAAGTGAATGACCCATGCAGGAGAAGCATTAGTAACAGCCCAGTTGATCTTACGAGACTTATGAGACAGTGAAGACCAGATCTACAAAGCTTTTTAAGTATCAGATGCAAAAGTTACAGGTTCTGAAAACTCATACATGTTTGTCATATAACCCTGGACATGCTTAAATGCTGAGTACCCTTATTCTCAAAATTAAGGTTTCTCAGCCTGTGAGGACCTAGGCATTCCTGAAAGTACTTCACTACAGCAGGACTGAATAGCTCAATTCCTATCTTGCACCTTAATTTCAGGATAATTTAAAATTTATTTAATTTATCCTGAAAATTTTAACCAGTAGATTGCAGACATCTTTTGTATCCTGTTCCCTAAAGTGCAAACATGAAGACCAACTGTTTTTTAAAAGAAAGGCAGATATTTTTCCACAATAAGCATATTATAAATTATTTCTGTAACGATCAAACAACAAGCCATTGAAATATGCTTTGCTGCTCCAAATGAAATGAATCTCAAGAAATTAAAATGTAATCTAGGAAGTTCTAAACATTCAATAGTTTTAGGAAATGCTAAATACTTGAAGAAGAGAGTTTTTAGCTCTGATGATCAAGAACCTGGATTTTTATTGCTGTTTTATATATATGATATATATAAATATACTATATAACTGTATATATACACGGAAGTTACAGTTATGTAAAGAATTTTTATTAAATAGCATTTTCTACAATACTGGGCTCTGAGTAACATGAAACTAGTGCAAGTCCAGATGTTTAGAAGAACAAATTTGAGCTCATATGTTTTGTCTGAAAACTTTGTTAGATTCCAATTTCAGTCAATGGTAAATCAGTACAGAGGCTGGAATAAGTTCCCCTTAAGCATATATTCAAACGAAAAGACAATTAAAAATGATAAAAAATCTTAATCCAACCTAAAATTATTATTCTGAATTTAGAACTCCTTCTCTGAGTGTTACTCAAAGCTAATTAAGTCCTGTGAGTTCATAAAATTTATCCTACCATCGCAATACTTCTCAATAATATTAGGTCTTTGGATTAATATGCTATTGCAAGGTTTGATGTTGCTTCCTATTAAGAAGTAGAGTTATATTTTTTTCATAATGGGATTTAATGTCAGTTTAACCAGCCTTAATTAAACTTTGGCTTATAAATAATTTTATTAAGAAGTGCAATGAAATTTTCTGAGTTTTATGGCTGTTTAATTAAAATGAATTAAGCCAACTTGTGTTGGGAACACTAGTTCCCTTACATTTCCAAGCTATTGTACAATGTTCTAGGTACGCAATTTAAACTTTAAACTTTATCAGGAGTCAATGGATTCAAACCTTAGCATAAAAATCTAGCTTTTTAGGTACCTATTGACATTTAATCAAGCAATTTAAAAAAAAGAACTGAGTCATGTTTTGATCTAATTACCAGTTACGTAAAGATAATTTCACAGCACGGTTAATACAAGCTATGACCATATATATGTACCTTTGACTGTCTGTTGTGTCAGCACCCTGTTTTGGGTGTATGTGTAGAGTTAAAAAGTTACTCATTGAAAGTTAAGTTTTACATATAAAAGTATTCACATTTGTAATAATAAGCATCACTTTCAGCTTTAGCTAATTTATTCTATTTGCATGTATGTTTTTGATGTGTTATTACATTACACTTTTCAGTGAACTTCTGTCTGTCATGATTTTGTCACGTCTATGTCTGTATTACTAATCTCTGGTACTTTATATAAAATAATATGCAGTTAGTTTTCAATAGATTCTTTTAAGCAGTAACTTTCAAAAAAATATGATGTTGGAGAATTAAAATAATAATTTCCTTGTATTGCATGGGGTGGGAGGAGGACAACATGTAACTTACTAGGGCCAGAGTATAATTCTGATCTTTTAAGTCTTGCACCATTTTTTTCCATATTAGTTATATTCTCAGTAATACCATGTTACTTCTATTTGAATTCCTGATGACCGGTTAGTCTTTCCCCTGGCCCAGACCCAAACAAGCAATTATAGACAGCATTAATTTAAATTTTGATATGATAAGAATTTAATTGAGTGGGTGTAACAGTGGAATTATCCACTTCCCTCAATTTTGATGTTCTTACACTTAAGTCCTTGACTGATGTTTTGTCATTCCTTCCCTGCTTCTCATCTTACTCTCACAAAGTCTATCCAAAATGTCATTATGAAATTCTTTATTATTTTTTATCTATCAGATATTGTAACTTATTTCTCCCTCCAACACTTATTACATTTTTGTTTTATGTAAAAAATTAGATTTTTTTCAGGAGGAGGCTCTTGTGCCTCCAGTCTATACCTAGTTCACTTTATTCTTACAATTGTTTATGAATCAAGAATATGAGAACACAATTTCTCCACAGAGATCAGGCATCCTAAACCAAGTATTTGGAGAAAGACACCCTGCAGAGCTGTGCTTCTGTTGTGTCCTATTAATTCAGTTCTTAGGACTCAGTCAACTAAATTAAACATTTTTGTTTAGTTTGTATAGTTTATATGTTTTTATGTAGTTTATATAGCTTTTGTTTAGTTTTTTATAGTTATTCCTATATGTATTCTAAATTTCAATACTGTGAGAATTTAATTGCTGTATACATTTTGCATGTTAGCTGGATGTTAACAATCTGTTCTAAACAAGTTCAAGAAATAATACTAAGAAAGAAAAGACAAGAAAAAATACCTCTCAGCCTTGTCATATGTATAGACAGCCGTCATCTGGATATTGATAATATAACAGTATATGGCTGACAAGTTATTTAAGAAATAGATCAGAGAGTGAAAAAATACAGGGAAATGTAGTATGTGCATGTGAAGATTTACAATATCTTTGAATGTGCTCAATTACAACTGAGTTTATAAAGATTTCAAACAATATGCAGACCTGCCCTAGCCCTTACTAATTCTGACAATTTTTAATTACAATATTACCATATAATCTTCATATTGTTTTCTAAAAATATTCATATATGAATTACAACTATAGCTGTTTAATTCTAATCTTCTCTGGTTTGTTTTTCCCCTGAGCCTGTAAGAGGGCTGGATGTGGCAGATATTGACTAATGCTGTGGGTTTATTAGCTTTAATAGCTGCTTTTATTTTCTTCCAGTATTACTGAATCTGAAATACTTTCTTCTTCTCAGGAGAATATAATGGAAGTTATAAGAAATCAAGAATTTTTACTTCTACCGGCTGATGAACTCCATAAACTTCTTGCTAGTGATGATGTGAACGTTCCTGATGAAGAGACCATTTTCCATGCCTTAATGATGTGGGTGAAATATGATATGCAGAGGCGATGCAATGACCTAAGTATGCTACTTGCTTATATCAGATTACCACTGCTTCCACCACAGGTATTTTTTAAGTATTATTTTATAATAATAATAATCATCATCATCATTATCATCATCACTGTTATTGTGAAAATTCTCATCAGTTTATAATCTGCAACTCCTCAATACTCTGGTTGTTTAAAAGCAAAACTGTTCAGAATTAGAAAAAAATGAATGGCAACCCTTTATCCAGAGTGACCTCAATAAACTTGAGGATTGGGCCAGCAGATACCCAAGAAGTGCACTTGTGAAACTGAAGAGGAGTAACTGTAGATATCATAACATGCTAAGGACAGGCAGAATAGTAAATATTCTCAGGAAAAAAAACCAAACTGGGGACTATGACAGATACCATGTTGAGTATGAGTCAACAGCATGAATGAGGAAAACTGCATATTGGTCTACATCAGGAAAAAATCTGTCAGCAGGCCATACCTGGTGCTGCTAAGGCTGCATGGGGAATATTGTTTCAATTTTGCACTCCACAATTTGAAAAGCATAGGAAGAAGGTGGAGAAGGTCCAGTGATGGATTACCAATCAGTACATCAGCTAGTACATCAGCTAGCAGAGGAGAGGCTGAGGAACCGGGCTTGTTTAGTCTGATGGAAAGGAGGCTAAGCAATGACCTAATAGCAACTTAAGACTTCTTGAAGGGAAAATCATGGAATCAAATTCTTCTTGGGAGCACCACAAAATGTAAGAAGGGGCAAATGCCCCAAGGTGTAGCATGGACAGTTCAGGTTGGACATTGGCTTGGGGGGGGAATCACTTGCAAAGCAATGAACCACTTCTGCATGTTTTTCAGAGGCTAAGCAATCTTACTCATTGAACGTTTTCCTGAATTAGCTAGACCAGGAGATCACCAAATCCAGTGCTGGCATTAGCCCTGATTTGAGTGAAAGGTTGAACTAGTTGACCTCTGGAGGTCCTTTGGAGCTCCCTTCCTATGAACACTTCCATGATTCTGTGATTCAGGCTTCAGTTCCCTTTTTTTTCAGAGAAGTAAATAGCAATTTTCTTCTGTTTAGTACCTCCAGATAATCATTCTTTTTTCAGCTAGCATACTGGGTCTGGCTGGGGTGGATTTAACTTTCTTCGTAGCAGCCTCTATGGTTCCGTGCTTTGCACTTATGGCTAAAACAGTGTTGGTAACACACCAATGTTTTGGCTATTGCTGATAAGTGCTTACACAGCATCAAGGCTTTCTCTCTTCTCTACCCCACTACCCTTCCAAAAGTAGGTCAGCAGTGGGAAAAAGGTGGGGAGGAGACACAGCCGAGACAGCTGACCATAAATGACCAAAGAGATATTCCGTACTGTATGACATTGTGCTCATCGATAAAAAGCTCAGGAAAAGGAGGAGGAAGGGGAAGGACGATTGCGATTATGGCATTTGTCTTCCCAAGCAACTGTTACATGTACTGAGGCCCTGTTTACCAGGATGTGGCTGGACATTTGCCTGCTGATGGGAAGTAGTGAATGAATTCCTCTCTTTGCTTTGCCTATGCACACAGCTTTTGCTTTTCCTATTAAACAGTCATTATCTTGATCCACGAGTCTTCTCGCCTTTATTCTATTTTCTCGCGATTCAGCGGAGGGGAAGGAGCGAGAGGCAAGGTGGGTGTTTTGCTGCTGGCCAGGGTCAACCTATCACAACTGTTTTTGGCACCCCATGTTGGGCACCAAAAAGGACTGTTAATGGGGAAAGTCACAACACTGAGAATTGGGCAGTGATGAGTAAGGTCAGAATCAGCTGCCATTTCAGTCTTGGTTTTTTGATGGTGACTTTTTGATAATTCCATAATTGTGCTAGCAAAAATATCAGATCATGTCAATGTCTACAGGAGTTATTTCTACACAGGAAACCAGAGTCAATGTCCTCACATATCTAAATCTCTTCATGTTCATTTGAGCATACTTACTGTTTCTTAGAGATCAAATCCTGAGCTGAGGTCCAGTGAATAAACAAAGGAGTCACTGATACAGCAAAAGATATCATCAAGATATTTCTTCTTTGTCTGAGTCTGCAAAATTTATTTCCTTCAGACCATGAAAGAAAAAAAAGACAAAAATAAGATGACAATGGCAAATACTTTTTGTGAATCCCAGTTGCTATTCTGGATATTAACCTTCCAGAATGACTTGCTTGTCCAAAATCAAAAAAGAAATCCAAATTCAAATCTGCTTAAAAATCAAGTAAATATTAGTACTGGAATCCTCAGATGACATCCTGAGGTTCCTTCATATTGGGTATATGACACTGCAAAATACAAAGAAAAACAGGGAGAGACCTCAAACACCAGATCTTGGTCACCCTTACTGCTCAGTTGTTAACTCAATCCCTGACTCTGGTTTGAACTACTCCGTTAGCTCTCTGCCAGACAAGTATGCTGTAGGGGAATGTAGCATTAACCCAAATGGCACTACTCGGTCATTTCTTGCCATGTTTCCTTTACCAGTATAAGCATAGCATATGATTCTCTGACATGCTCAAGTAGTTATTCTGTTTCAGCTAATATTTTGAAGAATATGGGAAGAAAGATAGGGTAGGCTGAGAGTGGCAGCTCACTACATGACCAGGTACTGGTATTGTAATGTCTATGATGTACAAAAAATATACCCACTCTGAAAGGGATCAAGAAAAGAATGCTAGGAAGGAGATGATTAGAACAAGAACTATCGTAAATCATGATGCTAAGATTTACAGGTACTTTGTGTCATACTGAGATCTCAGAGGGTTAGGTGGTTTTTCTTTTTACTTTCCAGTATAAAATGAGCTACAAAGGAAACAGTCAAATAGGACAAAGTTAAAGGTTTCTTTGTCAGAAATGTGAGCTGTTTATTTTTCAACAGCTATGCCAATTGAGAACCTAGCACACAATACTGTGCATTACTGTAGCCTTTAAAGTGTTTTTTTAAATCCGCCAAGCACTTACAAAAGATAACTTGTTCACACACCAGCCTCACCTCTAGCTCTTATTGTGTAGAAAGAGATCATGCAGGCTTTGTTTGTTACTGGTCCCTGCCCTAGTTCTTAGTAATAATTTTCTTTATAATTAATATCTGCAAGAACTACTACTACGGAATTCAATGAAGCTATTGACATAAGTCAGACGAAAGGAATCCAACTATTTTGTTTGTTCTGTGAATTGCTTAAAATGGTGAAAAATAGACCCAAGATTAAAAAGATTACTTTCCTTTCCAATAGTCATATGTAAAATATCAGGTAATGTATGTATGTGTGTAAGGCATGTAATGGTCTCATTCTGTCTAGACTCCTTTTCCCATGAAAGATTGGACAAGAATATCTTTCAAAGTCACTTCCAACATGGGCTGTTCTATGATTTTATGATTCTATGATGCTATGGTGTATAAAGTATCTGCTGAAATAATTGAGGCAAGATTTCAAACTACTCTTATGTTCAGAATCTTCTAATCCCACTATAAATTCTAAATGTGTAGCTCATAAATTTAGCTGCATTCCTCCAATCAACAGGGATTTTACTTTGTCTAGGCATCACATACTTTGCTTACCTCTGCACTGCTAATTGCATGTAAACCAGTGATCCCCACATTACCAAGCAGAGTGTTGTAGCCCTCTATCCATAGTGTTAAAGGCATTTCCCTGTATACTTGAGTATCTGTGTCCACACTCCACAGTACCTGCTTCTGGGTTTCCTCTGGTGTCTCTGTGGCCCTAACACATAAGGATACCCTGAGACACTGCCAACAGCACTAATGTCCCTCATTTATGCAACTGAATTGTGTCCACTTTGTTATACATCATCCTCATGAGAATATCCTGGATACCTTAAGTTATGTGAAGTATCACTATATCCTATGTTTAGCAACTGAACTAAATCCTAGATTTCTACTGCCTATCACAGATAAGCATCACAAAAGTAAACGTATCATTGGTATCTCACATCATTAACACCCACCTATAAAATCCTAAAACAGTTGTGTTAACCTCAAACTTAATTCTATTGTGTATCTTTTAGAAAGTTTCTAATAAAACTTTTCTTCAGATTCAAGTCCAACTCTTAGAGAGAACACCTTTCTTTCTGAAGGAAAGGAGGCAGGTGACCAGTGAGTAGGGTATATGAAAAAAAAAGTAGTAACAGTTTCAAAACTGTTTGAAAGGAGTTTCAAAAAGAATTATTTGAGAGTGCTGTATTTCTGGCACTTCTCTGTATTTTTTGTTCAATTTAGTCTGAAAATTAACCCTTATGCACTGATGCTTGTCTATAGTTGAATACTGCATCATATAAATGTTTCCTATAATGCTAAAAAAGTATTTAAAAATTATTTCCAAACTAAAATTAAGATATAACAAAGATTCAACAGGCAATTATTGAGAGCTGGTGGTGAAAATTTACTTTTTATTACCAAAAGGTGAAATTTTTCCTACTATGGTTTATACTTAAGTGTAAATCAAGCACAACACTATCATTTTCATTGCACTGAAAATTAACTGAAGAGCTCTCTGGGGAGAAGCCAGATCAAAATTAAAAGCTAATCATTGGACCTTTGAGAAAAAAGATTTGGGTTCCTTACCTTTAAATTCACTAAAAAAGATGAAGTCATAAACGACAAACATAATTAACAGATTGGAAAGATTGTACTGAGACCCTCTTAAAGTGAAGGCTTTAATTTATAGCCTGAGTTTTTATGATACCTCATTTCACCTTCAAGGTGCAGTAATTATATTGGCAATGTAGTCAGACTTGAGTAACAGGATATCAAACAACGTAATTCAAAATTCAGTAGAAAAATTTAGGAGAAGCCTATCAGTATTAACATATTAAAAGCAAAGTATCATGAAGCCGAAAATGAAATAATACAACCTGCAATGCTGCCATAGAACTTTAGTTTAATTTTGCTCCTTTGATTTGCCTGAAACCATCTGCTAAACTAAAACACTTCATATTTCTTTATTCAAGTCAAACTAGAAAGATTGGTGGCTTGACCAATGTAAGAAATTATTTCACATTATAATAAGTAAGATTTAGTTACTTCCTTTCAATAGGTGTTCCAAATATTTTGTGTTCATCTGTACAGAAAACATATCTCAATTTATGTTCATTTTCACTCTTAAAGTATTCAGGGAGAGAAAAAATTTCATAGGAGCCTTAAACCTTCTTAATGCTGAAGTATGTTAAATTATTTACTTGAATTGTTCATTTACAAGCTTATCATAAATTTATTTTCCTGTGATTTTTAATAGCACTCTTCACTGAGAGTAAGTGTGTTGGGTTTCTGTGGCAAGATTTTGGGGGGGGGGGGGGGTGGCTACAGGGGTGGCTTCTGTGAGAAGGTACTAGAAGCTTCTCCTATGTCCAACTCCAAGACAGACTCGCTGCCGGCCAAGGCCAAGCCAATCAGCAATGGTGGTAGTGCATCTGTGATAACATATTTAAGAAGGGGAGAAAAAACACCAGGACACAAAACTGCAGCTGGAGAGAGGAGTGAGAATATGTGAGAGGAATGACTCTGCACACACCAAGGTCAGTGAAGAAGGAGGGGGAGGAGGTGCTCCAGGCACCGGCTCAGAGATTCCTCTGCAGCCCGTGGTGAAGACCATGGTGAGGCAGGCTGTGCCCCTGCAGCCCATGGAGGTCCATGGCGGAGCAGATATCCACCTGCAGCCTGGGGAGGACCCCATGCCAGTGCAGGCAGATGTGCCCCAAGGAGTCTGTGACCCTGTGGAAGCCCACGCTGGGGCAGGCTCTTGGTAGGATCTGTGGACCCGTGGAGAGAGAGGAGCCCAGGCTGGAGCAGGTTTTCTGTCAGGACTTGTGAGCCCGTGGGGAACCCATGCTGGAGCAGTCTGCTCCTGAAGGACTGCACCCCATGGAAGTGACCCACGCTGGGTCATGAAGAACTGTAGCCTGTGGGAAGGAGTGAGAACTGGAGAAGTTTGTGGAGGACTGTCTCTTGTGGCTGGGACCCCACGCTGGAGCAGGGGAAGACTGTGAGGAGTCCTCCCCTGAGGAGGAAGGAGCAGCAGAGACAACATCTAATGAATTGACTACACCAATTCCCCGTTCCCCTGTGCCGCTCGCGGGGAGGGTAGGGTAGGTAGGGAAATTGGGAGTGAAGCTGCTTGATCCCAGGATGAAAGGATGGGTGAGGGGCAGGTGTTTTAAGATTTAGGTTTCACTTTTCATTATACTACTCTGATTTGATTCATAATAAATTAATTTCCACAAGTCGAGTCTGTTTTGCCCATGCTGGTACTTGGTGAGTGATCTCTCCCTGTCCCTATCTTGACCCATGAGCCTTTCATTATATCTCCTCTCCCCTGTCCAGCTGAGGAGGAGAGTGACAGAGCAGCTTGGTGGACACCTCGCTTCCAGCCAGGTTCAACACACAACAGTAAGTTAACAAACAAACAAGTTAAGAAACAAACAAAAAATATCGTTAAGATGACATTTTATTTTGTCAGTTGTTCAAAAACTCTAAGAAGCTACTTTTTGTGGCTAGAAGGTACCACAGTTGCCCTCAATTTTCAGCAGTATTTTTAAATGAAATTTGAATAAACCCATTTTAATCTGTTAAAAAATCAAACAAAATTAGTACATGTAAACCAAAGCAAAACCACTAACGACAGTTTGTGGATATCCCCCTGAGCCTTCTGTTCTCCAGGCTGAACAGTCCCAGCTCTCTCAGCCTTTCCTCACAGGAGAGATGCTCCTGTCCATTCATCATTTTCATGACCCTTCATGGAATTCTTTGCAGTATGTCCATGTCTCTCTTGTACTGAGGAACCTACAACTGGGCACAGCACTCCAGGTTTGGCCTCACCAGTGCTGAGTAGAGGAGAAGGATCACATCCCCCGACCTACTGGCAATACTTTGTCTAATGCAGCCTAGAATACTGCTAGCCTTTTTTGCAGCAAGAGCACACTGCTGGCTCCTGTTCTGCCAAGCTGCTTTCCAGCTGGGTGGATCCCAGCATATTTTGGTGCACAGATATGCGTACACATATACATATACATATACATATACATATACATATACATATACATATACATTTATTTCATTCTTTTATAATAGAATGTTCATGTGAACCTTTTAGTTAGAGGTGAAAATCTGTAGTTGTGGAAAGATATACCCATTAAGGTCTGGCTAGAATTGCTAAAGGTGTTCTCACCTGGTTCCCTGATGACTGTCCTGACCCATCATCTAATGATTACTCTCCCCCAGATGCATGATGTAGTGATTACCATCCCCACAGCTCAGGGAGCAAAACGGTTCATCTGGATCCTCACTAATTCTGTATAGGCAACAGTCTAACCTCATCTGCACTTGAAGCTAAAACATTAACTTCTGGCCCTGAGGGCAAACAGTATAGACGAGTTTATACCTTTATCACTGAATTCTCCTTATCTTTCTCTCCTCCTCTCTCAAAACTGAATGGTTTCTTCAATGCTTGTATCTCCCATTCCCTGAATCAAGCTGTACCTGGAAACATTCAGTGCAATTCATCAGAATGTTTGAGCCTCTGCCTAGCCCTACTTTGTTTATTAGTGATGTAATCGCATTTACTAAGATGAAAAGCTTGGTTTTGCTGATTGTCTGTACACAGTGTAACGTATGAGCCAAGAATTTGTGCAGCTTCTATTGGGCAAAACATTATTTTTATGGTGTTTCTTAAGAGTGTGAGAAGTTGCTAATGACAGTTGGGCTGCTGAAAGAATTAACAAGCGAGAGTTATGAGTTAACACATGATACCGAGTGCCTACAATAGCATGACTAGTAAAGAATGAGGATGTTATATTTATATTTTAACGTTTCTCAGCAAAGATGTGCATGATAAAAAGAGCACAAATATTTACTTGCAGAAATGGTTAAGTTAAAGATGACTTGTACTCCACCAGTCTGCTGTGTTTATAATGGGTGGTTTTTTGCAACTACTTGTAATAGTAGATCATTGGTTAACTATGAAAGCTAAAAAATAGCATAGGGTAAGGAATAGATATTATTGCCTTTCTCTCTGCAACAGTTTTAATAATATCACTTTCAGAGGCTTGTAAATCACATCAGTAGGATAATGCACAGTCTTTGAGTATTAAATACACTGTGGCTCAGATCCAGTGAAACTAATATAGGCATCTAAATTAGGTTTCTTGCTCAGGGGCAGAAACAATCCAGTCCTTATAAAGTGAAGTACTTAAATACCCTGTAAGTCACTGGAGAGACAGTGAACTGATCCGCCTCGGTTCTGTTCTTATTTATACAGAGATGTTGTAGGGAACCTGTAGGAAATGCTAAGCCTCTAAATCCCCTCAGAATGCACACATTACCTCTGGCCGTACATGATTTTAAAAATGTGTATGAATTTGCATATAATAATTGAGTAGAAACCCTTTAAATCCTAGCTTGGATAATTGACATTGTGAGGCAAACTTGTAAATTCCTTCCACAGCTCAGCTGGCATTTGGCAAAGAGGTGTTTCTCTGTACTGCTAAAAAAATAACTAACCAGGCAGTCATCAGACTGAGGTTCATCGAGTTCTGACATCTTCAATATATGTTGAGCTAGATGAAAGGATTGAAGGATCCTTTTCTCGGCAAAAATGGAGGGTATCACTGTATGTCAGTCAGTCTCTAACTTTCTGCTTAAAAGCAGTGTGACTGATAATATGAATTGATAACTTTTTCAGTTCTCTAACCATCTTTAGCATCACTAAAGAAGTGCAGCTGATACGAATTCACACCTGACTAGATTTCTAGGTTTTTTAGAGTGGTTCTCACAGATTGGTCTGGGATAATTGCTAAGTATGTGTATATATTCAGCCATTCTCTACAACATTTGGTGAATTCTTTCAATCATTTCTAAATGCATTGAATGCCAGGAGTTTATAACTTACATCTGAAAGGACTGAAGCTATGATTCAGTTTGTTGTTCACCTATGTGTTTAGGCTTCTCCACATCAACTAGATTCCTGACCTCCCACTGTAGGCAATGAAGATCTAGTGCAGTTCCCAGCACATAGGAACAAACCTATGTGCTGATTTGAGAGGTGCCATGGATTATTGTGCTGCCCCTCTCCCAGCAGATTTTCTGGAAGTTCCCTCATAAATCCAGTACCATATTTACTGGCCCTGTGTGGATTCTTAGACACCCTGTGGCATCTCAAATGGTGCTAAATGCTTGGTTTTATGTAAGTGAATTAAGCAATCACTGGATTTGAATGTCAACTTATATCAGAATAACATAAATTGGGGAATGTGAGGAAGTTTCACAATATTTTAGTGGGATTTTTATGTAACTTCAATTAAATAAACTAATTACATTAAGAATTAATAACTTCTTGGTCCATAAAAAAAGGAAGTTTCAGGCAAGCTTCTAGGACGATCTCCATATTCCTCTATTAACTTACCCATGTAGCAGAAATTTGGGCCTGAAATTTCACTTGCCTGTGAAATGGCAATTAGTTGATTGTAGTCAGTACAGGCAGAATATGCTTTCATTTCTTTACTCTTCTTATATAGATCATGCAGTAAAGCTAACTTTTTTCTTTTTTTATAACAGCTTCTCTGGCAGTGGAGGTATCTTGTCATCTGATATGTTATCTGAAGATGTGATAGTTCAATGCAGTGTGCAGATACAATTCAGAGGAATCTTTTTTGTCTTTTAGCTAATTCTAAAATTGTCCAAAAAGTCCTGGCAGTATGGCTGGCATTTCTTGTGTAGATAAGTGACAGTATGAAAATTTATAAACAGTGAAAATGATAACTATTCCACACAATTATGTGTGACATTTATTTCCAAATACAGTTTTCTACCAGTAAAGTTTAGTAAATGCCAGTAAAGTATCAGTAAATGCTTTGAAGCTGTCATGAGGTGCTGTTCAAATATAAAATTGTGGCAACATAATGCTATAATACTATTTCTTTGTCCTACACACAGGCAACTTACCTGACTTTTTATTCAGTGTCTCATGATATACTGAGCATATGGTTTGCTACTAAATATGTTGGGGTAAATTTATTTCGTGGAAGAGTGGATCTTCACTAGGTAAATCACTTTTGTAGATGATCATAAAATTATTGGGGAATGACAATGATGAATAGAAAATATAAACCTTGCCTCTCTTTATATTAACTTTGCATTGCCAAAGGTTCAGAACAATGTTTTGATAAAAATATTCTACTTCTGTTGCTCATTCTATGTAGTTCATTCTATGTGAAACATTTATTCTCATCAATGTCCCCATTAGAAAGTATAAAGTGTGTCTATGTGAAAACACACATTTATTGAAACAGTAGATTATATTAACTGTCCAAATCAATTATAAGCTCTGGTCATATAAATAAGAGCATATCTTTCCTTGACCTTCAAAACAGCACAATTTTCAGTGCATACTTAAATATGTAATACAGTTTTATTTGCATAAAATAATGTCTTTGGTTTAGAGAATATGTGTTTTGCCTGTTGTTTATGTTTTTACAAGGTCATGTTATTTATAGTTACTATTTAACACCTTTCTTATCTTCTTCTGTCTTAGTGACTATCAGATTGTTCATTATATCAGATTGTTGCAGAAATTGCTCAATGTGTGTGTGGCTATTCATTCATTCTCTTTGGCAACATATTTTTAAGTTCTTTCAGTAAATTTTAACTGATTAGGATGCCAGGGTATTATAACTCACATCTGAAAATCCTGTATGTTCAATGAAACTAGTAAAAGTAAAAGCAATGGGAGTGGGTAAAATAACAGTGGTGTACCTCATGTCATTTTCCAGTACAAACTCTGGTTTACACTCATTTTTTTAATCGTACGAATAAACTGCATCATAATAGCTTGCATGGATCTCAGCAATGAAAATTAGCATAACTTTCAGCAAAGCTCCACTGTCATTTAGGCATCTACTTGATATGCTGAGACTTGCAAACATGCTTAACACCCAGCTGATCATAGCAATCTTAATGAAAATAGATAGGTGATGAGCACTTTTAAAAGTCTACCGGTGTAGTTTATGTTCCCAAACAGAGCTGCAAGTTGCTGACCACTTTCAGAAATCTTGTTTTGAATACCTTTTCAGATACCTGTTTCCCTTAGACCTGTCCTGGCTGTGTTTTCATCTACAAGCATACAACATGACAATTATGATCAGATTCAAACTGCACTGTGTGTAATGAACACTGTTGTTTCACTCTCCCGTAATGTATTTTGCTTGTGAGTGGCAATAATAGCAAAAATCCAGTGCTACTAGATTTTTAAAATTATTCTGTGGAGTTTATCATGTAGTAAAGAGGTCCATTTTGATTAATGAGAGCAAAAAATAAATTGGAGAGAGAAGTTTTATCATAGGAGAAAAACAATCTTGCTGCAGACTTCACAGTTCTGTTGGGATCTAAACAAGGTAGCAAGACCTTTCAATGTGGGCCACAAATACCCCCAAACCAGATAGACATTAAAATCTGTCAGTGGAATAGATTCAGCCTGTCTGCTCAGGAGCTATGTTGTCGGTACCCAGCGAACTGCATGCTGTACACTCCCTGGAAGGTACAGCTTAAATTGCACACCTAGTTACCTTGAAACCTTGTCTGTCTGAGTCAAACCCAGATGTCTAAGTTTACCTTGTTATAACATACAACAGTTCCATACCTATTTAATGCAAGCTGTACTTATTTTCTCCTTATAATCACAGAATGGTTGAGGTTGGAAGAGACCTCTGGAGGTCACCTGGTCCAACCCCTGTGCTTAAGCAGGGCCACCCAGAGCCAGCTGTCCAGGACCATGTCCAGACAGCTTTTGAATATCTCCAAGGAGGGAGACTTCACAACATCCCTGGGCAACCTGTGCCAGTATTTGGTGACCTTCACAGTACAAAAGTGTTTCTTGATGTTCCAGTGGAACCTCCTTGTTTCAGTTTGTGCCCATTGCCTCTGGTCCTGCCACTGGGCACCACTGAGAAGAGTCAGATTGATAAGATCCCCCTCTTCTCTATGCTGAACTGTTCCAGCTCTCTCAGCCTTTCCTCATAGGAGCAAGGTACTGCAATCCCTTAAACATCTAAGTAGCCCTTCGTTGGACTCTCTAGTCTCCCTTATTTCCCTTATCTCTCTTGTACTGGGGAGTCCAGAACTAGACACAGCACTCAGGTGTGGCCTCACCAGTGCTAAAGAGAAGGGAAGGATCACCTCCCTTGACCTGCTGGCAATTCAGCAGCCAAGGACACCAGTAGCCTCCTTTGTGGCAAGGATACACTGCTGGCTCCTGTTCAACTTAGTATCCACCAGGACCCCAGGTCCTTTTCTGCCAGGCTTTCCAGCTGGGTGGCCCCCAGCACATACTGGTGTTTGGGGTTGTTCCTTCCTAGGTGCAGGACTTTGCATTTGTCCTTGTTGAACTTCAAGAGGTTCCTGTCAGCCCCTTTCTTCAGCCTGTTGAGGTTCCTCTGAATGCCAGCACAACCCTCCCAGTCACTGTCAGCCACTCCTCCCAGTTTCATGTCATCAGCAATCTTGCTGAGGGTTTAATCTGCCCCATCATCCAGATCAGTAATGATTTCTGTAATTTAGTGTAGAGGTATCTAAGCTAGTTTTAGAGTAAATAACTGATCAGGATAGTAACAGGGTGAGAGTTGACCCTAGCAAAGATTAAATTATCCTATATAGCAAGTTTTGCTGCTAGTTGTTGGTGTTCCGTAGATCATGACTCCAGAGGTCATGCAAACATAACTCGTTAAAAGTAGTGAAGGCAAAGATCAATTACTATTCTCAGCAACTGTTAACAACAGGTGGTTTTAAAAGTGGAAACCTTTATTGCTCTTGACATCATTTGAAATCTGTCAGTTTTAATTAAAAAAGGAAGGAAAAAGGGAATGCAAATGCTTCTACTGATACAATGGGGTATCTTGAATGGTCTTCCTGGAAAAAGGGTAATGAGAAGTCTAAAAGTTGGGTTGGACCTCCCTTCACTAATGTTAAGTCCCTAATTTTGCAGTGTAGTGCTGTTTTCTGCATCCTTTCTTCTCCCTTAAATTGATTCTGCATAATAGAAAAACACATAATCAGAAACATTTTCTTCTCTAGTTCTAGTTGAGCCATCAACATTTCAGAGACTATGTATGTACTAGAAGAATTCTTCATGTTAGACATTTGTAACAGCTATTCTTGAAATATAGTAATGGAAAAGTTGTTTAACTAGACATTTTCCTTTCTATGTGAGGTTTTCTTATCCATCCTTTTTGCCTATTTCTAAGACCTGAAGATTGTATTTGAAACAGGAGAACATTATTTAGGGAAAAAATGCTTCTTTTGTATTCCATTTCTTTGTACTTACTCTCTTATAGGAGTTTTATCAAAATGACATCAATTTTGGTAGACTACAGTTAACTACAGTTAACAGGTAACTACAGTTAAATTAAACAACACAGTAATTTTCAAACGTAGGTTACCTGTTATTGACTGAATAACATTTGTGTTCCATTTGTTGGCATCTCTCATGCTTTTACCTAATCTTCTATTCAATTTATGACTTTCAGAAAAAAAAAAAAAAAAGAATCTGATTCAGAAGAGCTTCAAATAAAAACATCTGCCTTTGAACCAAAGGAGACCAGACAATAAGAATATTTTGTCATAGCCCAACCTTTTTGTTGCTTCTAGTGTTGGGGTATTTTTTTATTTTCTCTCTTTTTAATGTGATGGTTTTGTTCTTTTTCCTTATGAATGCAATTTGACCTTTACAACTTTTCTTATTTCTTATGTAGCATTTTAACACTATTGCAAAATATGCATGGGTCTCAGAATTATGATATCACTTTTTTCCTCAAGGATTAGAGAAGAAAAGATACAAGGTACTCTGAGAGATTAATCTCACCTAACTTTAGATATCTAGAAAGTAAATATCTAACATATGAGATAGGTATTTACTTTAATAAGGGATTTATCTTTAAATACTTTTTTCTTCATTTATAGGAGAGAGAGCCTAGCATGATGAGGTTAAATGTAGATCTCTGCAGCAGTATAATTAAGCTTGTAGAAAGCTTGCATCTTAGATTTTGCACTCCTTATTTTGGCCACTATGTAAAATGCATAGATGGATAAAATCATTGTGAAAAGACATCACTAGAGGCAGAAGCTGGGGTGAAGAGGAGTAAAACAATTACTGTTTTCCTAAACTGAGTAACATTTGAATCAGTAACACATCAGGGTGATAAGTAAATTGGTCAAATTAGTACCAGTTTCAAAGATAGACCCAGTAGTACTAGTAGTCCAACAAAAGTCAGTGTGTGTGCCAAAAAAGTGTGGGCATATTTACAAATTAAGTTAAAATTAAAGTTTGAACAGTATGATAAAAGAGAACAAGGGACCACTTATAGAAAATAATATTGAAGATTTTAATAAATGGACTCATTAAGTCATAAGCTTTCGGGAAGTGTTAATGTTGTGAAAGTGGTTTCAACACCACAGTTTAATTACTTACCACACATGCTACCAATGAATATTCCAATCCCATTACTTAGTTTATTCAAGAGAGTAGGGGAAAAAAATTCTTCATTTTTAGATCAAATGTAAATCCTCAGAGAATGTGCATGTGTGATTGTTTGTTTATCTAATATATTTGTTTTGGTAACCTAATGATAGGTTAAGGAAAACAACCTTCAACTATGCTGAACTTTTTGGTTTGGTTTGGGTTTTGTACCCTGATGTGGGGGAGGGATAGGTAGGACTCAGGATTATAACTGACAGGAAGAAAGCCAGTTTAAAATTTCTTCTGAATATGAAATAATTTTTAATGTGTGGGGAAAAAAAAATTGGAATTACAAATCAGTTAAACACTGAACACATTTCCTCTGCCAGTGACTGTGATCACCAAAAATACGAGCTTAGTAGATGTCAGAGTTTGGTTGTTAGACAGAAAACACAATTAGATTTCTTTCCAAAATTCCAGTCCAAGACTGTTCACTATTATTGCTGGGTGATTGATCTCTTTGCAATATATTATCACCTGCATGCATACACAAATCACAGACTTACAGACAGACTAATGAATGTCTGTTGTGTCTAAGCAGTAAATCTTAATGTAGATTATTTGTAATAGAAATGATTAACCGTATATTTCAAGAAATAACTGGTCTAGAATTTCTTAAAGAAGCTTAAGTCTGCTGCATCTTATTGCTGAGTAGAAAATAACTTTTCTCTGAGAATACAGAATTCTGAGGGATTTAGTATAGTCTCTTTCTTTGTGAGTTGGTTGAGCAGCTGGCTTGACTAAGTCACACATTATGAATAATTTAGTCTATGAGCAACACAAATATTGAATTTCATGTACTGAATATTTGTGTTACTACAGAAAAATGCCTGGAAATCATCTCTGAGCTAAAACAGGTTTACTGAAATCATTAATTAAACACGAATAAGAAAGAGAATTCCAAACAGATCCAGAATGTTTGATGAGCTGAAAGAAAATGGTAGGAAACAAAACAAAATGAGACTTCTTAAATTAGAGAAATTATTAACTGAAAATATATTTCATTATTTTATTTTTAAGACAATATATTGAAATGCTTGTTCTAAAACCAAGTAAAAACTCAAAACCATAAATTAGGTACAACCTTCTTTTAAAATTTCAACTGAAGACCCCTAATTGCAAAACCGTCAAGTGAGTAAAGCAGAAGATTATGTTGGATTTATCTCAATTCATTCAATTTCTAGCAAAACAAAAAGGTCTTTAAGTAATATTGCTAAGGTTCAGTTGAATAAAATGGGATTTAGAAATGGAGTTTAAACTTCAGTTCCATACATGATCAATTTGTGACTTTGTGATCCCTACATTTAGGAGTCCAGAAAAGATAACAACTTTTGTACTTTTTAAAAGGCTTAAAGGAGAGAGTGAGGGAATGTTTAAGTG
This sequence comes from Pelecanus crispus, assembly GCF_030463565.1. Classification (NCBI taxonomy): domain Eukaryota; kingdom Metazoa; phylum Chordata; class Aves; order Pelecaniformes; family Pelecanidae; genus Pelecanus; species Pelecanus crispus. The sequence continues at coordinate 182,991,250 of NC_134643.1, forward strand.
TTTTAATCTACTTCAGCTAAAATCTATTTGCAAGTCAGGATCTGGATAAAGAATAACACTCCTGGTAATCCCTTAGCATATCCGCAAAGTGCAAAACTGGTGGAAAATAATTTTATGACTGCAATACATTTTTATTTTCCTTTCAAAATATAGTAATTTAAAAGTGATAGTTAAAAGATGTGGTAAAACATATTTGTAGTAAATTCACAATTACATGATTCCTGAAGTTGTATCTTCTGCTATGCAAAATTAAGTGAATTGTTGATGTACAAAGCTGGCCCAGTTTTCAAATTAATATATCATTTCTGATGTCATTTTCTAAGCACTATTCTAAATTTTAATCCAAATTTTAAAGGTATTTTTACTATATTGTTGTTCTCTGAATATCATTCTTAAACATGTTAATAATGCATGCTTAATCAATAGCCCAAAATACTTTGTTTCTCACGTAAACAGTGCAAATATGCTGCTGTTCTTATTCCTGATGTTGTAGTATTTTTAATGAATAATTAATTTGCTATGTATAAAAATAAAATTTGTTGTGTATTTTCCTTCTTAGAAAATATTACTAATGACTGAAATAGCTTGCTCATTTTACTTGAGAATAGTTAGTAATATTATTAGTGGAAACCATTTAAAGTTCTAATGCATGCATTTAAATGAATACCTTGCATTGTCAAGAGAGCCATAATTCTCTCTTACGTAAATCTGTTCTTTTCAAGTAAATATTTTAAGCAACAAATTCACTTAATGTTTCAAGAGCAAAAATTGAAGTGAAATTGAAAGAAGCAAACCATACTTTAATTCTATTCCCTAGTATCTTTCTGTCATTAATTTCATAATTATCTTTCACTTTTACCTTGGACAAAGGAATAAAGTTATTTTAGAACTAACTCATAGTATTGAAGAATTCTTGATTCTGAGATGCTTTTATCCACTTTTTCAAGCATCTAAGTGCCTTCATACAAAAACTATGCAGTAAGGATGTTTAAGATTGGAGCAGCTGGTCATAAAATGGGCTGTAAATTTTCAACTGAAATAGGAGAAGTAAGAAAAATTGTAAAGAACTGGGATATATTTTCTGCAGAAAAAAACCCCCATGTTTTGTAAAAAGTTTTAATTCTGAAGATGTCAGTGAAAAACTCAAAACCTACTAATTTGAAAGTTCTGTTTTTTCATGGAAAATGATTTCTATCTTGAAGAAAAAAAATTTCACTATTAGTTCTCTTTTTTGCAATATATAGAGTATTATGTATGTGTTTTCAGGGCTGTGTAGCTTTGTCTATGAAAGAGACCATAAAAAAAAAGGAAAATAACATTTTATTTTGACATACAATGGAAACTAGGCAGGCAGAGTTTGATAATTTTTGATGTGTCTCTTGCAATTGACAGGCTACTCATGCATCTTTTTGAGCCCCACAGAGTGTTTGCATGTACACTTTCATTCTTGGGTATATGCCAGGGAGGCAAGTAATTAAATTGAATCTCCTTGTAATGCCTGGTAGATAATCAGCATAAATGTGAAAAATTTATATGGCCTCTTAAAAAATGCCTGTTTATGAAGACTAATTGGTAATTGGTTAACTCAAAATTACTTGTAACATCATACTTTCTAGTAGAAAGTGCTGAGTTTTCTCTGTTCATGTTATATTCATTTCCAGAATTTTCAGTATGATTTTCCTACTGCATTTTGTGACACTAAGTAGATAAAATGATTTTTGTTAAAACTTAATATAGTGAGGTTTGGGAATAATCTGGAATGTGTTAATCTAGATTAAAAATTAGGACTCTGCATCAGGAAATCAAATTGATTTGAGCAAAGCCTATCATGCCTTCCAGAAAAAAGGCAACATCTTTGGTATGGTGCTTCATTTCTCAACCCTATTGGACTTTTAATGAAAAAAATTAAACTTCCATCACTTCTAGAAAAGAAAGTTAGTTAAAATGCTTTATTACCTAGGTCATGAAAAGCAGCATTCATTCTTTTCTAGCCAGTTTTTAACAAGATTTATAATAATATAAAATCACAATTTATGTGAAACCCTATTATTCCTGATTTAAGCCTTCTTAGTGAGATTAGCATTTAAATTATCTGCCATCAATTTTATTTAAGTTTTTAATAATGGCTGATGTCTATTCAACAACTGCAGACTAAACCAAAGATCTTGTTCATATCAACTCTCATTTTAATCCCAGAGGAGACATGGATATATTCGTTCAGGTATAATCCTGAATTAATTGGTGCATGACCAAATGTATTCATACAAAAGTAGATTCATTTCTTATGCTCTTAATAATGTTAACTCAGTATACTGTTGTTTCTACCTATAAGCTCTACTTTAAGTGGAAATAATTAAGTTTGACAGCAGGCTGTTCTTGGAAAAAAAAATAACAAAACTATTTACAGTTGTTGCAGAATTGCCCGGAAAAACATACACTCTCCAAGATCAATTTTCTTATGAAAAATATAAATGACAATTGCTGATCAATTGCCAATTGCAGAACCTATGTTCAGCTTTTAAGGAAGTCTGCATCAATATTTTGAAAATGGAGCATTTCAACAAACTCTTAAGACAAAAATGAAAGTAATTAACTCACTATTTTGTTTATCTCATAGGTTCAAAAGTTGTTAAATAAGGATATAAAGTTTAAACATTACTAAACAATAAGTTTTTATAACAAGAGGGTTTGTATCCAGCAGAACTAGCTGAGAGATCATTGGTTTTGTAAAGAAGTAGCACTTTGTGGGGGACATTTTTTTTTTTTCCCCTTCATGTTTGCAGTGGAGCATGAACAGCCTAACTGATATTTCTTAAAATGGGTACATACAGTTTTAATCAGAATAACAATGAATTAAGTTGAAATCTGCAGTTATGGTAGTATTTACAGGCATTTCTTGCAGTTGTCTTCTAGACAGAAAATACAAAGTGCCAAAAAATTTATTCCTTTCACCACGTTAGGCAACTGAAATACTTCCATTCATATACCAATACAATGACATAGGAGTAATGAGTAATGAGTATTCTTTTTCTACCAGCTTTAGTTAGATAAAAAATTCTTCTACTTGGTGTTTTGTCCAAAGATGCACAGCATTTCCTAACAGCTAGAGCAGCATAAGCATGGTAAGACTTTAAAAGTGGACTGAGAACTTTTTTTAAAGAAAGTTTTAAAACAGTATTTTTATTCTTTCCAGGAATTCATACAAACCCTTTATTTGCTTTTCATTTTAATCTGTACAAAGAACAACTGTGACCTTACATTTTAGAAGCCTGTTTTATTTCCTGGTAGCTGCCTTACTATGATCAACAATAACCAGCCATAATAAATCTGTACATGGAAGAAGACACATAAAAGGACATTGATGGGTAATCAAATATCTCTCTTGAAAACCATTCAATATGCAAACTTTAGGTCATTCCTTCTTCAGATTTTTGTTTCATATGGTAATGTGTTTCGCTGACTCAAGGTTGTCAAGTGACTTCAGATACATTTTGGATCAAGAGAGAGACTCATGGGCTTTGTTAAAAAAAAGTGCCATAAAAATCCACGTTTCATTTACTCACAGTTCATTTAAATGATTTTAAGCTTTTTGTTCTTTCGTTATGATTATTAATACTATTAAGATAAGGCTAATCCTGTGTTCTGCATAACATTGGCATCTAAGTTTCTGAGGGCACAGGACTCTAGGGTTTTTTACAGGGAGAATGTGTCTAGATACTGGGATCATTTTGGGAGAACTGGAAGTTGCTTTCTGCCTACCATAAAATTAACGTGTTTGGGTATTAAATTTAATACTATTCAGGGTATAGAATAATTACGTGTTGTTAAGAACTATTCAAGATTCTAAATCACAGTAAATAGACATGGGCAGATAGAGACCACATAAAGCATAATTTTGAACGATGCTGTGCCCCTTTTGGCAGCAACTATCACTTGGAAAAAAAGAAGATAAAAACTTTTGCATGTGCCTAAGCACATGCAAAGTATCTGACTTTGGCATGCAGGAGGCACTTTCTCACTTTGGTTGGTTTTATAGCCCTGACACCTGTGCTAGAGGAAATATCCAAATCTTTATTTTTAACGGTAGGAATCCTATAGTGTTTCCGCATGTCCCCTTTTGGGTAGTTGCTGTATCTGAGGCACATACCAAGGTGGTGGAATTTGAGGTTTAGTTCACCCTAACTGAGCAAATATTGTCACATGTCACACTTTTCACAAAGTAGAAGCTCTACCTAAATAACTAGGCCATGTTCTGTGCCTCTTCAGAAGGATGAGGATACTCTGAAAGTTTTGGTGAGGCAGTTCTCTGGCTCTTCCACTGTCTTGTAATCTCTTCCAAGAGTGGGGTGCAGGAGAAAGGAGGGTGACTGTTTCCTTCCCAGGCAGGTGGCACCCTCTTTTTCCCTAGTAGTGGCTGAATTTCATCCTAGATGCCACACATTCACCAGGGGAGAATGGGACCCATCCCATCTCTCAGATGATCATTTATATGGAATATGTGAGATTTAACACATATTTTAACACATTTAACACATATCATTCAAATCAGCTAGTCAAATCACTAATACTCTCACCTGGATCATATCTGCAAATCAATGGGATGAAAGAGAGGCTGGGGGAGATCTGTCAGGGAGCAGCAAAAGTAGAGCTGCTCCCCAAGGAAGGAAGGTGGGATCCGAGGGTGACAGCAAGGCAGGCAGCAATAAGGGCTCAGTTCCATGGTGTGCCCACTGTCAGTCGCTGCACCCATACCAAACTCCTCCTCTTGTGCTCATTGGACTTGACTTTCTTTTAGCAGTACTGGAGTACTTTTGACTCATGATCTCAAATTGAAGGTGCTTCACTGAGATGAAGCATGCCTGCTCTCTGCAGCATTGTGTGAGAAAGGACTGGTGGGGTTTTAACTGGGAAAAATGAGAAGCATGATGATGCAAAGTTACTAAAAATTCTCAGGATATTGCTAGTCTGAGAAGTTCTAGCAGTGCTAGAAGTAACTATGCTGAAGTAGCACTGACATGGTCTTCTGAGAAGCTACAGCTCTGAGTTTCCGTGTGTTACAAAACCCGGAAATCTTCATTTAATGTTAGATACAATTGTCTCTTAATGAAGTATGTCATAGCCATGAAATAGCAAGGTGAACATAATATGGTTTCCAGGGAAATATCCTTATTAACTGAATTTCCCAATCAAGTGCATCCTGATTTGATAAAAATATATTGATTATTTTGATGTAATAAGGAAAGATAACTATGGAGTAGAAAAATATTGAAGCAGAGTATTGAAACTTAGACAACATGAAACAGTTAGCTTTGTAAGACTTTTGGTTTCTAAATCTTTAATTTCAACTTTTTTTTCCCCTCTTACTCACAGGGTTTAGCCATTAGGACAGTCAGAAATATAATGTTTATCACAAGTCAGCCCATGTGCTAAAATAAATGGGTAGGAGGGAGGAATTAATATTTTTCTCAAAATTAGTTAGGTTTTTTGTTTTGGTTTTGTTGACAAAAATAAAATTATGATTTGGCCATTGAGTAAAACTTTTTTTTTTGAGGGGAATAAACATAGATTTCTGTCTGCTTTTAACGTTTTGTTTAGATGACTTTTTTTCCCATTTCTAGGGTGAATTTCTAATCAGAAAGAACAAGAGGTTCAGCTTTATTTCTGGTTTGTGCATAAAGTCTCAGAATTTTGGGACAGGACAGTGTTCACTGATTATCACTTCTTTATTTGAAACACCTGGCAACTCATTTAGAAGATCTCATAAATATAAATATTTGCTTTAAGAACCTGGGCACAGATTGGAACATCATAATAAAGAAGTAGCTGTCTGATAGGAAGTCACCAAATGTGATTGCTGGACTTTGATCCTTACTGATGTAAGCTTGACATAAGAAGAACCTGTCATCAATTCCATTAATTCCATTAAGCATTAGAAAGTATAGGTAACTTAATATATTTACCTCAAATTTGTGCAGGGGAAACTGACAATGTGATTTCTCAGTTTGGTTGTGCCTGTATTCTATTAAATTAATTGTTGGCAGAGTACACAGTTTGGTTCAGAGGTTCTGAATGTACATTAAATCATTTTACGAGAGAAGACGTCATCCTGCCTAAACTCTGAACATGATTTGTCTTCAGATCTTTGATTTTTAATCTACTGAGTAGTGTGCTGAGAACTTCAAAGGGAAAAAAATCACAAAAAGGATATATTAAAAATCTTAATATTATGAAATATAAATTAACCTAGTGTTATGAAATACACTTACTACCACTGTTTATTAGCACACTTTAATATTCTTTCTTAGTAACATTAATTGCATAATAACCAACACCAGGACCACACACACACATATATACATATAAATCCTAATCATATCTAACATACAAAATGCTTGCTTTTAATTTCTTGATAATCTGAAGTTTCTGAGCCCTTCCATTGATATTGTGGGTGCCAAGATTATAAAGATACACTCTTTGGAAAGTTTTAAAAATAATAGCTTAAATACCTTCCTAAGAATTGTGTTTTCCTCTACACACTAGGGAAGGTAAATACATTTGAAAATAAATTGGACTCTAACCATAGACTCAGTTTTCTTGTTGCTCAACTTAGATTAAGAAATACAGTAAAAATGCCAGTTATTATTCTACTATTCTTGTACTGACCCTAGCTCAATAATATTAAATGTAAAAACATATAGAAATGATGTATTTTGTGTAAAACCATTACAGTCAATGTGAAAACTCTCACAAGCTATGAGGGAAGAGAATAGAACCTTGATATTTAAATTCATGAGGTTAGATGTGAAGTTAGTATATGTTAGATCATAATACAGTAATATGTCAGAGCATTATACATTTTAAGGCACCTGTGATAAAATTTTAAGGGGCTGCCATTTTGATTGAAAACAGCAGAATTTGGGACCTGGCCATTTTCCTGTAAAAAAAGAAGTCAATACCAAAGTTTAAGAATATTTCCAAGTATAATTTATTTCACGTGCAATTTGTTTGCAAACATTTATATCAAAGTATTAACCTCACCCATGTCTAGTGATGCTTTTTAAAAATACTGCCATCAAGGAACATAAATGTCTCTGCTGTTTTTTGCACGTGTGTCCTGGTTTCGGCTGCAATAGGGTTAATTTTCTTCCTAGTAGCAGGCATAGTGCTGTGGTTTGGATTTAGTAGGAGAAGAATGTTGATAACCCACTGATGTTTTAGTTGTTGCTAAGTACTGTTTATGCTAGTCAAGGACTTTTCAGCTTCCCATGCTCTGCCAGGTGCACAAGAAACTGGGAGGGGGCACAGCCAGGATAGTTGATCCAAACTGACCAAAGGGCTATTCCATACCATATTGGAAAAATATTGGAATATTCATACCATATGACGTCATGCTCAGTATATAAACTGGGGGGGTTGGCCGGGGAGCAGCAATCGCTGCTTGGGGACTGGCTGGGTATCGGTCGGCGGGTGGTGAGCAATTGCATTGTGCATCACTTGCTTTGTATATTATTATTAGTAGTAGCATATTATTATTATTATTATTATTATTATTATTATTATTATTATTATTATTATACTGTTACTATTAGCATTACTGTTTTACTTTATTTCAATTATTAAACTGTTCTTATCTCAGCCCAGGAGTGTTTCTCACTCTTACTCCTCCAATTCTCTCCCCCATCCCATCAGGGCAGGGGGAGTGAGCGAGCGGCTGCGTGGTGCTTAGTTGCTGGCTGGGGCTAAAGCACAACAATGTGTCTATTTCTGTTCTGCCTGTGCCTCATACTATTTTAATAAGACTCTTGACAACCCGGCATCTTGAGTCTTCAGCCACAAAGCATTTATATTATAGATCTAAGTATACATTGTTTTAAGCTGACCATAAACATGCCTGTTTAGTGAACTTGTTTTTCCAAAAGAGGATTTTTTTTTGTTAAAATTATCTGAAATCTAGACAGAGGCAAGTGGTTCTGAGAAGTAAACTTTCAATATAAGACAACTATGTATATGATATTGGCTCCCTCTTACGGAATTTCTGTGGTCATAGGCATATAGCCTTGGAGTATATAGATCAGTAGAAACTTAATTAGTATAAAAGATACATATATGCTAGGGAGATGCTAGAATGGGAGTTTGTGACAAGTTTAAGAGAGCAACAGGTTTAATTTCAAATCTTTTCTGTAACATTTCTCTGAGACTGAATTCATATTAGCCAATCCCAATATTTTTCTTGGTTTTCCAGTCAGTTATTTATTATTCTGCTGCTGCTGTTTCAAAGATGGTTTAGTATTTTCTTAATACAATAATCATGCACATTTATAAAAATGAGTACGATACATACTGCTGTTTTATTAGAAAATAATAGCAAATATAGTTTTGGAAAACAAATATATGGAGGGATTTCTATGCCTCATTTTCCATGCGATATGAGAAAAGTTCTTGTCCTACTAGACATAGGAAGGTGATATGACAATTTTAAAAACCTAATCTGCCTAAATGAAGGAAAGCGTATGAGCCATTCATTATTGATCGGGAGGAAAAACTTCAGACCTCATCTCTTCACTTGTTGTTACATGAATCCAGATTTGACACACTGACAGAGATTTATTCAGAGATCCTGAAAGATATTTGAAGTCCCCAAAATATATCAATATATATATTTCCAGCCCCTTTGTATCTTATCTGTCTTTTCCTTTCATACATTTATTTTTACTTTCATGATTGTGGGATTATTTCTGGTTGATGCATAATCTGTTTACAAACGTTTATATAAAGCTCTTAACCTGGACCACATTGAGTGACATTTTCTGTAAACGTTATCATCAAGCAACATAGTTGTCTTTGCTTTCACATTTTCATTCTTTTAACTCTCTTGTATCTTAAGTGGTAAAACAACACCTTTGTGTTTGGTCCGTAGGTTTAGTGACCAAAATACATATTTTATGTTTGGCTTAGCCTTCTTAATTGTACATTTGTGATATAGCATATATTCATTATAGCATTTATTTTCACATCCTGATAAGGAGAATACATGAATATTAGGATTACTACATTTAAGATATTGTAAATTTATTATTTATGCAGTCCTTGTGCAAGCTAATAAATCCCATGGTTTCCTTTGTATTACCTGTTCCCTTGGCAAGCATACTATCTGCTATGAAACCAGGGGCTTTCTGTGTATTGCTACCTTTCCTATGCTAAATTATCATGCTTTTAGTCTTATTCCTTCTCCCTGAACTCAGCTCAGTTACTTTGTGGTAAGGGCTCTTTGTACCTTCCTGTATCTCCTTCTACTTTTTCTTTCCCTCTTCCACTTTTTTTATTCCCGACCCATTTTTCTCTTTCATGATATCAGTATATGGATATTTTACGATACCAGATACCCAGGAAGATGGGCAAGGCCAAACATGATGTATACTGTCATCTGAAATGTGCCAGAGGTTTTCAATGCACAACAGACAGCTTAAAACTATCAATTTTGCTAACTAGAAGCTAATGTTTTAATAATGTAAACTAGATTTCATCCATTTTTGCCTAGAACTTCACTGAACATCAGTGTGACTCAAACTATCCACAAGTTTTCTCACTCATGATTAGTCTGTGGAGAACACCTCATATCCTTGCTAGTTCAGGCAGCTAGCTTTAATTAAATAAAAATAAGAATTTTAAAAAAATCCTTTCATTTCTTCAGCTAACAAATGTGGAATGTGTGTTAGAACAGAAAATTATGAAATACCCAGTCTGAAATACCCACTGCAATGCATGGTCTCCTCAGCTTAGAGAGTTTGCTCTGCAATTTAATAATAGAGTCAAACTTTCCAGTTATACCAGCTTCCCCATGGACTACAAGTACCTAAATTTGAAACCAATGACAAATAAAATTCTCCGTCACACTAAGTCCATGATTATTAGTATCACAAATCTTATTACTTCTATAGTAATCTTTCTGCATTGCTACATAGCTTTTGTGCATATATTAAAGATGATACTTTAATTTTCAATACACAAGATGTAAGTAGCATTCAACCCACTCAAAATTCCTAATTTCTAATTTCTACAATTTTAATGTAGATAAATTTAATATAATGTACCTGGAGAACAAGCAATAATAATAAATAAGCAAATTAAAAAAGCGCCAACCTTAAACTTAAAATTTAAAATCATAGGTTTTGAGTTGGCCACTTGCATTCAGGAGTGAAATTTTGGGTCTATGAAATATGAATTTCTGGAAAAGTCAGCTTGAAGCTCTGTAGTAGTCAAAAAGACAAAAACAAAAGTTACGAGTTATTAGGAAAGAAAAAGATAACAAAACAGAGTACATCATTATGCCACCATAGAAGTTCATGGTTTGCCAGTATCTTGAATACTGTGTGCAGTTCTGCTCCCTTCACAAAAAGAATCTAACAGAATTGAAAGGTCCAGAAAAAGCCAACAAGGCAGATAAAAGATATTAATCTGCTTTCATATAAGCAATGATTAACTAAGCTAAGGTTCCTCAGTCTAGAAGACAGTCAGCTAATGGAGAATATGACTCAAGTCTAGAACATTATATGGAACTTGGTATGGTAGGGCTCAATTATTAATTTTCTTTTTCAAATGAAGAATTAGGGGTTGCTGAATAAATGAAATAAATGAAACAAATTGAGTGAAAGAAAATGAAGCAACAGGAGCCACGTTCAAAACAAACAAGGGGAGGTAAAATTTCATATACAGCTAGTAATAGGCCAAATTTGTTGTGAAAATATATTGTAGATGCAACAAATCTATGTGAGTTCAAAGGAAGATTGAACTAGTTCATGGAAGATAAGGTCCCTGAGCATTGCAAAATGCATGATAAAGACATCCACCTCAGAACATCCCTGATCTGAAAGTTGGACATTGGGGGACTATTAAGGGGAATTACTACATATTTGAAAACAGTCTTACGGCTTGGTCCCTAGGCGTTGCCTTATGGCCACAGTTGGAGACATGTTTTGTCAGGCTAGATGAACCTCCTTATTCACTTCTTTTAATAAGCAGGTCTATTGTCTGGTCATCAGCCATGTAAAATGAGAGTCCTGGATCACCAGTTGAGATACTGCAGTGTGTAATGCCTTTCTTTGGACCTGAATAGATTCATTTCATGACTGACACCTAAAATCAGAAGCAGGAGTCTGCTGTCTACATGTACAAGTTATGAATATTTTAGATGTCACAGAACACGTGTAATCTGCAAAAAGCTGACAGATTAACAAATGATATTCATGCCTTCTTCAGCAGCCGTTGAAGTCCAGATGAAATAGCTGAGAGTCCTTAAGAGGAATCTAGTTGCCTGTGTTTAGGCAACTGCAAAGCAGTTTGCATATGTTTGCATATATGTGTCTGTGAGGGAGGTATCTCCTCATAGACTCTGGGAACTAAATTCTCCTGCTTCCTGGCCTTCAGCCATTTCTCTGAAAATGATTGGGTCTCCCAGACAGATGTTTTATGAGATCTAGAAATCTACTGGACTGTACAGATATGCTGTCATATGCAATTAAAACCTGCTCTGATTTGAAGCTCAGCAGAATATAAGGATCAGCATCTGGAGATAATACTGAATTGCCTAAAAGTAAACATTGAGAGTTTGATTGACTTCTGATGCCTTAGGGTATCTGAGATATCTACATGGGTCTGGCAGATATGGCACAAAATCTGCACAAGCATTACACTCTTCTGGCCTGACATCAGTGAGATCAGAGATTTGCAGAATCATTCAGGTGGGAGTAGACCTCAGGAGGTCTCTAGTCCAACCTTCTCCTCAAAGCTGCTCAGCTATGAGGTTAGACCAGGTTTCTTAGTCCATTGGGATCTTGAAAATTTATAGGGTGATTTACAGTATCTCAAAAGTCAGTAGATATGTACATACAGGCAAATCAATGAAACACTTAACATTTACAACGTGGAGCCTTCTTACTTGGAAAAGTAATAGAATATTCTTTCAGCTGTATGCACTAAGCATATGTTTTGGTGACTACTGATTATAGTTTTTATGCCAATTGTAAAGATAGTTACATTATATGGATTATTAATCCTTAATTTTGCCAATAATAGAGCAAAACAATAGATTCAAAACTTGCACAAGCAAGACTTTTTGGTTTGGTTTTGTTTTTGGTTTTGTTGGGTTTGTTGTTATTGTTAGGATTTTTGTTTTGGTTTGGTTTTAAAAAATAAGGGATCTTCCTGGAAAGTATTACATAAAATACTGTAGAATGTTGTTATGTTATATGACTGTACATTCAAGATTCTTGTGTTGGAAACCATTAAAAATAAGTCAGGCTGTAGCCTACAAGAGAATACTTCATTTTCTTCAATGTCTTCAGTAAGTGAGTAGTAAGAGTGTAGTCTTAAGGTGTGGTGGTTTGACTCTGGCTGGATGCCAAGTGCCCACCAAAGCCACTCTTATCACTTCCCTTCTCAACTGGACAGGGGAGAGAAAATATAACGAAAGGCTCGTGGGTCAAGATAAGTACAGGGACATCACTCATCAATTACCGTCACGGGCAAAACAGACTCGACTTGGGAAAAATAAGTTTAATTTATTGCCAATCAAAACTGAGTAGGAAAGAGGAGTGAGAACATGTGTAGGGTAATGAGAAATAAAACCAAATCTTAAAACACCTTCCCTCCACCCCTCCCTTCTTCCTGGGCTCAACTTCACTCCCAATTTTCTCTACCTCCTCCCCCTGAGTGGCGCAGGGGGATGGGGAATGGGGGTTGCAGTCAGCTCATCAGATGTTGTCTCTGCCGCTCCTTCCTCCTCAAGGAGAGGACTCCTCACACTCTTCCCCTGCTCCAGCGTGGGGTCCTACCCATGGCAGACAGTCCTCCACAAACTTCTCTAGTATGGGTCCTTCCCACAGGCTACAGTTCCTCACAAACTGCTCCAGTGTGGGTCCCTTCCACGGGGTTCGGTCCTTCAGGAGCAGACTGCTCCAGCGTGGGTCCCCCACGGGGTCACAAGTCCTGCCAGAAAACCTGCTCCAGCGTGGGCTCCTCTTTCTCCACAGGTCCATAGGTCCTACCAGGAGCCTGCTCCAGCATGGGCTCTCCACAGGGTCACAGCCTCCTTTGGGCACATCCACCTGCTCCGGCATGGGCTGCAGGGGCACAGCCTGCCTCACCATGGTCTTCACCATGGGCTGCAGGGGAATCTCTGCTCCGGTGCCTGGAGCACCTCCTCCCCCTCCTTCTCCACTGACCTTGGTGTCTGCACAGTTGTTCCTCTCACACATTCTCACTCCTCTCTCTGGCTGCAGTTTGTGTCCTGTTGAGTTTTTTTCCCCCTTCCTAAATATGTTATCACAGAGGTGCTACCACTGTCGCTGATGGACTTGGCCTTGGCCAGTGGCGGGTCTGTCTTGTAGCCAGCTGGCATTGGCTGTATTGGACATAGGGGAAGCTTCTAGTAGCTTCTCACAGAAGCCACCCCTGTAGCCCCGCCCCTCCCCCCTCCAAAACCTTGCCACACAAACCCAATACATAAGGGATGGTGAAACTGTGATCTAAAAGTTGCCAACAGTCTTTTAAAAATTAACTAAATACTTATTTTCCTGTCCCTCCTCCAAAAAAAAAAAAAAAAATAGCCCTGCAAACCCCTGTATTCTACAATGAAGTGGTATACTTCTGACATCTGTCTTGCGATGCCTCATTGCATGGTATTGCTTGTCTAGGAATTTCTAACATTTTTGATTCATGATTGTGTCATTCACAGATATTGGCTGACCTAGAAAACCATGCGCTTTTTAAGGATGACCTAGAATGCCAGAAGCTTATTCTGGAAGCCATGAAATACCATCTTTTACCAGAGAGAAGAACTCTCATGCAAAGTCCAAGAACTAAACCTAGAAAATCTACAGTTGGGACACTTTATGCTGTTGGAGGAATGGATAACAACAAAGGTATTAGAGGATACTTGTTATTTTATAAAAGATACATTTTGCATTTTCTTTATTAGAAAATAGTGAAATAACTTTCTATTCCAAGGCTGGTGTGGGGGTGTCTATGTCAGTCAAGAAATGCTGCCAAGACTGATACTTAAGGAAAAATATAATGCTGTTAGAGAAAAGAAACCTAATCTTGAGTTCATTTTTGGTTCAAAATGATTATAATTTCCAAAAAGAATTTTAACAAAAAATCTAGTGACATTAATTTACCTTAGTTTTAGCTTTCTAGAAATTATGTTTCATTTATAAGTCAAATATGTATGCACCTTTTCTAATCAGTGAAAAAAGGCAGGTTAATATGCAGTGTATTCCATCCTTAAGTGGTTGTCTGAAATATTATGGATTATTCATATTCTTCTGATGCAGAAATTTATTGATCTTCTAGAGAAAAAGCCTAGACAACTAGCTCAAACTAGATTACTACTCTGTCAACAACTAAAGGAAGGTGAAATAATCCCCATCTTACTGTGAAGAAAAGTAGGAAACAGTGGAAATTTTATTAAAGTGTTTTGTTGTTATTTGTTGAGAATAAGAATTACGATGATGTGTTTTTATTTCTGCTGAGAAGTCAAATCCACTGATTTCTTGAATGGAATGAATTAAAATATTTGAAATGAAAGCTAGCTGTGTTATAAGACTATATACTCGGAAAGGCTTTTATTTTTTTTTTTCTTGAAATTCACTAACAATTCCACAGTATCTTACATTTTCATGTCCATATTTAGACTCAAAAATATGCCTTCAGAAACATTAGTTCTAATATAAAATAAACTGTACTTATAAAAACTATAATAGCAAATGAGATCTTCAGTATTTCACAACTCTGTTTCTAGGTACAGTTAGTGCAGTTGCTTTACTAAATATGTGTGGCAATATCATCTGCAAAAGGAAGTTGCATGTTTTTCCCATGAAGTTGCACCAATGAGAAAGATCATAGAATCATAGAATCATAGAATGCTTTGGGTTGGAAGGGACCTTTAGAGGTCATCTAGCCCAACCCCTGTGCTTGTGTGAAAAAGAAATGTTGAGAGAATAGAAAAATGTTGAGGAAAGAACCAATAGATATATTTTCTTATTATAGCTGTGGATTATTTTTGTCCTTGTAACATTTATAAATGTTTGTGTAGCTAAATGTTAGGCATGCATTTATATGGAACATTGCCTTTAGATCATAAAATACCTGAACTACAAATTTCCTCTTACTTAGGACAAATGGCAATGAACACTTTAAGTATTCAGGTAGTGGAAATGACCGCAAACCCAGTTGAGGTGCAGCTATATTTGTTCTAGCTTACTATACAGATCAGTTCCTAGTTCACACAGCAAATCAAATAGAGAAATATTTAGGAAGACAGCACAGAGCGTAGCACTGTAGCAGCATCAACACGCAGGCTATTTTGCAGATTCAGGTCAGGCAGAAGCAGTTTATTTCTGTCAATACAAACTGACTGAAAACAAAAGTACCAGGGCTTATATACATTTACAGCAAATAAAAACTGCTTTGAGAGGGGGCCTGGTAGGGCAGAGCAGCATCTACATAGTGGGAGCCTTTGTTACAGCTATGTAACATGTATTCCCAATAACTCAGGATCTGAGCCATGTGGCATAGACTTGCCTCTGCTCCAGTCATCCACCTGGTGATGCTGCTGTGCCCTTGTCTAGCTTTTAGGAGCAGCAAGGCTTGCTTCTGCACATCAGTTCAGGAGACCAGGGTGCTGTTTCATGTTTTGAAGAGCCCCTGTGAGTTCATGAAGCACACCTCAATATTTGGGCCATGAGATGATGCTGACACTGTATTATTTCTCCTCAGTAATTGACCCTTTTTTTTCCGCAACTTTCCCCACTGAAATGCTGACATGGGTGATTGCAATTCACAATGATGTATGTTTAATGTCTCCTGGTGTTTGCTACCAAACATGAAACAGTTACATATAAAAACTGGATGAGCTAAGCAAATTAGCAATTTATTAGCTAGCATATAAAGGAGTGAGTAAGTGCTAGTATTATGAAAGTATATGAAGGTTATGTGGCCCATCACGTAAAAAGTAGCCTAGCATGCTAAAACAAGTTTGTTTTGAAATCTCTTCTATAGTTTTTTTCCTTTCCATAAAAAGGAGGTGACAATTAAACTCCAGCAGCCAGTGACTGGAATTATGCCTGACATGAAAAGTTAATGCAGCATGGTACTAACTGGATAGAATTAAAAGGTACAAAGTTAGATCATTTTGTAATTTTAATTTCCTTAATGTACGAAACCTCATTTAAATCTCTGTTTCCACACACCTTTGTTTATTTATTCATTTAATTTGAAAGGCACGTATCAGAAACAGGTTCTCTCTATGTGCTTACATTAATAGAATGAGATGTAGTAATAGATTAGAGGTATATGCTTCTGACAGTGTTCCATTCACCTTACCCATTCATATTGTCACACTGACTTCTCTAATTTAGATTAGCAGGATTTAATAATCTAGTAGCATACAAAAGATCTCTAGGTACACGTATAGAAGAGAACGCTAGACTGAAATATATGAGTAAATGCAAGAAGTGAACATACACCAGTTTGTAAGAATGGTAAAACACTGACTTCTTGCAGCTGTCTTGGAATCCCAAATGCAGAACAAAGACCATGTGATAGAACATGATGTATATGATCTCTGTTAGATGGTGCCATGGAAGATTATGATGAGGCAAATACACTTGCAGAGTGAGAGGAGACTGGTATAAATAATTGAGCAGTGTTATATTGATGGCAGAATACAGACTGATCTCTCATGAGGTGTTCTAACCTGTCTCACTACCTAGCAGGTAGAATAATAAGGGACAAGGAGAATCTGCAGAAAAAGAAAACTAAAGAAAACGAAAGTGTCAGGGTACCATGGTCCAAAACCACTGGTATATATTACTTTTAGAATAGTCCTAGATTAGTTCATCAAAGTGCTAGATTAGTTGGTTATTTATTGGATCACAGTCTTTAAGTAAATACAAAGGAAAAAGAAATGAAAAATTACATGAGCAAGATTGTGACATAAAAATGTGACAGAGATAGAAGACTTGATTTACTGAAACACTGATATTAAATGTGTGGTTTTCATTAATCTTGTGATTAGATATGAAACAAATTGCTCTGATGATAAATAGGTGAGGTGCATCATTAGTCTATATCAAGCAATATTAAAAGTCCTTTCATTATTATTTAGATTTTTTTAGAAAGGTCTTTGATATCACCACAGATATATTAAAAAATGAATATTTTGAAGTGTGAAATTGTGAGGTCTCCAGTCATTGTTCCTTAAACTCGCATGCTGCATATTTTGCCTTTTCTGTAATGGTTTTCAATAATTTGTAATAATCCTTTTTTCTTTACAAATATGGTTTATCAAATGTGGTTTATTACTTACATATCATTATTTCGCAGGAATGTCCTCTAACGTGGCTACATGAAGTTACTCTTTTGGTCTGGTGAACTTCGAACATGTCCTTGTTTTTCTAGGCCTTTTTTTTTTTTCTTTAGTTTCTAGCAAGACATTTCTCACAGCATATGTCACTTAAACCTTATTTATTTTAATTTTATATTTTTCATTCTCATATAGGCATACTTTTAAAATATTGAACAAAATGTTGGACAACCTATTGTAAATACTGTAAATAAAGGCAGAAATAGGGAAAGATCACATTTTTCCTCTTAGGTAATTCTTCTTGCTTTTTAAGATATGTGTCTGAGGTGTCTATAACATGAAAATATATCTATCTATCTCCATCTTCAGTTTAGTAGGAATTATTAAAAAAAAAAAATCCATCAAGATTGTTTTGTGGCATTTTGCAAGTTGTGGAAATTACTACAAACCACTTTGTCTTCACATACATAAAACATTTGACAGCATTCATTATCTATTCATTTGATGTACTTAACTATCTTGAGAAAACATCTTATCTTCATCTTATTTACATTTTCATTCAAAATATACAATGTACTGAATCTGATTTTCAGAATGTGAGTGCTTGTAGTCCTTATATTTGTATAATAGACAAAGAGCAAAACCTGCTTAAGAAGGTATAGTATTTTCTAAGAAAAAAAAGAAAAAAAAAAGTTCAATGTATTTATTGCAGAACATTTCTCCCTTGTGTGCCTTTTGAAATATGTTATATACACATGCATGCTTTGTAAGTATACATAGGTGTATGTATATATATACTCATATGTAAAAGTAATATGAATTATTGAGGTGTTCTCTTAAAAGTTTGAGGATGTAGCATGGTAACATGGTAAAATACCCACCCTATCTGTTGTACTTAAGCCGTTCCTTAATCCGATATGCAAATGAATTCATGGCTAGGGCTTCCTGCATCTAATGACAGATCATAATATATTTTTGTTAAGCTTTTTTTCTTTTTTTAATAAGAACTTGGTACATTTTCTTACTCCTATTCAGATATTAGAATACAAGTAAATAGTCTCATGCTTACAAACTGTTAAGGAAAATTAGGAATGGCTGCTGGCTCCGGCGCCCCAGCCCAGGACCCTCTCACCGGGCTGCTGGAGCCCAGCATGGTGCCCCCAGGGAGCTGCGGGCTCTGCTCAGGCTGAGGGATGCACCTGCTGCTTTCCCATTAGCAGGCTCAACCAGTAGCGAAGTTAAATGTGTGTCCGAGGGACAGGCACAGACACACAGACACACAGAGGACATGGCCACAGCCGGTCACACAGACGGCCACAGTGAAGGCGCTGCCTCCAGCAGCACCCACATTCGGGACTCGCAGCAGACACAGGCACAGCCAGCCACGTCCTCTCCTTCTGGGCTGGCAGAGGGAGAAGGTCACTGGTGCAGCACACACACCACGCTCTCCAGGTTCACAAGCGCACGCACATTCCCAGATCCTTGAATACTGGCACAGCCCCTCTGCCTTCCTCACTCACGCTCCCCCCACCCCACAGTAGCTGGTTTTCCGGACGCAGCTCCAGTAGCTGGGGGTTAAAGACCCCACTGGTTCCAGTAGCTGAGACCACAGGCCAGGGACACCCACGCACCCAAGTCTGACGCCAGGAGCGTCCCCTGTAAAGCAGGAATATAAACGTGCTGTTGTTACTCATGAAATAAGTAGATGTTCACAAAATATGAACTGAAAATTGAGAAATAGACTTTCCCTTTTGCAATTGTACTCTTTTTATTGATAACATCATATATCTGTCCTCACCACTTCTCTGTACGAGTTTCTTCTGCCTTTTCTGCTAGCTCGTTTTCACCTGTATGTTTTCCATGAGGACATTTGTTATGTTAAATTAAAGAATCATGTAGTCATAGCCTTAAAATAACTCAGGAGGATGACAACGCAAAATAAATTATGCCTCTGACATTCCAAGCATCTGTCTGCCTGCCACTTTTATTCAGATATCTAAAACTGTCCTCTGAAATCTTGCCTGCTCTGTTTTCCTAACAGTTCTGTCTCAGCCACACAATTCCAGTGCTTTCAAATATCATGAGTGATTTTACTGAGACAGATGATTGTGATGTGATGTTTACTCAGTTCCATGTAATATATTTTACTATTCTTTCTTATACTTTCTTGAGTCCATTTTTTCAAAAAAAATGATGATACTTAGGGTTTTTTTTAAAACATAAAAATACGTGTTGGTATAATCTAGTGTTTTCTCAGTCCTTCTCTGGCTAGCAATGGGAAACAATTATAGTGTAATTTACCTTAAGTGTAAAATGCACTAATAAAGAAGTAATATTCTGTTAGCTTTCAGTCAACACTGTGTACCAATGACCATTTCTGTTTTCCTTTTTTTACCCTTTTTGGAAGATTCAGCAGGAAAAGAATAATGGAATATATAAATAGGAACAACAACAAAAAAGTATCTCTCATCAGAGTCATCAACCTAGCATAGTAATGAGGTTGTCATCATGGTGGGTTTTTTTGAGAAAATTAGAATACCAAAGTAAGAGGCAGGCAGGCTATGCAGAATGAACAACTGGATTTTTCAATGTCTATATTGCAAATGTGCATCAAAACTTACTTTTCATTTTAGATTGCTTAAATAGGACAGAAGTTAGCTCTTTTTAAAAAAAATAAAAAAAATCCACTACTTTTTAAAACAGAAAACAGGACAACTGATTTTAGAAATTCGCTATTGCAGAAATTCATATTTTCAGTCATTTTAATATATTCCAAGAGTTCATAATTGAATATACGTTTGATAAGCTGCAAAGGGAGTATGATTTTTAGTTTGATTCACACAATAATAAACTGAAACTGAAATCAACCATTTCAATTCCTAAGAAATATATCTATGTTATATTTAGCTGGCAACACAACATTCTGGAGAGAGGAATCATAATTAATTAAATAACATTAAGTAACCTCATGAAGTTCAACAAGGGGAAGTGCAAAGTCCTGCATCTGGGGAGGAGCATCCCCCGGCACCAGTACATGCTGGGGACCACCCAGCTGGAAAGCAGCTTGGCAGAAAAGGACCTGGGGGTCCTGGGGGACACTTGAGCATGAGCCAGCAGTGTGCCCTTGCCACAAAGAAGGCTCATGGAGTCCTGGGCTGCATTAGGCAAAGCATTGCCAGCAAGTGAAGGGAGGTGATCCTTCCCCTCTGCTCAGCACCGGCGAGGCCACATCTGGATTGCTGTGTCCAGTTCTGGGCTTCCCGGTACAAGAGAGAGAAGGAACTGCTAGAGACTCCAATGAAGGGCCACAAAGGTAATGAAGGGACTCCAGCACCTCTCCTATGCAGAAAGGCTGAGAGAGGTGGGACTCTCCGGCCCAGAGAAGAGGAGGCTCGGGGGGATCTTATGAATGTATATAGATAACTGAATGGAGGGTGCAAAGAGGACAGAGACAGGTTCTTCTCACTGGTGCCCAGCGACAGGACCAGAGGCAATGGGCACAAACTGAAACAGGAGGTGCTGGCTGAACATCAGGAAGCAGTTTTTTACTCTGAGGATGACCAAGCACTGGCACAGGTTGCTCAGAGAGGTTGTGGAGTCTCCATCCTTGAAGATATTAAAAAATTGTCTAGACAAGATCCTGGGCAACTGGGTGTAGGTGGCCCTACTTGAGTAGGGGGGGTTGGACCAGATGACTTCCAGACATCCCTTCCAACCTCAACTGTTCTGTGTTTTGTGATTCTGTAACATGAAAGCATAATTGTAGAGTAAAGGTGAAGCTTGGTTAATTTCTTCACCAGAGGGATATGAAATACCCTGGCTAAAGACTGATGAGATAATTAAATATATAAATCATGCTAAAATTCTCTTCTTATCCAGTTCTAATAAGTATTAACATTATTACTTGCTTCTTTTCACTCCTGTGAATTTCAGTGTGTTCCAGAACATTCAGCCTCATAGGCTAATTTGCAGTTACAGTACTTTGATTTACATGTGCATTTCAGAATAGAAAAAAATCCAGATTGTAACACCATCTGGTAGTTTTTCAGTACTTATTTTGCATCACTTAATTTCTGTCATGTTTTCATTGTAGTTAACTTCTGAAATTGCTGATTCAGTTACAGTTTGAAATAAAGAACCTGAAGCAACTTCTTCTGAAGCCTGCATGGCTTCAAATATAAGACGAGAGCCAAAGTTATCACACAGAAGATAAATTTCATGATCCCACAAGTTCCTCACCTTGCCAGTCTGTTACCCTAATATTCACAGCTGTTGCTACAACCTATGGGGTCAAGCAGACAGCACAAGAGGCTGCTGCCTTTGTGGGAATATTTAGCAGTTTATTCTCCCAAGAACACCCCTGTGTCCCCCCTCATTACTTCTCTGCAGCATACTAACTTTATTTTCTGACATTTCCAGTGCAGACAGTTTATCACTGGTAAAACACAATAAAAAAACTGAAACCTTATATATGATCTAGAGAAGACACATGCATGGCAGCTTGTTAGAGAACCTCTATACTGTCAGAAACCTTGACTTTTTCCGTACACTAACCAATTTTTGTTCCCTGATCACCCAAGTTTCATTAATGGTTGTTAGTACTGGGACTGGCTTTAGAGTAAACCAAATATTTTCTTCCAGCACAAATCCTGGATGTTGTTCTGGAACCAGTTCACTGCTGGAACCACCCTCAATAGCCAGTGTGGATAAGACTTCAAAAATGTTGAGACCTCCTGCCCTGTGCAGTCCTCCAGCTCTATCTTGCACCTTCAGACACTTCATAAATCTTCATGTCAAATTCTAGAAAATGCTCAAAAAGGTCATAGTTTCAAGCATAAGAAATCCAAGTAAGCTTCAGTACAGCTCTCACCTTATTTTTAACACTCTGAAATGGAAAAACAAATAAACAAACAAATTTATCTCTTTGGACTACAGAAGGCACCATATAGACCCCAATGAATACTGAGCATTAGCTGGCTCTTATCCATGCAAGTTAGGGATAGCACCCTTTACAACAGGTTCAGCTTAGAGGGAAGTAATTGAAGCAAACCAGAATCTCCCAGGAACTGAGCCAATAGCTAAGCAGTGCGGATGAACATCTGTATAACTAGAATGATAAATAATAAAAGAAGGCTGAGGGTGATGGGAAATTGGTTCTGTTGCAGTGCCAAACTGCTCAGTTCACATAGTTTAAACCAAGTTATGATCAAAGCAGCTTGTTGATTTACGTGTCATACGTAATTAACTGACAATCAGATGAACTATGTCTTTAGGATTAGTATCAGTCATGCAGTAGATAAACTGCAATACTAGACACTTAAAAAATATTAATTAACTTCTTCAAATTTACAAACATCCTTCTTGAGCAAATCCCCCAAAATTCTGGTCACAGATACACATGTGTGCACACGTGCATGCACACACACCCACCCACAGAGATACATGCAGCCCCTCTCGCAGTTTGTGCAGGTCACCATCACCACCTCCTCAGTGGTGGGAGCTCTTCTGGGTGCGCACCCCTCCGGCAGGATACTTAGTTGCCCCAACATTTGCTGCTGTCCATGTGTAGAACTTTTCTTTTTATCGTTGACACGTTATTTGCACAAGTTCTGGTGGGAAAAAAACCTGCTTTTAAAGAACAGGCATGTGTTTTGTTCGTGAGCAAAGGTAGACTAGCATACTGCATGATATAAATCATTAACAAAAGGGACTTTTCTAAGTTGTAGACTAGATAAAAACATGAAATAAACCATGAATGTTTTATGTTATAAAAAATAACACTATATTATAAAAAAACCCACCCAACACTAAAGGCATTTCCCAAAATGACTGTCTAAAAGCTGTCATTTCTGATACTCTTTACAATATAAACATTAGTGGAAAAAACTTTTATTAGTTTTAGAGAATTCTGATCATATTGAGTAACTGAATATTCCCAAAGGTTTTCTGATATTTGTTCATGTAACTTTGTGGCAAACCCTTATGACATTTTAATATTTTTTTTTCCACTCCAAAAATGTAAAATTTATTGTATACAAGTTATATATTTTTGGAGTGCTTAAAAGATTTTTTTACAGTCAACCTAAAGAGAAATGAACTGCTACCCTGTTTTCTGTATAGCTCTTTCTTCACCAAGACATTCTCCCTGATATTTGCGTCAGTAACCTATTTAGGTCACATTCGTTCCACTTGAGTAACCATCTTTTCAGTTCAAAATGTAATGTTGCAGATCACTAGATCAAGGTCATCATTTTGCACCTACTCACAGCAGCATCTCTAAATCTTGAACAAAATGGTCAGAGTACACGTTAGCAACAGCTTTAGTAATAGCAAAATCAGCAGAAAGTCTTGCAGGGAAAAAAAAAGTAGAAATTTCATGATGATAAATGTAGAACTCCTACCCTCCTTCATGGGTTTAAATACTGAATCATTCTAGCTATGAGAGAAGTACCTTTACTGTGGATATGTCTACATTGAGTGCAAAGCTGGGGTTTGGGGGAAGGGGGGATGTTTAGGCATTTGTATCTGCTTCTGAAGTAATTTTCACTTTGTTTATTCCAAAATCCCTGCATTTATACATAACTGAAATGAATATATTGCTTTCATAGTCTCAGACATTCTTCATGAAGTTTATCTGACTTCATGTAGCCTACATGGGGTTGTTAAAAAATACATTTTTGGAAGACAGGCTCTAGA
The DNA here is from genome assembly GCF_030463565.1 of Pelecanus crispus. NCBI lineage: Eukaryota > Metazoa > Chordata > Aves > Pelecaniformes > Pelecanidae > Pelecanus > Pelecanus crispus. The sequence continues at coordinate 183,015,308 of NC_134643.1, forward strand.
TATTGCTGCATTTGACTTAAAACACTGAGTTATAAACAATCTTGCAACACATTTATTCTTTTTCGTGCAATGACCTTGCTATATGATTAGTCTTCAATCATCAACAATGCCAAAAAGATGAGAAAGGCAATCAGCTTTATACAAATTTCTTGATTTACAAAACACTAGCAAGGAAATGTAATATGCTTAACTTCAGAAAAAGAGTAAGTGTAATAGAAAGAGAACTCAAAGATCACTTGAAAAAGTTTCACCAAAACAATTTCACAATTTCACAAGCTTACAAAGGATAACTAAAATAAAAAATAGAAATTTGTATTGTGCAATTGTGTACTGATTTGTAGATGAAGGTAAAATTGTGAGATCTAGTACTTTATTGTTTCATCGGAAACATTGGATGGGAGAATCACATACAAATAGGAGTTGTCAGCAGCAGTTGGACATTCAAACAAAACTATTCTGATCATCTATAGTACTTTCATTTCTAAAGTTTTCTTTCTCTGCAGATCTCTCATTACTTCATAAACCTTGATTAATTAGGGCTTATAATGCCGATGAAAGCATGCACAATACACAGAGCTCATCTCATCCAATACCCAGTTCGATCATAAGTAGAATTTAAGTTAAAAAAAAAAAAAAAGTTGAAATGTATCCAGAAGATCAAGAAAAATCCTTAACTTCTTATCTGAAATAATTTTTGCTGCCACAGTCATGGTGCAGGTTTTAAATTTACCACACACTGCTGCTTATCACACATATAGCTGTTAAATGAATTCTGTTTCACCTGTCTATGTCTTTTTCATATACTCTGTCTTCAGTACGACTTCCTAAAATAACTCGGGCTTTTTTAGAGATCTGTCCGTCTGAAAAATAGGCATTTGTGCATGTGTGGGTGTATAGAGGAATTGCCTGAGTGCATAGTGTGTTTATTATAAAATCCTCAATATTCTGTATATTTGTTTTTTGTTTATCACTGCAGTTTCATATTCAATATCTTAAAGACAGTCTCATAGTAATGTTTTTCCTTTTTACCTTTAGATAACTAAAAAAACACTAGAGCGACACACGAGTGAAATAAACTATAATTGAATACATTTTTAATGTAATTTCACATAATTTTTTATATAGTTAGTGGTATTTTAATTTGTGTGTTTTACTTCTACTGTGATAGTCCATCTGTTTTGTTTTATAGGAAAATATGTCTATCTCTGCATAATCAGCACATACACTGCAGCCAAAAATGAATAAAGATTTTTTGCTGTATTTAGTTTATTCATATCTTCACATTAAACCTGTATTTCCCATTTCCCTATGAAAATATACCATAGTATCTTCCCAGCTGCTTTCTTCCACCCTCCTGTTCTTGGGAAACTGGATTTTCTGGTTTTCTGAAATATTTAACCATAATTATTTTGGTTTGTCCATGGGGGTTAGAAAAAAGTAGTTGTCTACAGATTTCTAACATTGGTAAGACATCCTATCACTGACCATATAGACTGGGGTAGGTGGTATTAACCGCATTGCTCATTGAGTTTGCACAGTTTGGAAGTTGCTTCAGTTAACTCTGCTAACTGCTGTCTACTAGTAATGGCAGAGAGAAGACTTTCTGATCTTAGCTGGGATACGACGCTGTTAACTTTTGCATGTCACTGGAACCAGCATCTGCCTGAGTGACGAGTGACTGTGCCTCCACTGTGCAATGCCATGGTGGTTTAAAATAAGTTGTTTGACTCTAGGTGCTGATCTCGCCTTAGAAGTGGTGAATGCGAATGGGGAGAGGGTTCCTTCCCTCTTTCTGCTGTCTGTCCAGGGGATACTGCGTAGTCCCTCCAGATCTGGTGGCAAAAGGTGACTCACAGCTCAAGGATGAACGCCACACCACAAAGCTAGCTTTGTGGCCCTGCAATGTTATTACATTGGTTATGTATGCAGTCATTCAGAGTTAATGAAATAATGTGAGGCCTGTGTCACAGACGATTAGAATGATGTTTTTATATCAGGTTTTGAATGTTTAAAAATGTGTAGAGGTGTTTGAGCTTGGAAGGACTACTAAAATCCTTTTCAAAGTTACTGCAAGATGGAAGGAATCAAACATGCTGCATTCTCATCCAGTCTACCACTGAGGAGTGGACCCTGAAGTGAACGCTGCACTCAAGTATTTCTTCCATTTTTATATTACTACTCCCACTAGAACATAGCAAGGAACAAATATGTATGAAATATAAGCATTCAGGACCAGGGAGTGAGTGGGGGGCCATGCTATTTGGCAGTATAGATGCATCCTGTTAATTTGATTACTCTTAGCTCCTAGCTGAAAACCAGCTGGATGTAGACAGAAGGGCAATGTAATAATCTCACCAGCCCAGAATCCAGGACTGAGGTATAGGTCAAGCACACAACTTTAAACAAGTCTTTTATGTTGTAAAAGGTAATAATATATTGCCTATTACAATAGTCACAAGTACCTCAGTCTTTAACATGTTATCCTTTTGTGTATGAAAATATTGTTATAGCTTTATTTAGAGAGAAACTCAAGCACAGAGAGGAGAAACAAAATCCCCATATTGAATCTGGGTACCAAAATGTTAAGTGTGAATATACTCTATCAATAAGTGGCTGCTTCCTAGAATGGATTCCTATGTGAAGTGCCTTGCTTCGATTTACAGGACACAAGGAAAGTAGGCTCAATGAATGGGAGCTGCGAACATAAGTGCATGTATCAAGATGCTGTCTAAAACTAGTCAAAAGCAAAATGCAGAAGTCAGAGGTGTCGTAAGTCATATGAACTCTGCAACTTTTAGACTTTGCTCAAGGTTCCTATCCCTCACCTTCTTCTCCTCACTCTGCTAAAACTGAAAATGAAATACACAGCTCTTCTGCAGAAAAGATTGATTGTAGAAAGTATTCATATGGGAACTGTAGGATAAACGTTCTCCTCAAACTGTTGATGTTTCCTCCTGCTCCAGAAGATCTTAAATTCATCTTTGAAATAATAAATAAATTAATAAATAAATAAATGACAGATATAAAAGTGACATTTCTAGAATAGGTCCTGTAAGGCCAATTCTTCATAGACAAGGTGTGATTCAAACCTCTCCAGCTCGGAAGCAGACAAGAGAAAGACGTCTGAGGATAGTGCTAAGAGCACTGCTATTTTTGTCTTATTCTATTCCCTGCAACATCCTGTCTTTATGTCAGCATAAAATTCCCTATTAACTCTTTAAATTATGTCACTCTTAGACTTTACATTAAAATGTGTTCTCTTCATGGGCTACATACAATCTTTCCTCTCAAACCCATGTCTCTTAATCGCCTATATATTATCCCACATTGTTTTTCCCTCAATTACATCTTTGTCTCCATTTCCTTGTATGCTTCTCTCCTCTATTTTTCCCCTCTAAACTGTTCCGAAAAATTGCAAGCAATGTATGAGTAGTGTGAGGTGGTGCTGTTATTTTAGAAAGTGTAGATAGAGAACTTCAGAGGAAAATAACAGTCTGCAAAGTTCCTTTTTTTTTCCCCCCAAGATTCTGGGGCAATTGCAAAGGCTGCTGCAAGAAGGAAAATATGTGGGGCAGAGCATATAAAGAAACAGATGGGAAGAGAGGTGAGATAGCCATGTACAATGTATGGTTATATAGTTTTGGGGTCAGTAATTAATCAAACCACTGGGATTTGCATAATTTAAAAATTATAATACAGGTGTGGGTCAGTACTTTATGAAATCTCTATGTACAAGCTGTGATAAATTTATTTGGGGATAATTTTAAGTAATGTTTAAAACAATGTTAAATTCAAGGCCATATTTACTTTATAGCACGAGTAGAACCATCACTAAGAAGGGTGGTAATAAGTTGAAAGTAGAAGAATTGTGAAATATTAGCAAATAAGTTTTAAAATGTTATGACTCACTTTGCAAATTGTATACTTGCTTTAAAATTTCGGAGTTATTTGTCACCACTCAAAGAGCAGGGTGAAACTTTCAGGAATAACAGCTTTTCAGGACAGAAAGTTTATCTTCAAGTTCTTTATAGAAGATATATATATGCACCTTCCAAATGCTCTGTGAGGTACTGGGAATGAACAGTCCCTTGGCCCCTGGGTACCTTGGTGAATGAATCTGGAGAGGACACTACAGCCAACAGATACAACATCTAGTCTGGAACATTTCAGACTAACTATCCCTCCTTAAAAATTGTGTATTTTGAAGATATATCTTTATATCTTACTAATTTTTCAAAGGAAGTGTTTGACTACAGTAGCACAGGAAGAGGGAACAGGGTAAAAGAGCAGGCAGTTAAGGAGCTTGACAAAGAAACATTTTATTGTCACTGTATCTGTTTCAAACAAGAAAATGAAAATCTACAGGAAGTGCTAACGATAAAATTATAATGAGTTATGAATATTGAAAGAAAATGTTAAGTTAGTTACTTTAGGGAACATACAGCAGTGGTACTGCATAAAAATGTTATCTACTAATTTGTCCTTTGTGAGCATTTTATCTGATTCTTCACATTAACTAAAATGAATCAGAATTCTAGAAAAACAAAAGCATTTAGACTACAGTTACTGAAATATGTTATGCATGTGAACCAAGTTATGACTGAAAGATGAAGACTGAAAGTAGCTCTTGCCTCCTAAAGCTTTTGTTTTCAAAGTATCTATTATTTAAAGTTATTTTAAAATGTCAGTGTTTTTTTATCTAAATTCTCATTGAAAACAAATGCAATAGAAAACTTGCCTGGGGTCCATTCCCTTGTCTTGAACTGCTCTAGCCTGCATTACCAAAACCTGCATGGTGTTTCCTCTTCCACTCTAATAAAAGGAGGTACTAACAACTGATGCTAGAACTAGAATATGGTTCACCTAAACTTTAGTGTTTACACTATACATATCTACACCTACACTATACACTTAGTGCCCACTGTAGTCAATAGAGATGGTGTATTTGGTCTGGCTGAGGTGGAGTTAATTTTCCCCATAGCAGCCCTCATAGTGCTGTGCTTTGTATTGGTAGCTAGAAAGGTGTTGATAACACACCGGTGTTTTGGCTACTGCTGAGCAGTGCTCACACAGCATCAAGGCTGTCTCTCCAGCATTCCCCTGCCTCACCCAGTAGGCTGGGGTTGGGCAAGATCTTGGGAGGGGACATAGCCAGGACAGCTGACCCAAACTCACCAAAGGGGTATTCCATACTATATGACATTTGCTCAGCAAGAAAAGCTAAGAGAAAGGAGGAGGGGGAGGGCATTCATTATTTTAACGTTTGTCTTCTAGAGCAACTGCTATGCGTACTGAAGCCCTACTTCCCAGGAAGTGGCTGGACATTGCCTGCTGATGGGAAGTAAAGAATAAACCTTTTTTTTTCCCTTTGCTTCTGCATGCAGCCTTTGCTTTTGCTTTCATTAAACTGCCTTTATCTTGACCCACGAGTTTTTTCCATCTAATTTTCTCCCCGCTCCCCAGCCCCCCAATCCTGATGAGGAGGGGAGCTCTAGAGCAGCTTGGTGGGCACCACAGATGGAGATAGTACAGTTGGTCTAGTCAAAACTGATATTTGCTAGACAGGATAGTTGTACAGAATCCATTGGCAGCACTGACTAGGACTACCCTGGGAGCTTACACAAATACCCCAAAGTGCAGAAACCTACATTTTCATGTTTGAAGTTGTATCCCTCCCCACTCCTGATAGGATGAACTGAATCTGTCCTAGTTATCAAACTCAGCCAGGAAATTGAACAAAGGAAGAAACTGTGACTGTTCAGAGACTATTATAGCACTGTGGCAGTAGTGGAATATCACTGCTCTATTCTTATTGCTTAAATTCATCTTCTACCTCTCTCTGTGTGTCTTCATTCCTGCTCGGCAACAATATTTGTCTGTTTCCACCATCATCTTCTTCCCACCATCTCACCTTCACCTCACTATCTGCTTTTATCCTTTTCCTTTCATTTTTTTCACAATTAATTTACCTCTACCTAGTTAAATCTAGCAAATAAACATATGGCTGTAGAATGAACCAATATTTGCTACTATCACAATATTTAGTTTTGCATGCGTTACTACTTCTTCTGCCTATGTCTGATTTTCAGTCTGTAATATATATAGTTGATTTTTACCTTGATTTTTCAAGTGCCTAAGACAATGGGACGTATTTGTGAGTAGTTCTTTACATACTACCACAGTAAATGATTAATAATGTAGATTTTTCTGGTCCTGAAATCTACAGCCTGTTTAAATCCTGCATTTATTTGTTTTTGTTTGCTTAAATCAAAAGTAATGCATTTATGACTATTCACAGTTCTAAGTGCACCACCACATTGTTACTAATACAATAAAATCATATCAACATTACAGTAAATTCAACAATAAGCTCTTCATTGATCATTTTGGTTTCCTGCAGCTTCAACACAGTTTAGAATCTCTCTTTTCTCTTACATGTGGTGTTGAATTTATTTATTTCTGTTTCTTCTCCTTTCTGCTCATTGTTTTTTTCTATACTTCTGACAGTTTTCTGTGGCATCTGAGAAAATCATAACTTCCTGAACCTGTGGAACAGAGGCTTAATCTAACACCATGAAGCCTCCAACAGAATTATCACTCTTATGTGTGCTTAAGTTATTTAGCTATACTATGAAAAGACTCCTATGAAATCTTTCATATATATATATATATATATAGGTATATTACTGTGAAAAGCCTACAGAGAAAAAAAAAAGTTATAAAGTTGGTTAGACAATTATAGACCCTTTATGACCTGTAGACAAGTTGGACCATTTATGATCTCTCTGTTTCAGTAATGTTTCCAGTTTCCTACTTTCCTTCTGATATCATACTAGTTTAATAAGGGACTTGCTTATTTCTTCTTTTTCAGTCATGTAAATATTTTATCAATTTGTAGAGAACAAGTATGGTAGTTGATATGACATCCAAGAAAAGGACATGATTTCTGCTAAAGACAAAAAAATGAAGCAACGTATCTAAAGATGAACGGACTAAAATTACATCAACTTTCTACTGGCAAGTAGAAAGATGGAATGTCAATAAAAAATTGAGTACATACAGAGGTTAAGTTTAATGTGACTCATCATTTACTCCTAATTACTTAGTGATTACTTTCTGTAGAGATCATAATCCATCATAATCACTTTGACCTGTGTAATACTTATAACACCACTGACCGCCTACAGTCAGTGGGTGTCCCTTATTGAGAATATATATGGAAAAATGTCCCTCACAGTAAAGTGATGCAATACCTGCCATATTTCATATTTGTCTGAAGTTCTTACATTGTTTTTACTCACATAAGTACACTTGCAATGTGTGGTTACCAGCCCACTACTCTTTCAAGTGAAAAACTAGTCTTTTATAAACATCTATTAGTTTATTATTATCCAAAGTTTTTCAGGAAAGCAAATTATACTTTCATCCATGATGACAAAGACTAAGACTTGGCATTTTATTATATGTTTAAGGATGTATTTATGACTAGTATACTTTCATAAAGCCTTGTGCAGTGAGCTTTTGTTGCAGTGTTCTGCAGTTTGATAGTCAATTGGATTGATGAGTCTCTCCTTTTCTGTCTATTCATCTTGTTTTGACAGCTCTAGTGACTCCAGTATCTCAGGGACTAGACATCAACACCCTCTATCAATTTTGGAAGAAAAAAATCACAATCAGGAATTGTTCTTTTGACGTTCTCTTTTAGGAACTCTTGTAGTCCCCGTTATTATATTATTTAACTTATTTATCTCTAAAATAGAGTCTTAAAGATAGACAAATACTCTATTCTACTTTCCCTGTTTTATTTACAGATTAAAAATTGACATGTATGTTTAAAAATATATGCATCTATCTCTATATAAAATGTATGCATTATATATAAACATATGTGTATATATATATAATATTAACTTGAACTCATGCTCGCATTCAAGTTCAAATTCTCACCTGTCTGCATGTCTACACCTGATAAGAAAATGTAGTGATGCTAGCCAGTGATGCTAACTGATGGATTGAAATGGTATACTTCTATTTTGATGTTGCATTTCACCTCACCATCACTTGCTTGCTCTCAGGCTCTACCCTGACAAATGTCCAGTGTCCTACTGCAGTGGAGTGCACACTGCAATCCACAAAGCAGCTCTACGTTCTTTGAAATCTTTTCCTGACAGTATGATAACACTACTGCAGGGGCTTGCTGGGCACAAGAGGGTTGTCTTTACCGCAGCTGGTGGATGCTGTGGCCACAGTCCAATGGAGCTGGTAGTTGAGGCTTAGCTGTACAGTCTTATGGCTTTATTCCAGTCTGTAACCTAGATTTCCTTCCTTTAGAAAGAAAGGTTTGAGGAAAAGTTTGTGAATAAGGAAGAATCACAGTGCTTATCCAACTCTTGTCCAAGTAGGGGACTGGACCATGAGGAGACATGGGAGATATATCAATGTGGATATGACCAAAAGAAACCATCTGATTAATCAGCATCAGGAAGAAGATTTGCAGGACAGAGTTCAGTCTATGCAGAAAACGAATACTGCTGACTGGCAGTTGCCCAAAGTCAATGCTAACAAAGAGGCCAACTAGTACAAGAACAAGATGAAGATGTGAAGTAACCTATTCTAAAGCCAAACATGGCCTTCTGCAGCAATGAAGCAAAAACCTCTGCAGTAGATTTCCAAGAGGTCCCTAAAGTACAAGCCTCTGGAAAAGCTCTGACGGTCACAGTGCACTACAGCAAACCCCACAGCTTTTCTCACCAAAGCAGCCTAATACGTAACCTACTTAGGAGGTGAATCTGGCAGTGAGCTCCTGGAGCCTTTTTACATCTTAAGGTATCCTCTGCAGTCAAACATGCCTATGTCAGGAATCAAAATGTGGTAAATACGTTTCTCTGTATACTTCGAAAATATAACAATGGTCTCTGCATAAATCTCCAACCAAATAATGCCCCTTATTTCCCACCCTCCAGAGGACCATGTGGTGTCAGGTCCAAACTGCTGAGACTGACATGCGGAAGAAGATATAAAATGGAGTTCAGGATCAGAAAGACTGCAAGAGTGGTGTATATTGTGAAGTAAAAATGCTAGCTGACATACCCTTTCACTCCCACTACAGTTCATCTGGGTTTCTGCTAGTCAAGCACTGCTTACTTGTCAAATTCCTAGTCCCTGTAAATTTTGACATCTCATCAGCCTCATCTTTTTTTGCAAGGTTTGTTTCCAAAAGATAATCACACTCCCCAAAGTAAAATAAACTTTGGAGAGGTTTCTCCACTATAGGGAGCTTAGTCCTCCATATTCTAAAGTCAAGGAATAGCCAACCACAAAGGAAGATATGGAATGAATAGAGTTTTGCAGTAATTTTGGCTAATCTTCATCCTTGATCTGGAGGCAAGGTATCCTCAATTGGCAGTTTTGTCATGTAGGACAAGTACTAGATGGGAATCAGGGAAATAGCAGCAAATGGAGACTTTGCTTCACCAAAATTTCTCACAACTCTGCCAATTTCTTAGTCCTGCTAAACCAGTCTTTTCATTACCATTCAAATATAAAGTCCCTTGGAGTGCAAATATTGGCAAATTTCTTATAAATTAAGTACTCAAAATAATCTAGATCCCTTTGAATCACCTATAATGATGGAAACACTGCCATCAGTACACTAACCCAGTCAACTTTTGGGTATACACAACCCAGTCCACTTTTAGATGTGTAGGGAGCATTATTTTGAGATACTTCTCATTCAAACTTGGCTCCTGCTATCAAATGCTTGTTCCATTTCTCAGTAGGCTACTCGAAGCAACAAGCGGCCTCACTCCATTTGGCGTTTGTGTCAGAATATAAACAGACAGTGATGGGACATTGACAGATTGTCTTTCATACAGCAAAGACCATTTAGCTCCTCCCCTTCTTTCTCCTGTTGCTTTTCTATTACTACTTGATTACTGGAGGTCTAATATTCAGGTTTAAGAAGAGCAGAGTCACAACTCCTGACTCCCCAAAGCCCAAAGCCCATGAGGATCTTTAGGGCCCAGAGGAGCTGGAAAGGGATTTGATCCATTTAGGCTCCTGGCAATGGCAGAGCTGCTACCTGAAGTAATAAAACATAACCAGTTGTTTAAATATATGTTAAAACAGAATTGCAAAATATTTAGTAAAAAACTTGATGTTTATGAATTATTTAGCTCCAGTAGCCTTACCATAAGACATGTGTTCGAGGTCATTACAGAATTAGCAGAAAAGACTGTGAGAGAAACAGAATGGCATTGCTGCCCATCTGAATTAAGATACTTAAAAATTAGGAAAACAAACATATTTTCAAAACAGTATTCACTCAGTGACAAGAGTGTTCAGCAAAACTAGTTCAAAGCTGTTGTCATCAAGATGAAGTGATGCCCTTGTTGGTAATGAGATTAATGACATGCCCATAAACAATGATGCAGAATATGATACAATCAATAGGTTTCAGGAAATCGACAACAAAGTAGAGAATATACCTAAACAAGGACCTATAGCTAGAAGAGATTATTTAAGCATTGTGTTGAATCTGTGCATTTTTTTGAAAGAGGCTTTGCATTATTTATTTCTCTGTATTAGCATCTTTAAATAATTAATATGAATAAAATTAATATCAAGACTCCAATCTTTAACAGGAAGTCTTTAAAATAAGATTTTCATAGACAGATCATGCCTGTTGTCCTGACTGTCATTCACTTAGCAGATGACAACTATAAGTTCTCAGAGTGATACTTTAGGGCTTCTGCTTTTATTCTTTTTCAGAGCAAGTAAATTAGTTCTTAGCATTTTTGTGATGTTAACATTTGGCAATGTACTCATACTTCCTTTCTGAAGTATATGCAAACCATAAAATACATGATGGATGAAAAAGCAATATTCCGGTATGTTATTGATTTTATGTACCCAGAGGACCTGACAGTTAAGTAGCTAAACTGTCTAGTAAAATCCTGCTGGACTTAATCAGGATTTTACCTTTTCTCCTCTCCTAGGTGCAGAAAATCCTTTTACTTTCAAGATCAAATCAGTTGAACTAAAGAAAAGAATCTATTGCTTTGTCAGAAATAATTGCCCAGTTTTCTTTCTAGGAAAGGTAGAAGGTTGTTCTCTTTTTTAATCTAAGCCATCCCAAAACTTCTCTGTTTTCATGGGAATGAAAAACAGTCTAAATATTATAAAAAGAAGTCGGCTTAAAATGCAAACAACCTTAGTATAATTCTTATTGCCTCCATCTAGGGTAAATTTAAGGAATCATGTGCTGTAGAGTTGTAAGAGGAATCTAAATTCATGTGTTCAGATCCCCCATGTTGTAGGGTTAAGTTTAGTATGATTGAAATATGTTTGTTCTCAATAATCTCCCATTAAAGATATCCTAAAATCTCTGTTCATGATAACTTTCAGTGGTTCCACCACCTTTTTGTTGAAAGATTTTTCCAATTTAAATATTACTTCTGTAGAGCCATTGCAGTCAAAACAGTTTAGAACAGAACAGCACTAGGCAAGACAGGTTATTTTTCTTTAATTACATTTTTGGGTTTTTTTTTCCCATGAGAAGTACCTAATCAGAAACAATGATCTGTGTGTTGTTAAACCAAATGTAATCCCATGACTTGAATTAGGGATGGCTTAATGCTCATTAAAACTATTTTGTTTGTGTTCTTATAACCTATTAAATTTGAGAAAGCACATTCAAAACAGAATTAATGTCTGATGTGTGGGGTAAATTTTCCTCTCTTCAAGTTAAACAGAGGAGTTCATGTAGTTCTGTTGAGAGTGAAAGTTTGCAAGGAATTGTTAAGGTTTTAGTTCATCACTATGTATATTTTTCACAGATAATTGTTTATGTAAATAATAAATAAAAAGAAATCCAAAGAAATATGTGACAGTGGAAAATTGAGAACATTGCAATGGTCTTTTATTTACAAAGTATTTCATTTCACAATCTTAAATAAAACTGTATCATATATGAGGCTTTCTCTTACTGAAAGTTAATTGTGCATAGGAAAAGAAACTGATGGCCACAATTATTATCTCCATCCCAGATCGTGCAATCACAGAAGCACAGGATAATTCAGGTTGGAAAGGACCTCAGGAGGTTTCTAGTCCAACCTCATTCTCAAAGCAGGGTCAGCTATGAGATAGACCATATCTATTTGGGTCTTGAAAACCTTCAAGGATGAAGACTGCCCAATCCCTATGGACAAACTGTTCAATTTTCTTGACCATCTTCATGGTGAGGACATGGCACCATTTAGAAAAACAATATTTATTTGTTTGTTTGTGTAGACAGGCCCATATCCAGCTGTATACTAAGACTGCTTCATGACAGGACTGATGTGTTAACAGAATAGGAGATGTTACTTCATTTTGTCGTTAGGGCTATAAGCAGAAGTCACAGCTGCTTCACTGTGTACTGTAGGAACAGGGGAGAGACTATAGATATTTTCTACACACCTATTTTCTGTTTAGACTTTGTTTCGTACAGCCACAGCTGGTGGATTGGTTGAGATGATCTGGTAAGTTTTACTCACTTTACAAGTTGCAAGCTGATCATCCATGCTGAGAATCACTGAAGTCAAGCAATGAGATTTTTAACTTGGCTCAGTGCTTTCTGAAAAAAGTCTAGAGAATCCAAGACTGGTGTGAAATGACGCAGCTGGCCTGAATGCAGTGATGACATGTACTAAAAAAGCCTATAATGACTAATGATTTCTGATAAGAAATTCTAGGCGTAGAGCTCTTCCAGTAGGAAGACTGTCATCAAACAGAGTTAAAAAGATGTCGCTTCCATATTCTTCTTCATGCAATCTTAGCATCCATGGAGAGCCTATGGCCATTCCAGTGCTGGGAACTGAACTTTCTGGGGTTCATGAAGTAGAATTCAGCCAAAAAAGACTAAAAGTATGCTTTTCTGCCCATTGACAAGATATCTATATTATTTTAGCTGATCCAATCATCTCTTCTTCATCCATGAGATAATTTCATCCAAGAACTATGGTAACTTGAGAGGTCTTCTGTTCTTGTCTGTACTGCAGTCTGAAATGTATATATTCATGTTCCCAATAACATTTTATAGGACCAGTACTTATTCCACTTTGTAGAATTATTATTATTATTATTAATGCTGTTGTTGTTATTACTATTATTTATTAGCAAGGCACCTTACTGGATAAACAGAATTCAGGCACTCCAGGAATTGCTGGATTAGATGCTCAGTATGTAATTTAATAAAATATAGTGGCAAACTCAGGCTTAACCAATATTAGAAAATATATACCTGAGCATAATTCAAAGACTGTATTTGTTAGTAAAATTTTCTGAAATCAGAATGACAAAGCTTTTAAACTGTACTCTTTACCATGGAAGTAAGCAGCATTATAGAACTCATATGCTACAGTTCTAGATTTTAACATGAATAGATTCCACATATAAAAAATTTCAAGCATTATAACATAACTTTATTAATATGCATCATTATAATATGCTCTGCAGCACCACCAAACAACTGTATCAAATAATCTCTATTTTTGTTCTTTCTAACCTAAAGATTAATGCATTTACGCAGTTCTCAATTTTAAATTAGGGGCAAAAAGATAAATAAATATGTCTCTCAATTGAATGCAAAAATTACTTTATGTATCTTATGACTTCATAAAACTAGCAGGGGATTTAATACCTCCAGTGGAATTGTACATAATTGCTGCTCTGCTACACTTAGATACAAATTGAATTTAAATTATATCTTTTTTAGTTCAATTAACAGAAGTACTACTTTCATGATGTTTGTTTCCACTTGGTTCATTGCTTTTCTGTTCCAAAGAGTGAATGAATCCTAAAAGAATTATTTCCCATGGAATTCTAACCTTTTATTATAATCCAAATAGTTAGTAGGTAAAGCTTAATAATTATGTTGATTCTTTCTGTAGGGATATTTAAACATTAGAAATGAAGCACAGTTATGTGTATGTAAAAATAAAACGTTGGTTACATTTCAGATGATTTATCAAGTATCTGTCTTAAGGATTAGTTTAAACACATCTGCCATTTAAATATTTGTGCTTTTACTTTAAATTTACCTTTCCCACACTCATATTGCAATTAATGGGATGTATTACTCTTTCTGGAATCTAGTTAAATTAGATTTTGCTTCCTTTATCACTCTGTGTGGTGGGTTGATGCTGGCTGGATGCCAAGTGCCCACCAAGCTCTCTATCACACCCCCTCCTCCACTGGACAGGGGAGAGAAAATATAAGGCTCATGGGTCGAGATAGGGACAGGGAGAGATCACTCACCAATTACCATCACAGGCAAAACAGACTCAACTCAGAAAAATTAATTTAATTTATTACAAATCAAATCAGAGTAGAATAATGAGAAATAAAACCTAAATCTTAAAACACGTTCCCTCCACCCCCCCCCTTCTTCCCAGGCTCAACTTCACTCCTGATTTTCTCTACCTCCTCTCCCTGAGTGGTGCAGGGGGATAAGGAATAGGGGTTGCAGTCAGCTCATCATGTGTTGTCTCTGCTGCTCCTTCCTCTTCACACTCTTCTCCTGCTCCAGCATGGGGTCCTACCCACGGGAGACAGTCCTCCATGAACTTCTCCAATGTGGGTCTTTCCCATGGGCTACAGTTCTTCATGAACTGCTCCAGCGTGGGTCCCTTCCATGGGGTGCAGTCCTTCAGGAGCAGACTGCTCCAGCACGGGTCCCCCACAGGGTCACAAGTCCTGACAGAAAACCTGCTCCAGCGTGGGCTCCTCCCTCTCCATGGGTCCACAGATCCTGCCAGGAGCTTGCTCCAGTGTGGGCTTCCACAGGGTCACAGCCTCCTTGGGGCACATCCACCTGCTCCGACGTGGGGTCCTCCATGGGCTGCAGGTGGATATCTGCTCCACCGTGGACCTCCATGGGCTGCAGAGGGACAGCCTGCTTCACCATGGTCTTCATCACAGGCTGCAGGGGAATCTCTGCTCCGGTGCCTGGAGCACCTCCTCCCCCTCCTTCTTCACTGACCTTGGTTTCTGCAGAGTTGTTTCTCTCACATATTCTCACTCCTCTATTCCTGCTGCTGTTGTACAGCTGTTTTTTCTCCCCTTCTTAAATATGTTATCTTAAATATGTTATCTTAAATATGTTATGTGCTACCACTTGTCGTTGATTGGCTTGGCCTTGGCCAGTGGCTCTATCAGACATAGGGGAAACTTCTAGCAGCTCCTGACAGAAGCCCCCCACTACCAAAATCTTGCTACAGAAACCCAATACACTCTGGTTTTGTTATTAAACACTTCATTTTGTATTTCATCTTTGTGTATTATGTACAAGTTACTTTTAACTGCAGAGGCTTCTTAATGACTTTTTCATGATTAACTGGCAAGTTATTTTATACATAATGTTTTTTACAGCTTTTGAATTCATCTGTGAAAGTAAATCAAATAACTAACATCAGAATGAAATGGTTTTGACTGTATATGGAAACATACTTTAAATATTTTTTTTGAGATTGTGAGTACAACATTCTGTACTTCCAGCAGAAATTTGTCTGAAAAAAAACTACACATGGATACCTTAAATGAGAAAGAAAATATGAACCCAAATTAAAATACAAGTTCTAACCTTTGATGAAAATATCTTGTAATTTCACAGGCTTTTTTATGCTTTATGGATGATTGGAATCAAGTGTAACAAGATTAGTTATCTTAGATACTTATGCCACTGAATTGTAAAAAAAGATCATAAAGTTAGAGCATACTGTAATTCAGACCTGCAATACTTTGAGTCTATAGGGGCCATTTAGGGTTTTTTTTTTTCTTCACTTTTCTTGGGGAGGGGAAAAAAGTAATATAGATATATATATGTATATATACGCACACACACATATATATGTGTTCCAGGGACTACTTTATCTAAAGAAACAGAAAATATTTGTCAAGATGTTGGAAGTAATCAGAAAATAATATTAAAGTTTTTACATTTTTAGGGGAAAAAAAAGAGCTAAAGCCAATTTTTTATACATTATCCTATTATTATGTCTCATCAGGTGCTACAACTATTGAAAAGTATGATCTCAGAACAAATATATGGATCCAGGCTGGAGTGATGAATGGCAGGAGGCTTCAGTTTGGTGTTGCTGTCATCGATGACAAGCTGTTTGTCATTGGAGGCCGGGATGGTTTAAAGACATTAAACACTGTTGAATGTTACAATCCAAAGACCAAGGCTTGGACTGTGTTACCACCAATGTCAACGCACAGGCATGGTTTAGGTAAGGAAAGAAAATGTTTTAAAATGACACCACAATTTTCAGATATGAAATTTGTAATGGAAAACTCAGTAATTTTAAGCTATCGTAGCACTCTGAACAGTAGCAATAACTGATTACATTGTTCTTGTTATATTGGTAAATAAGAATTTATAGGTGGTTTTTATTATTTACCAAAATAATACTGGGAAAAAGAAAAAAAAAAAAAAAGGCAACAAAAAAAAGGCAGAGGAACAGGGAAAGAAACCCTGAAACTTTACACAGGTTAGTGAGAAAGTTCAGGTTTGTATGCACTGATTTTGAAAAAGGACATCTTCAGTTATCAAACTATCAATGTATTATTTATTTTTAATCAAAGCATTATGTGTTTTCTTTTATCTAGTATGATAGGAAATAAAAGCGATAAACACTGTGTCAGTGATGGACTGATGCACTTTACAAAGTATTTGTAGCAATAGTTTCATCAAGACTGAGAGCATATTTTCCTGTAGCCTGTTTTCAGATAAGTTGTTTTGAGTTTTGTTTTGCTTTTTTTTTTAATAGTGTTATCCATACCGCTGTCAGCCTTCATCAAGCCACATTGTATCTCTGTTCTCTACCCAAAGAAATATACATTTGGTGGGGTTTTTTTATTATTTTTTAAATTAAGCAAAAGACATTTATATTGTTTCCTTGAAAAAAAAAATAGTCTTCCCATTACATATATGATATACATACAGTAGGAAAAAAGCTCTAATTTATTCAATTAAATAAGTAATTTTGTCATGTTTCAAAAATATCCTTTTTTATTCTTAGCTGTAGAATGACAAGATTTTCTTGCTTAAAGAAAGGCATTTAGAACCTAGAGGACATACCCACCAGAATATAACTTGTATAAGGTAGAGAAAACTGAACTGTTCATTATCTGTTCTGTTAAAATCACCTGGTGTGGTAGAATCATTACAACATCTTGAAAAATAGAAATGGAAAAGACATGCTAGGTTATCATGTCCATTCCCCTGAGTTACAATCAGCAGCAAGTCCTTTAATGTAGTACTGTATATCTCACAAAATGAAGGTGCTTTTTTTTTTTTTTCCTCCTGCCATTTGACGCATACCGTAATATGCATTTGTACAGTGGCTGGTGTAATGTATCTTTACTATTAAACATGTCTTACAATAAAAAATAGTGATGGGAATCTATGTCAAATGGCATCATGACACTAAATTATGGAGGATTATGGAGAGGTTCATATTCAGCGAACTCAACAGGCAAGTGCAGGTCAACCAGAGGATCAGACCCAGCCAACATGGGTTCATGAAAGGCAGGTCCTGCTTGACCAACCTGATCTCCTTTTATGACCTGGTGACCCTCCTGGTAGATGATGGAAAGGCTGTGGATGTCATTTACCTGGACTTTAGCAAAGCCTTTGACACCGTCTCCCATAACATTCTCCTTGGGAAGCTGGCAGCTCATGGTTTGGACGGGCGTAGTCTTCGCTGGGTAAAAAACTGGTTGGGTGGCCGAGCCCAGAGAGTAGTAGTAAATGGAGTTAAGTCCAGTTGGTAGCCAGTCACGAGTGCTGTTCCCCAGGGCTCTGTTTTGGGGCCAGCCTTGTTTAATATCTTTATCGATGATCTGGATGAGGGGATTGAGTGCACCCACAGTAACTTTGCAGATGACACCAAGTTGGGTGGGAGTGTCGGTCTGCTCGAGGGTAGGATGGCCCTGCAGAGGGATCTGGACAGGCTGGATTGATGGGCTGCGGCCAACTGTATGAGGTTCAACAAGACCAGGTGCCGGGTCCTGCACTTGGGTCACAACAACCCCATGCAATGCTACAGGCTTGGGGAAGAGGGGCTGGAAAGCTGCCTGGCGGAAAAGGACCTGGGGGTGTTGGTTGACAGCCGGCTGAACATGAGCCAGCAGTGTGCCCATGTGTCCAAGGCGGCCAACAGCATCGTGGCTTGTATCAGGAATGCTGTGGCCAGAAGGAGCAGGGAGGTGATTGTCCCGCTGTATTCGGCGCTGGTGAGGCCACACCTGGACTACTGTGTCCAGTTTTGGGCTCCTCACTACAAGAAGGACATTGAGGTGCTGGAGCGTGTTCAGAGAAGGGCAACGAAGCTGGTGAAGGGTCTGGAGCACAGGCCTTATGAGGAGCAGCTGAGGGAACTGGGGTTGTTTAGTGTGGAGAAGAGGAGGCTGAGGGGAGACCTTATCGCTCTCTACAACTCCCTGAAAGGAGGTTGTAGCGAGGTGGGTGTTGGTCTCTTCTCCCATGTAGTTAGAGATAGGACGAGAGGAAATGGGCTCAAGCTGCACCAGGGGAGGTTTAGGTTGGATATTAGGAAAAATTTCTTCATGGAAAGGGTAGTCAAGCACTGGAACAGGCTGCCCAGAGAGGTGGTGGAGTCCCCATCCCTGGAAGTGTTCAAAAAACGGGTAGATGTGGCACTCTGGGACATAGTTTAGTCTAGTCTACCCTTGATTGGTTTAGCGTGGACTTGGTAGTGTAGGTTAATGGTTGGACTGGATGATCTTAAAGGTCTTTTCCAACCTAAACGATTCTATTATTCTATAAATGGCCCTGTGATTTGAAATTGTTTCCTAAGTTTAAATTTAATTATAATGCTGCAGAAATACATGTAATGTCTTTTTTACCACTGTTACAGAATTTTACAAAATCTGTTATTAGTTTCAGTGCTGTTCCCAAGGGTGTTAAAAATGCAACAACTTAAGCTATAACACAGGAAAGTATTAATAAAACATGGAGGAATGCTTGATAGAGAAAAACTTTTTGCAGTGACAAAAGAGATGGAGCCATGATCAAAAACCCTTTGTGATGAGTTAAAAAAATATGTATCATTTTGGTTTGATAATTCTGCAGATGCTTTTGGTCAATACATTTAAAAAATACCTTTATAGTTTAATCAAAGCTGTTCAGGAATTTTGAGGTTATGACTGGAGAAAAACTGGTATATTTTCTACAGGAGAAAAAAAGGGAACACACAAGGCATTTGACCACTTGAGGGTTTTTTGGTTTTGTGTGGAATCAGTTTTGAATTTTTGTACTGCAGAAATTGGGGCTTTTTGTAAACAACATCTAAAATGAGGAAAGAAGTATAAACTGGGATTTTATTGGTGATGATGAAAATGATTAAATGCAGTTGTTTGGGAAGCAGTAGAGAAGTGCTCTTTTTCTTTATCTGGAATTGTGTAAGAGTCATGATATATTATTTCCTGAGAAGCTTAGCTAATAGAATTTAATTGCTTTTTTTAATTTGAATATTTTTTTTACAGGAATCCCATAAAGTTTTTATTTTAGTAAATGCCCTTCATAGTGAGAAATTAATCTGCAGTAAGAATTTTTTTTTCATTTTCTAGAATAAGTGTTATGTTATATCCATGTAGTGATAATGCTAGAGCTGTATGAATTGGATTTTGTATACAAGATTAGAAATAGGCAGCCATCCTTTAGACTGATGTCTTCTTGTTGACATCAGCAAAAAAATTTCAGATGCGCCTCATTGTAACTGAAGTCACAACAAGGCAATACAATTCACTTTATTCTGTCTTCATATAATCTTCAATAGAACTATGTGTGTAAAAGTTGATGTAAAAATATGTAGAAATGAGAAATGAAGTGAAAACTGACATGTCTTGTAGTGAAAGTACATAGTGTAGGAAGTCACATGTTAGGCAGTTTCAGCGCTGTCAGTGGAAGAGGAGTGGAAGCTATGGTAGTGGTAGTGTCTGGAATAAGTGGTGCTAAAGTACAAAAAAGAAAGGGTAGACTATGGGATCCAAAACTATTATTTCAACAGTGATTCTAATATCCCTGTCAAGTAGGCCATAAACCAGTATGGAATACAAAAGAGTAATAAGAAGCCAGAAAGGCAGTGGAAAGCACAAATGAAATATGGGGAAGGTGAAACCTGAGAAACAGAAAGACCAAATCAAAACCCATATAGAGAAGGCAGAAAGAGACTGAAATAACAAGGAGGGGAAAAAATTTAAAACAGATTGTGGATTATAAATTCAGCAAAGAAATGGGAAAAGTGGGTAGAGAATTGCTTCATAAAAGGACTGGATAGGCTTACATAGAGGAGGAGGAAGAAGAGAGGAAATAGGGAATCGATGATAGCCTAAATTTAAACTTTAGATATCAAATCCAGTGGAACTGTGGTTTTAAAAAAAAAAAAAAAAAAAAAAAAAGAAGGAACCAAACAAAAGAATGATACTCAGCTTGTCTTTCCAAAGTAAACAAGTGTCTCATGAGAAAATTAGGCTTCCAGTATAGTTAAGGGAGAAGGGCAGTCTTTTCAGGTTGGTGTCCTAAACTGTCTTGCCCTTTCCATGAACTATACAAAGAGTGTCTAAGCTCCTATTTTAGGCTAGATTTACACTGTTCGTTAAGCCTAGACTTGAGCTTTGGATTTTGGCTTTGTAAATATACTGATCTCACTCTCTGTAGTCAAACATGTTTGCAAGATGATCAGCGTGGGAAGAAGGATAACAGGGCATGGTATTACCTAACAAACTCCTATGAAGCTTAGAGTGGTGGCAGGTTGCATATTTTTCCTCCTCTCCTCTTGGAAGAGAGAATTTTGCCAGCTGGAATTGTCTGAGTGAAAATGTTATAAATGCTATAAAAATATTCATTGCTGATGGGAAAGCCTTAGATTTATTTATATAGATATAGGCCTAGGGTAGATAGAATTCACTCTACACAGAGTGAATGGTCCCAGAGGACACAAAGAGTTTTGGTCTCAGTTTACACAGTGGGTTATTGGCTTCAACCCATTGTTCTGAACCAGCTAAATATGTAAAGTAAATGTATTCTTAAGGACCTAAGGGGTATTCTTAAAGTTAGTGAATACCTGCCTATAATGTGATCATCATGAAACTGGTATGTGCATAAATGAATATCTAAATGAGTAAGTTCAAGAATCAGAAGTGGAAAGAAAATACAGGAAGCTAGGGAGTTTTAGGGTAAAATATCCCAGAATATCTTTGATGGTGATGACAAAAATGTTAAATGGCATTATGTGTTTGCCCAAACGTCTATTTTTATATTTCACTGAAGGAGGATAATCCACCCTGCTTCTCAGACCCAGCTTGATTTCCCACTTCCATGCTTACTGTACTAGAATCCAATACATGAGGCAGAGGAAAGGAAAAAAAAAAAAGATTAGCTGGGAAAACAACAGGGATAGCTCTGTAATTTTTAAGTAGTAATGAGAACTGTTACTGGAGGAAAAGATTGTGGAGAAACTGACGTATCAGTCAAAAAGGTGGTAAGTTATATAATAAAGGGAATAGGTAAAATTGGAGCTAACAAAAAATAATATAGGACTTTCTATTTATTTTGGCCAAAATCAAAGACATGATTACCCTCTTTTTGATCCATGAATATAATGGTACATAAACATATATATATGCAGACCAATTTGAATATATATGATACATGTGTATAGATATTTATACATGTATACATGTCTGTATATATCATGATGTTCCTGTATGTATGTATATATATACACACATACCCTGTTATTCTAAATTTATTGCGTTTTTTTCCTGTGGACACTGTGACTCATAGCGCTATCAATGCTTTGGTCCATAATAGAGAACTAGTAGCGTTTTTCAGCTTCTAAGTTGTAAACTACCCTCAACTTCACCGCAAAGTAAATTAAACCAGTTTACCTGTGTTAGAAGCATTCATTTATTTCCAGATCTGTGTGCCTTGTAGAAAAACTGTGGGTCCTTTCCTTGCATTATCAGCAGTTAAAACGTATGCAATGTCCAAATGTGAAGAAGTTTAACTGATAGTTGAATTGCAAATGCAGCTGCATAATTAAGTCATTACATTCCTAAAACTGATAATAATAGGGAGGTTTGAATGTTTATTGAATACTTAATTTCTCTCAATAGTTTTACTGTGCATAGAAGACTGTTTTTTAAATAATACAAAAGCTTAAAGTCAATGCTTCTGTTCATCTGAACTTTCTCCTCTGCACTTTAAGCACAAGACTCTGAATAAAGTAATATTTCCTAAATTATGAGTTGCAATTACTGTTTATGGATGTAAATTTGCATTAAATGCTAGTGACAAAAATGATAATCCAAAACACTGACAGCAGTCAAGGTAGAAATTTGCAATACAGGCATGGAACTATAGATTTGCAGAACTATTGTTGTGATAGTTTAAAAGGACTATACATATTAAAATGTACAGAGAATATAAATGCAGTTAAATGCCATATGAGTTTTAACAATAATAAATGTTACATAAAGTTTAACAGAGTGAATAGCTTACCCAGCAAGATATTTTTGGTTGGTTCATTTTTTGGGGGAAAGGAAGGTTATTTTCCTTTGTCTCAACCACCATGAATTATCTGATAATGACAATTAAATTCTGACTATTCAAAGACAAATTTTGAAGCTTTCTTGAACTTTAAAGAAAATAATTTTCTATTCATTCTGAAAAAGTTCTAGAAATGCTAGGCCTAATCTTCTTCATTTCACTCAGATGATTATTTCTAGTGATTTCCTATATCCCACAGAAATAACTGTAAGATTCATGTGCAGACTTGCACATGACAGAGTTGTGTCATGAAATCATTGTCAATGAAACGATAGTGAAAAATCTTAAGATCTTTAGATTATTTATGCCATTTAAAGTTCTTAAGATGAAAACCTATTGTTAATAGAAAAAATCAATTACTTGGTACTAGATAATTTTACTGAATCTTTCATTTTCATTAACACAATGTTTATTATATATTAATTTGAGTCCTTATTAACTGTTAAGAGTATTCTCACTTTTTCTGTCTTTATTTTATTCACTGTCCGTAGCTGTCTGAGATAAAGTGTGTTAAATAAACATGTCATGGGAACATAGTGTAATCATTTCTTTCTTTATCAGAAACTGCTTAAAGAGCTCATTGACCAGGAGAAATGCATGATCCTTATTGCCGATGTGTCATGACCCTTACTTACTGATGAGTCAACAGAAGAAGATTCTGACTATTAATAAAGAAAAATCAGGACTGAAGTGCAAATTGATGTAAATTTAACTTTGTGTTTTCATTGATGCAAAATGTCACAAAAATTTATCTTCTGCATAATTAATTCATCCTGGCTTTGATTTTATTCTTACTACATGGTAAATGTCAGAAGGAAAATACATGTATAAATATAAAGACGTTAATCAATCTAAGCCTATACATTTTTAAAATCAGTAAATGATAATTTATAAAATATTTTAACTACTTTTAAAAGTATTTCATTGTTATCTGTTTCAATGATTTAAAATTAATGAGATGCTTTCCAAAGAATTTTTACATTTTAAAAAAGTAATTATTGTTTGTCAAATATTTTTAACCTGTGTGATAGCTTAAGGCATATTTATAAACTCTGTTTACAGTTTTAGAGAACTAAGAATTTAGGGTAGGATTCATCCCCTTAAGTAGGAATATGTACAATGGAATAGAACAACTGAGGTGACATATTCCCATTTCCATTAAAAATAAAAACCAAAACGTGTTTAGGATTAAACAATTTGTGGCTTGGGAGGAGTTTGTGCCTCTCAAGGTAAAACGAAGATTACTGAGAAGACTTTGCAAACTGAAAGTCTGCTTCCTGAATCTCTTTTTTTTTTTTTTTTAAGTAAAATCCTACATTAGTTGTATCCATATTGGAAGTTGATTGTAAATCTATTACCATGGTTTTTACTAATTAAAGGAAAAAAAATATTAAAAGCTAACTTTAATTTTTTTATATTCTATTTTTTATATATTGCTGAATTAATATATAAAAAAACATTGTTACACTAGGAGGTATTTCTTGTGTAATTAACAAAGAACATCTTGACTAGGCTCCACAGTTCATTCTTGTGGTCATTTCAGTAATGGTCTGTCATGTTTGCCATATGAGTATGATTAAGCCGCTACTGTCTAATTGAAAGATCTTTCTGCAATTTACAACATGTTCATGAACTCCTTGGACAGTCTTCTTCCATTTAGATAGACAGAATAGTGTAAATCCTTTCTTTTTAAGGACATTTCAATCTAGAGCCTTAGAGATATGATTTGGATACCACAGCTTCAATTACTTTTTATCAGCTGTACTACAATACACAGCTCCTTTTTCCATTTAGTTGAAAAATTACAACTAATAGCTTGAGCTAGCTTTAATCAGTTATACAGAAACTAAGAATCTGAATTTGTACAGAAACAGACTCAAAGCAATGACAATTTCCTATAGCTCAAATTTGGTCATAAAGGCCATTGACTTTTAAATGTCATTTTACACTTCTTGCTTAAGATGTGATTTTTGCCTATAACAATATGGATGAACGCAGCAAATGCACCAAGTGTAGTTGCAGAATCTTGATTGAATGTTTTAATTTTTCTTTGAAAGAGAGAATGAAACACTTGTAAATAACTCCTCCTTAGCCAAATGAGACAGGATATTTTCAGCCAGTTCAGTGTAGTTCTACGTAGTTGCAATTGTTCAGGTATACCCAAAAGAAAAAAAAAAGAAAAGATATTGCAAAAGAATTACCGAGTGTTGCTTTCCAATAATAATCCACTTCGAAGAAACAAGACTGAGAACTTTTTTTAAAATAAAAGTATAATGTCTTAATTGCAGTTACATAGGAACCTACAGAATCAACCTATTCCTAGCGTTATGTGGCTCTTCATTCAGCCTTAAGTATTAATTTGGACATAACAGCATATAGCCAAAAATCGTACAGAGAAATCATCGTATTTAGTCCTGGACCAAAGTGCTGTCTAGGTAAGATGTCATTGGTAGATTCAGCCATTACATGGTTCCTGCAGTGAGGCTTTGGACTCTGCCTAGCATTTTTCTTAATATCAACATACTAAAATTCAGCTTCAGATGCATACAAGAGTTTTCTATCAAATATGACTAGAATAAAAGCTTCAGTGGTGGCCTATGAAAAAAAGAAGTATTGTTTTTTTAAAAAAAGAAAAGTCTGGGTTTTCTCTATAGGCATATTTTTTATGTTGTTTTCTGTGCTAGCCAAGTGTAAGAAAAATTGAAAAATTAAGCATAAATAAAAATATTTTTCAGTGTAGGTAGATTAGGTAGATTATATTTTGGACTTGTTAACTTCACAGGTGAATTAACTTAGAATTCTCTATGGAAAAGAATAATAAAAAAGCCAGTGGTAACTCTGGTAAAGCAAAGATAACTTAGATTCCACTAATGAGTTGCAACAGAACTTTTAAAAAGAAATCCAAAGGTGTTGTACTGAGTATTGTTTTACTGTAGCATGCATGTATGTATGATTTGAGAGATGTCAAAAATACATATTCTTGAAAAAACTGTTTAAGATACAAAGCTAAATAAAAAAATATAGTGAATTTTTAGGAAAACTTCTATTTAAATAAAACTAACAAAGTAATGATGGATGTAATGTCTTAAAGCTAGAGGTAACATAATGGGTAGTATTAATGGAACTGCTTACCAGTTCAGAACTTCCTGGCAGAATTGTTCCTTTATAAAGTAATAAATTGGAAAAAAAAAAAAAATCAACTATTAAAATCAATTTATTCTACATAATATGAGTTCTGCAAATAAAATATTGTCATGAAGCAAGTATTTTTAATTCCTTTGCTTTCACTTGATGAAACAAAGAAAAAAGTAATATTTTTAACAAAAAAAGTCTAAAATTTCAGCAGATTTTTAAAATATGTATTCAGCGTAAATACCAGAAAAAGTTTCAGATATGAGAGACCTTGACAGATTTATAATAGCAAAATAATACTTGATCACATTGACACAAGTGAAGGAGAAACCAAAGGTAACAAATAGGTTGCTACCACAAGTTTATAATGAACAGGTCATTGCAATAAATGTTATGCAGATTAAAGATGCAGTTTATGAGGTGAATATGGAGAGTGATCACCTTACTTCATTTTATGCCAAATAAACTTTGTTCGGAAACCAAGCCTTTAAAGAACAGGTGTTACTATCACATTTTTTAAACATTTTGACCAGGAAAACACAGGCTAGAGGATTTATGAGCCGAGTAGATCAGATGCGCAGCAATGTAGCAAAAACCATTAGTGTACAGGCTGTCTAGTTTTACCTTTTCTGTAAAACATTATGAAACATAGATTATTGCTTGTTCAACACTGAAAATCTAATGATGAATGATACCACTCCTTAGACCTAGATTGAAGGATAACTTTCAAGTCAGTGACAGTTTAACTTTCATCTTCTGTTTTAAAAACTTTTGCCATGGCAGTTAAGCAATGATGTTATTTTAGATAGTGTTTAAGCCCCAATAAATACATGCTTGTCTATGGAGTTGCAATATATCAAAAAAGCATTCAAGGCAAAGGAGAAACCATTAAAGTAGAATAGGAATATAAATAAAAGCTTGATACAGCCTTAACAGTTACATCCATGGTAACTGTAAAATAAACAAAAAATGTAGAGAATAAAAGGGATCCTTTTTCTTCTTTCTCCCCTAGCTTGCAGGATAGCATCTTGTTTTTATGTACCGCCATTGCTGGGCTACAGAGGAGGCAAAAATGTAAAATTCACATCTTCCATTAAGAGACAAACAAAAATAAGTAGGGGTTTGTTTTGTTGTGTTTTGGTTTTTTTTTAAAAAAGTTTTATAGCAAGATAATTCCAAATATTATGTGTGTTGTGTGTATGTATAAGAAACCACTATGAGGAGAGAAAAAAAGTACAGAGGTGAGTAAACAGATGCATGAGAATCTGAGATTCCACTGTAGATATGAAGGCAGATATGAACTGCCGTGTCCTTATGGACAGGAGGCCTGAGATGAAAGACTGGAAGAAAGAAATATCAGTAAAATGAGAAGAATTAAATTAGCATCGAAACCAACAGACTGATCTTATAGTAGCTTATACCCTGTTAGTATGATAAACCTGTAATTATTTATGATTAATTCATTTTCCCAGAAGTGCTATAAGCACACGAGGTATTTATAAAGAAAAGAATTCTTGAAAGATATAGTCATATTTTTTCCAGAATGTTTACCACAGTGTCAAAAGCTGGAACACTGGGTAAAGGAAATTTTCCAGATATTAGTTTGTTAGAGCGTACTGATAGCTGTGATTTGCCCATTGCACATTGTTTGCTTTAAAACAAACAATCAATCAACCCCAATAATCAGCCTGAAAATAATACAGCCCTTCATACAACCACACATGTATAGTACTGACCAAATTCTACTGCATTAGGCAATGACATTCCATATTTCCAGGTGTATGCCGCTCAATTGTTGCAATTTAGATACTCTGAGCAAGTGACGATGATGTCTGTTCAAATCAAGCTTAAATCAACAGACCTGTGAGTTTGATGCATTCTATACATGTCAAATCTGCAGTACATTCTGCTCATGCGGGAAATCTGAGATGCTTTTGGACCTTGACATATTGGCAGTCATAAACAATACTTTGAGTCATGAAGAACACATTCGTATATCATATATGTGCTTCATGAGTACAAAGAAAAATGTCCACTGCTTTGCTATTTGTGTAGAAGAAACAGTTTCCACCTTTAATTCTTCATTTACATTTCTTGTACAAAAGATTGTTCACTAGCATTAATTTAACAGTATGACTGTAATGGAAAACAGAAAAGACTCATGTCATGTGTCCCAAAAAGGTTCTTTGAGACAAGATCTTGTTGGAAATACCTTGCTTTTCTGCAATGGTAAATCTTTCTGGGTACATCAGCATCTCACAAGGCACTACTATGCTAGAGATCTGTGTTCCCCCTCTCTATGTAGTGATATCTGTGCACAGCCACAGATTAAAAAAAAAAAAAAAGAAACCAAAAACCAAAAACCAACCCGAAACCAACACAGCTAACAAAAACCCCAAACCAATAATGACCTAAGCATTAAGTAGAGTGGAATAGTTCTTCAACAAACTAGCTTACCAGAGCACACCAATGCTCTGACATAACTGTATTGTTTACCTTTTCAGAAGCAGCTGTTTAGAGATTAGTTTGAGAATCTTTCTTTTATGCAATATTGACTAGTACCATGTACCTCTATGTAGGTAAATTATTATTATTTTTTAATGTTGACATCTCAGGGGAAATATGTCATTCTAGCCTTCACTGTTTGTTGACAGAAGACCTGAGCCTTTTAAAGTATTTTCTCTGCAATATTGATTTGCATGTATATTAGATTTTTGCTTTGGATTTTTTTCTTAGTCGTCGGGACCATTAAAGGGATATTTTTTTCTGAATTATTAAGCATGTTGTCATTGTACTTTGCACCCTTAGTAAGTAGTAGATCATGACCCAATTCACTAAAGAGCTACAAATCATAATGGCAACACTTATAATAATTTCTGAGTCAGGTTCTCAGGATAATAGTGTGGCAGAGTTGAGAATTTGGTGTCTCACCTACAAAACTGAATGCAAATAAAGAGGCGGCAGGCAGATCTTTACTTCTATAAATTTGCATTATATTAACATGTCAGTATAATATATTCTGGCCCAAGAGAGCAGAGGTATTTTTATAATTCTTTTAGTCAGCCTTGATACCTGCCTGTGAATAAACGTAGGAAGAGGTATTTTCAACAATGTGTCGCTGAATATTCACTAAGGAAGGTAGGTCAGGTCTAATTCTCCAATTTATCACATATTAAATTCCCAGCTTGGCCTATGGCAGTCCTGTATGTAGCATCCAAAGAATTATACTTGTATTTCACACCCAGTTAAGATTATGATTGTGAAAATTAAATACCAGGTTTAATTAATTGATGCATAATTTAAAACAAATTAGACTTTACCATCATTACTTTTCTTCATGTTGACACCACTAGTATGGAAGAAAAGTGGTGTAAGACTTAAAGACGGCAAGAACAGAGTAAGGAAAAGCAGCAATATTAGTTAAAACTAATACAGAATTATCAAAGTATGCTCCTGTGGATGTGGGTGAAAAAGAAGATTATTAGAAATTTACAGCTACCTGGAAACTACATAAACACAGAGCTTAAAAAGGTGGAGTAAAGTCTAGGTGTTACTTAATCAAGTTGAATACTTAGATAACAAGTCACTGATTTATTTGCCTCCTCACCTTCAATGTCATGATACAGCATATGTCTGCCCTCTTCTTAAAAGGTAATTTCCTCATTTAAAAAATTAGTTGTTGGATACAAGTTTATCCTTTCAGTTAAAGTTCTGTGTCTCTACAAATATAAAAATGCAGAGACTACAGTAAAAATAACACCATAGATAATTTTTTTCTTTGCTATTTCATATCCAAAAGTGTCAGTATGAAACTGTATTTCCTGTTATTTTGTAAAAACTGACACTTTTTAAAAATTTCACTGTGTGAAATTAGGTCTATCATGCAGATAAGGAAAGGCAGAGTTAGAAATATGATAGGCAGTGTTCCATTATTTTGTAGCATCACAGAAAAGCAATTTAAAAATCCCATTCCAATCTCCAAGTATAAATAATTGAAACTGTACAGATCTCAGCACCTAATTAGACATAATAGGTTTTTTGCTACATAGCTTTATGGAGGCAATCAAAAGGAAAATGCCTGCCATTGCACACTGGACAATATTCATTTTTAGATCTCATTTAGCTAAAAAATAACACTGTTTGCTTTCATAAATCTCTAAGTCTAAATGCTTAGGAGAATTATTTTCCAGGTAGAAAAAAATTGTTCTTCCCAGTACGTAGTAACTAACATGGTACTGCAATTTGTTATACTTCTTCCTTGTACTTTTTTTTTTAATCTGTATGTACAATTTGACTCCAAAATTTATTGTAATATTTTCAAAAATTTTTTTTAGTTCAGGAATTTGCCAGTTTCAGATTGTACTAACGAACAGCAATATGTTGAGACATAATTAGACACAATTTAGCTAGGACACTTTTTAAGCAAGGCTATACATATTCCCCAAAAAGCATCTTTATTACAGGAAATAAAGTTTCATAGGTACTGACTTCTGTATGACTGAGTAAATAACAAACATCGAGGTATCAATTTTTTCATCATTTTCAGGGAAATATTAAGATTTCTTGCTACTGTGCTTATTGCACCTGGCTGCTCAATTTATTACTGAAAACATATCTCCTCTTAAGAAAAAAAGTTTTTTCCTTTCTTAAAAGAAAGCCTCATAGCTGGGTTTCTAGTCTCAGCTGTCCAGTAATTGTATGCAAACTAGCAAAACCAAACTGTTCAGAATGTCATGAAAATGAAAGTAATTTATCAAAAGATGGATAGGATAAATTAGTCCCTTAATGCCAGAATTATTATTTGCTACAAATTAAAAAAATATAAGATCTGATTCCAACAATTTCCAGTTTCTTTATTCAGATAAATAATAACGTTGATTATTTTTAATGTAATTCTCTTACAATAAAAGCCTCCCTTTCTGGATGTATGATTGCTTTTCTTAGCAAACAGCAGAGCACTAGTATCATGTGGAATGTTAAGTCCAAGAGGATTTCTTCTTCTTTTCTTGTGCCTGAAACTGGTTTTGTCAAATTGTTGAAGATGAGGTGCAGGAAGAAAAGCTGTGAGGGCCTTGTGTCCTTTCTCTTCTCTTAGCAAACAGTCCTGAAAGAGATGACAGTATTATTCTTGTGTGCATTTTGCCTAATGACAATAAGACTTCAAGTGTCAGCTGGAAATCGTTATTTTCTCATTTAGGAACAGGAAAAGCCCATTCTATATAATATATTTTAATAAAAACATTATCTACATTCTGAGTATAAATCTACATGGATTTTTATTATCTAATAGGCACAGAACACAGAAAACAACAAAATTATGTATTCTAATGTCACTTTACTGTAGGATACTTACAATGAACATGAAAAACCTGTTTCATGAAGTCAAGATGAACTTTGATCTTCTAACACACTGTTCAGTATCTTGACTACAAAAAGATGAAAAATCTTATCTCAAGAGACCATGCAGAAAATGGCTGCACCATTTAGAAAAAATAAAACGTATATAGAGTTCAATACCTTTGCTCTTTAAGGAGGAGGAATTCTCCAGTGTGCTAATAGGATTGGAACTCTGACATTTCAACACAGACTACTTAAAATGAATTTAATTTTTTTTCTATTAAAACAAATGACCTGGAACATTCAGAAAAGAGAATAGTCTTGTTTCATCAATTTTACTGGAAAATATTTTGCTTTGTGATCTTGGTTGAATGTATCCCTTAAGATTTCAATTGTGGTATTGCCATTTGTGGTTATCATGGACTGTTCAGTAACTTCAGTACAGGTTTTGATACAAAGGTGAGATGTACTGCACTCCATACTGTGTCATGGGGAGGCTAAAAGCAACACCTTTGGGAATATCTTTTGATCCATGTGTGTGATATAAAAATCTCATCGAAGTTCTGGCATCTAAGGACTGAGAGGAAACCATAAGAACCAGTAATGCTTGAATATTGAATCCCTCATATATGACACAATCTGCTCTGGAATTCTTCATACCTGACATAGTCTGCTGTAATATAAAGGGCGTATTTATTTATTTGGTTGGGGGAGGGGGGCTATTACCTTATCACTATTACCCATTATAATTTTTTGAAACATATGGTGCAAGGACTGCCTAATGGTGAGAGTAAATACTTTGGCATTGCTAAGAACTTTTCCAGCTTGGCTTCTTAGAAAACATAATGCAAGAATGGGTTTCATAGATAGCTGGGTCTGAGCACAGGGAATAGAAGCAGCCAACAGGTGCAACAGTTTTGTGCAGCAGCTTCCACAAAAGGGGGCCTCTACTGAGGGCAGTATATGTGCGCTCTGCAGTAGTGGCTCCAGGGATTACTGCTCTGGAGAAAAAGGGGGCCCAGGAGATCTGATAGATTTTTCAAGGTTCACCTCCTTTAAGCTCAAAAAAGTTCCATCCTGATGTGCAGGAGATCAAGCAAAGGCAGTAGGAGGCCTGCATGGATGATTTGAGAGCTCCTGATTAAACTCAAACTAAAAGGAGCATGCAAGAGGTGGAAAAATGGACAAGGGACCCAGGAGAAATACAGAGGCACTGTCTGAGCTTGTAGGGCTTGGGCTAGGAAAGCGAAAGCTTTTGAGTTGAATCTGATGAGTGACTTAAAGGGCAACAAGAAAAGCTTCCTCAGGTCTTTCAAAAGCAAAAGGAAGACTAGGGAAAATGTGGGCTCGCTGCTGATTGGGGCAGCTGACTTGGTGAGAAAGACACAAAAAAGGCTGAGGTACTCAATGCCTTCCTTACGACTGGCTTCAGGAGTCTCAGGTCCCTGAAACCAGGGGGGGGAAGTCTGGAACAAGGAAGACTTACCCTCAGTGCGGGAGGATCAAGTTAAGGAACTTTCAAGCAAGCTGGACACGTACAGGTCCATAGAACCCGACAGCATGCACCCACAAGTGCTGAGGGAGCTGGATGTAGTCATTGTGAGGCTCTCAATTATCTTTGAAAGGTTATGGTGATCAGGAGAGGTTCCTGAGGGCTGGAGGAAAGCAAATGCCACTTGTATCTTCAAAAGGGCAAGAAGATGGATCTGGGAAGATACAGGCTGATCAGCTTCACCATGATCCCTGAGAAGGTGATGGAGTTTCAGTCCATTTTAAGGACAAGAAGTTGACTGGGAATAGTCAGCATTAATGAAAAAGAAATCGTTCCTGACCAACCTGACAAACTGAACTGCCAGGGTCAGAAGGTTGTAATCAGAAGGACAAAGTCCAGCTGGAAGCCACTAGTAATGTTTCCCAAGGGCCGATGTGTTCATAATTAATGATTAATTTCATTAATGACGTGGATGATGGGACAGAGTGCAGTCTCAGCAAGTTGAGATGCAGCAAGCAGATGACAAAAGCAATGAGGAGTGGTTGATGGTTATGCTGCCATCAGGGAAACTTTAACAGGCTGGAAAATGAGCTGATGGCGATCTCATGAGGTTCAACAAAGGCAAATGGCATGTTCTGCAACTGGGGAGGAATAACCCCATGCACCAGTACAGGCTGGGGGCTGATTGGCAGGAAAGCAGTCTGTAGAAAAGGTCCTGGGAGTCCTGGTGGACAACAGGTTGGACAAGAGCCAGCAATGTGTGCTTTCAGCAAATGCAGGGAACAGTATCTTGTGTTGCATTAGGAAGAGTGTTGCCAACAGGATGAGGGAGACGATCTTCCCTGCTACTCAGCCCTGGTTAGGCACACCCAGAGTACCGCAGCCAGTTCGGGGCTCTCCAGTACAAGAGAGACATTGACTTACTAGAGTGAGTCCAGTGAAAGGCCACAAAGAAGATTAAGCGACTGGAGTATCTCACACATGAGGAGAGTCTGAGAGAGCTGGGACTGGTTAGCATGGAGTAGAGAAGTCTCAGGGGGCTCAATGTGTATAAATACCTAGTGGGAGGAAAGAAAACAGAGCCATGGTGTCCTCAGTGGTATCGAGTGAAATCCAGACTGAAGTACAGGAAATACCATCTAAATGTAAAGAAAACTAACTCTTTTACCATGAGGTTGGTACACTGGCACAGATTTCCCAGAGTGACTATGGAGTCTCTATCCTAGGAGTTATTTAAAATCCATCTGGACATGGTTCTGGGCAACTGCCTCTAGGTGCCCCTGCTTTGAGCAGTGGGGTTGGTTAGACAATCTCTAGAAATGCCTGCCAACCTCGCCCACTCCGTGACAGATCTACTGCAAGTGATTCTGGGAGCCTGAAACTACAATAGGACAATAGGAACAAAATTACAGCCCATTGAACACCTTGTTTTTCAGGTTTCAATCGGTTTTCTTTTAAGCCTGATGCAAGAGCAGATAACAATAACGCAGAGAACATTGCCAAGTTATTAATTTTTTTGTCAGTTTTAGCACTGTATTTAAATAACTTCAGCCATTGCTTGGTGAAGATAATTGGCTAACACATTCTATAAATCTTCAGTGGTTGTAACTCATGCTTATCAATTGTGCTTAAATAACTTCAATTTCTAAGTATGCTATTGAATCTACAGTCAGTTGCTGATGATGCAATGAACTAATTTGTTTTCTTAAGTGAATGTTGTCAGTAATATCAAGATTTTCAGTTCTGCATTGCTTCATTTCACTGTTATGGTTTTATTTAAGATGTTCTATACTTAGATTAAAAAGGCTCATTTAGCAGTTTTTTAAATATATTTATTTATAATTTCCATTTCGGTATACTTACTATGAAGTATTAAATACAAAACCAAAAACACATGTCTCACTAAATCTGTGAAGCTGACTTTGTAAAATTTGAGGGGCTTGTTTGTCACATTTCATCATTTTAAATCAAAACTGATTCATCAATTTAAACAAAGGTTAGGTGTTGATTTTTTTTCAGTACTACATTTTCATTCTTCTGGAATGAATTTTGGATCTTGTCAACTAATGAGTCATTATCCAAAAAATGTATAGAAAAATCCCTTAGCTGATATGGATGAGAGAAAGATGATAGAAGAGAGGTGAAATAAAGGGAGTGGAGAGGATGATGGTGGTAACAGAACAGGCAGAGAGATTTAGAGAGAAAATACAGATTTCTTTCAGCAGCCTTTAATGGTCTTTTCATTTTCAGCACACTCCTTCTCTTTAAGACTAAGTTGGTATCATCTTAGTATTCCCATGTGATATTTGTACTGAAAAGTAAGCTGAAAGTAGTTGATAGTAAGCAAGCTGCTGCTGCATATAGGATAATGGAAAATTGGTCTAGTTAGTCCAGTCTTTCAAACTGTAACTGCCTAATCTGGAGGCGTTTTACTTTCTTAAACAGAAAGCTGAATGTATTAAGCGATTACAGTCAATATTTCTCCTCCTTCCTATTACCATTGTGCCAGGCAAGAGGGTGAATGTCATACCTGGTCTCTTTCTGGGCATTCTTGCCTTTAGGAGAAACTATTAGCAAAACAGAATCAGCATCATCAGCTTCACATTAAGAAAGGGTGAAAGTCAAGAACGCTGTTGTGTCCTGTAAGACAATATGTAGTCCTCTGAGTAAAAAGTAGTTGAAGAAACTAACAATGCTTCATAGCATGACTTACAAAGAATACAAATTTCTATATTTTGTAAATCTAGCCTTCCATGTCTCCACTTTTCAATACATACATAATTAATATTTCCATACTATTTTTAATAATTATAAAAAAGAAAAAAACAAAACAAAACTGTGTAGTATGAGTACCTAGAAAAAGAAGAGAAAAAAGACACAACATTTCTATAAAAACAAGTTACTGATTGATAGGAATTTGTTTGCTTATTCTTGCCTGGAGTTTTTGCTTTGGGCTTGTTCTCTTTGGCTGCCTTTTCTGTCACACAGACATAGATGCCTCAAATATGTATGAAGTGATATTTTTTTCCACCTCTAAAACTATATATACATCATTGTGTATTGTTATTAACAAATATTGAATATCAGTTTAATAGTGAAGAGAGAATGAAAGTTTTTTATTGGCATTGCATCACAGAAGTAACAGCTTTTATTGATTTGATTTAAAACAATCATCAAGCTATTTCATAAAATTATTATTACTGTGATTGAAGCCATGTATTTTATATATGCTTCATAAAGAAAATTATTGGTTGTTTAAAGGAATGAGATCATATATTAGGGAAGTAACACTTTTTTTGAACACTCAACTCTACTTCCGTAAGTTCTAATTATACCCGTATATGCCTATCCCATTAATAACGAAAATCTGTATACATTCAGCAAACTCTCCAACAGCTCTGCAGTAGCAATGACCTGAGAAGGCAATATTTTGAGAATGATTATTCACAGTTTGCATGATCAAAAGGAACTATTCACAAAAAAGCATCTTAAAAATGAATGGAAAATTTATTGAAAACATGATTTTGGTTGCTCCCAGAATGTTGCAAAGTCTAATCAAGTGTACTTACTTCATTCACCAGTATTGCAGGTGCATATTTGTTTATTTATTTGTTTCACTCACATAAAGATATCTGGGATTTAGGGTTTAGGTTTGGGGGTTTTTTTGGGAGGAAGCATTAGAGCTGCCTCTATGAGTCATTAAGTTTTCCTATATTAGTAACTAAGTTCATTACCTGAACAGTGGGATATCTAGGTTCCAAAGATTGACCTAGTCAGGAAAGGACTACACTGAAAATGTGATCTCCTCCCTTTCAGGGTAGCCATGGATCTCCGGGGTAGATCTCCTCAGATCTTTCTGCAGGAGCTATTCTTGAGGAAAAAAGAGAGGAAGGATAGGGTACTGATAGTTGTGGTAACTGAGTGCCAGATCCCACTGTGTGAATATTTTTAATTTCAAACAATACAGAGCTATGGAAGCAAGAAAAAGGAAGAGCACTCTTTGCAGACTGGTAAGTCAGTCTCTCCACTGAGAGCAGAGTCCAGCAGATTAATTTTATTATTAATCTCGTGTTAGTCTTGTGCTTTGTATTAGTAAACTTCACATTATTCTATTATTTTAATATTGAGTTCATCCAGTTTTGGATGAACTTTTTAATGGCTTTTTTTTCAGCCCAAAAAGCTTGAAATAATGTGAAGAAAATGTCACAGAGTTGTAGGAAAGTGTTTAATGATGTAGTATTGAAGATAGCTTCTGTAAGTTCTGGTGAGTGATGTGAAGTTATATTGGCAATGAGAACGCGGAGCCTACCAGATACATCTTCGGAGGACTGACAGAGCAAATCCAGCATAGTCCTATCCATATGTAATAGAGAACTTTTCTGGAGCAAACTATTCTCAAAATAACATCGAGTTTTTTCTGCAGAGGAAACTATTCCATTTGCCATGGCTCTCTGGAAAGAGGTATGATTGGGAAAACAAGAATTAGTATTCAACCAGTTTGCTCTTATTTGACAGTGCTATTTGACGGACCAAATCACCAAAAGATGTCTGATATATCTTAAGAGAATGGTGAGTTTTCAGTAGGAGACTTTCTGTCACCCTTGCACCATAGTACCTCTGCTATGCAATCTGTGTTAAGGAATAGATGAAGAATGGACGGAAGATAAGGAGCCTTAACTGGAGCGGGAAGGAGAGAGCATGAATGAAAAGTAGAAGAGAAACAATGGATTTACTGTTAAACAACAAGAAAGAAAAAACATATTATGCAATTAGATTCACTATAAAGGCTTAGCTGCTTGTCCCACAGAGATGTCTGTCCCACAAAGCATCTCACTCTCTATGTCAGGATATGTTAAATTATGTGCTAAATCTTACATTTCTGCAATTTCAACCTGTCATCAATAGACCTCCTGCAATTATCAATTTGACAGGTTTGTATAGCCAAGCCTTCAGAGTTGTTAAGTTGGGAAGAGAAGACAGATTCCATCCAGAAAAAATACTAAAAGAGAGAGTCTGTACCAAAGTCAAAGAGACTGTGATATCCATGCCCAAATTTAGCAAATTTATATAGACTCATAGATTTTATGGCCTGATGTTACTGCTGTGATCATGTAGACTGACTTTCTGCAAGAGGAACACAGAATTTCTCCCCATCGTTTCTGCCTTGAGGACATGCCATCTCAAGGTGTTTAGGCATGTCTGTCTAAAAATGTATCAGTGTAGATATGAAAACTTCAAGCAACACAGAAACTAGCATATTCTTAAATTAAGAATTCCAGTAAGTCCTTAATCATCATTGGTTAAAATACAGAATATTATTCTTAGGCTTAATTTAACAGTTACTAATTCCAGTTGTTAGATCTTATTATTCCTCTAACATTTAGACTTAATCATTCAATCTTTTCTTTATGCAGGTACTTATACACTATGATTGGATTACCTCTTTGAAAAAAAATCTTGATAAACCCTACATCTCTTATGGAATTTCCAGCGAGTTTTCCAGATTTTTAATGGTTCTTTTGTAATTCTTTCTGAAGTTCCTCCATACTATTTACGTTCTTTACGTGTACAACATCTGCATGCATTAGTTTTCACGGGTGTACTGTAGTCCTAAATGATGATTTGCCCTCACATATACAGCCATAACTATAGCAAAACAGAATGGAATTCAATACTGCAGAATCTATTTGTCCTGTATTTTAAAACATAATGGGCCAGAACTGAACCAGCTCTTAAGGAGCAAGTGTAAGAATGTCAATGCATTTGGTATTCTGTAAAGAGACTAAATGTGTAAACCCATAGCATGTTAGTATGTGCTATAGTCAGCAGCATGGAAAATTACTTTTGTACAGAAGCCCTTCTATCTTTGTTCTGTATGGAAAGAATAATTTTCCTATAGCTTTGCCAGTAAATTTTCCTATTATAGAAGCAATGCAAACTCTCAAACTCAAGCAGACAATATTGTATTGAACCCCTTAAAGTTCTCCAAGGAAAATAAACTTCTAGATTTCTTCATTGGTGTAGCTGTAACTATATTCACACCTTTTGGCAGAGGAGCATGACATGAATCTCACACCAAGCTAACATTTGTATTTTGGCAGTTTTCTAACTGCGATATTTCCCTGTCTCAATGTAAGATTAATTTATGTGGAAATGCAATTGAACATCATGGTAGCAAAGTATGTAGAAGTTATTCAGCAAGGTCAGATGAGTTCAGAGAACACTCTGATGAACTTTAAAAGCCAGTTGAATTCACAACACAACAAGTGGTAAATGCAAAGTAAAAGACATTGAGGAAAAAATCTGAAGGAACTGTGCATCTTACAGGGTTCTACATGCATCATACAAACCCAGTAAAGTTTTCATTATAGAGAAGTCAGTGAAGACTATTTTCTGTATAAAGCCTGGTTAAAGAGTATGACTGGAAATGCAGAGTAAATCCATTACACGAATGCAATGAGCTTATCAGTTTTCATTGTCATTTAAAAAAAAAAGGGCTAAAAATCCATGAAAATGCAGGAAGAACAGTATTTTGATTAAGAGGAAAGCAAATTTTCTACAAAAAGTGACTGAAATAATTGGGATGGCTTAATTTACAGCAGGAAAAGATGAGAATAAAAGTCAGATATGAAAGGGCATGACAAAAGGTATGAAATAGTGAATGAGATAAGAGGAAATCGAGGACAACTCTTTATGTGCTAATGAAAGAGCAAAAAAATATTCAAGGAAATAAAAGGTGGAAATTTTGAAACCAATGAGATCAGTTTTGGCATGCATCATAGTTTCACTGTGAAATTCACTGCATAACAATACAACTCTGCTTATGTGTGAAGGTGAGAGAGGGTTTGTGTGTTTATCTAGACACCGATTATATATGCATGTATGTGTATAGAAACATTCACACCCATAAATTTTTTTGAATACGATTAATTGTTTATCCCAACAAGAATCTGATTTTCTATTTAACTTTGCATTAAGTAAAGAGCATATACATGAAAAGATAGAGTATATTGTTGTTATAACAAGTTATAGCAAATACTTTTTTGACAATGTAAACCTGTTTGTTCAGGATTTAAGAATATTTATAGCTATTAGATATTAGGGGGAAAAACCCCAAAAACAACAACAACAAAAAGAACCAACAAAACAAAAAGCTCCGTCAACTAAAGCATATTATCTCCTGATATTCTATGTGAACACTGACACTGCTGGTTGCATTCTGAGAAAAGATGTTGAGCTATATGAATCATGAGTTCAATTTAATATTCATTTTAATATTCTGGAAAAAAATATAGCTGAAACGTGATTGAATAAAAAGCTTTTATAAGCAAGACTCTTCATACCAGAAGAAATTGGAGAATGAGTTCACAGAAAGTTCTACAGAAAAAGACGAGGCTCAGACTTTATAAGAAGGAAAATTTCAGTAAAGGTTAGCAGGCTTTTTAAATTCTTTTTCTGAGTTAAAAAAAACCCCAAAACCAACCAAACAAAAGACCAAACACACACAAAACCAATATCCAAAGTGCAGAAACACTTTCTATGAACACTGAGATGAGACTTGTTCAAACTCATTGATAAATACAGTTTTTAATGTCATATTAAACTCTGAATGAATGAATTTTCTGAAATTTTCTGAAACAAAACACAGTTCTACACAGGAAGTGGACACTTTATATTGTTTTAAATGAAAGATAGACTTTTCTGCAAGAAAAAAAAACATTCTCTGAAACTTTAATGATCTACTGTTTTCTGACTTTTTGATGAGTTCAAATCATTTGAAATGGAGTGGAAAAAAAAGAGAGACTGACTTAGGAATAAGATTGGATTTAGCCTGAGATTTTCAGAATGATGCTCATTTGGGATCTTGGATTCATAGAATGGAATTACTGAGCTCACTGTATTGTAACAAATGGTGTTTAGCTATCTTTAGGTAAGCTATAAACTTATCTTCCAGAGCCTTCTAAGCTTAACTGAAGATACTGTGAGATAGAGAATTCATCAGTTCCTTTGAATGGCTGATTAAAAACCCTCATAGTTAAAAATTTGTTTCTTATTTAAATTTTTCCTACTTCCATGCTTTACTTTTTTTTTTTTTTTTTACTTTTCTTCAATAGACAAAAGGATCCTTATATAGGCAACATTATTTTCCTGTGAAGGTACCCATTCTCTTGTTATTCCTTTTTTTGATAAGGTAAATTGATGAGGCGCATTAAGTTTCTCACTGTAAGTTACTTGCTTATGCCTTTGAATATGCTTTCTGATTCTGTGCCAGTCCACCAAGCTTCCTGCTAGTGAAAAATTGTATATTTTCTTCGACATAATTGACAAAAATGGTGAAAACATCAGAACTTGTTCTCTCCTGTGGAACCCCGGTAGAAGCAATTCCATTCAGTGAAATCCCCCTTAGGTTGACAATAATTTGAGTTCTGTCAGGTGTCCAGTTCATAATTTATTTGTCATGTGCTTTACTGATATTGTAAAGAGCTAATTTATGATCAGAATGTTAGGAGATACTAAGTTAAACAGTACAGAAATCTAAGACTGTCACATCATTGACAGATTATTCTATGAAGCAAACAATCTTCTCAAGGAATGGAATTATGTTTGTTTGACAAGAACTATTTTTCATAAAGCCATGTGGAGTGGCATTAATTTTATTCCTGTTTGTTAATCCTTAATTAATCAAATCTCAAATTGGTGTTTCCATTTTCTCTTTGAATATGCAAGTTCATTTGTTAGCTGTGTTTTGGATTTTTTTTAATTTTTTTTTTTTATTGTTGATAAAGCATACTTTTATCTTCTCTCACTCTCTCCTCCATTTTAGGAGTTACAGTGCTTGAGGGGCCTATTTATGCAGTAGGAGGACATGATGGTTGGAGTTATTTGAACACAGTTGAGAGATGGGACCCTCAAAGTCAGCAGTGGACATTTGTGGCAAGTATGTCAATTGCCAGAAGCACTGTTGGAGTAGCAGCATTAAATGGCAAGTGAGTAGGGTATTCTTATACGGTTGAAACACATTTCTTAGAGGGATGAGTAACTGTGACACACAGTAGTAAATAACTTTTAGCATATTTTAATAGAGGGTGTCTTTTAAAATAAATGTAGACACAGTTGTGCACACCCTCCTATATCTCATAGCTGTTATCTTTATTTGAAATAAGTAATTTTTATATATTTTCTTTTTTTTTTTTAAATATTTATATCAAATGCTTAAGAATATAGACCTGAAATTTCAGTGTGTATGGTATAAAAGAATTCAGGACAAATTGTCAGCGGAGTCATCTGACTTTTATATGTTGTGTATGTCAGTTCCAGTTAATAAACTGAGTTTATCCATCTAATATAGTCATGTGCCCAGTGATAAGATGTGTTCTATATGCATTTTGTACCTTGTTTCAGCCAAACATTGGCCCATGAAACCTTCTTTGTCTCAAGACAACTACATTCACACAGGAAATAAACAGAAATTTGGTTCCTGTCAAACCAGTCGGACTGCATCAAACCTGTAACTCCAATTGTGTTCCGATTCTAAGTTTCTCTTTTATAACTTTCACTTTTTAGAATTTTAGTGGCAGTTGTTAACACTCATTTTACAATAACATGATATTATGTATTACTTGTTTATCACTTTTGAAATACTTGCTTTTAGCTATGTGGCTAAAAAGAATATGGTGTGAACTGTAATAATTTAGAGGTGGGGGAGGAACTCATCACACCTAACTTCAGATATCTTTGTATAGACTTCTATAACTGAGCCAATCATCCTAAGCAACCTTATGGTCAATGGAAGAAATATGTACTTTTAGGAGATCATCTGTCTTACTTATTTTAGACATTTATGTTAGGACAGCATGAATTGTGCTCTGTAAGTGCCCATTTTTCTCTACTAACTATATAGGAAACCTGAGGACTCTGTCTCATATCCTGACTTCTGTGTTTTAGAAATCTTAAGCAGGGAAGATGAATCCCACTGTAGACAACTGAACATAAATAAAGGGCAGTCAGGTAAAGAATCCCTTGGGAATGGTGGGAGCAATGGAGTAAGGCAAATTTCTGGAATATTATTTTCCTCATACTTTATTGCTACTGAACTGCAAGGAAGAAAGGATGAGAAACAGCTGCAGACGTGGGATGGAATGAGAAAGTAAATGTTGAGGACATTAACAAATAGTTAATAAAAGTTACGGTAAAAAGTATATAGGAATAAAAGGACTTACTAAGGCTACTTAGTTTCATGTTAGACTATGCTATTGCATAATTCAACAATGCACTAAATTTTGCCCACCCATTTCTTCCAGCTGCAAATCATTCAGTTTTGATTATACAGTTGGATAAACTCTCAAAAATCCTTTATATTATGTTGTACTTGTCACACCTAAGATACAGGCTTGAGATAAGTAGGCTGAATTGATTTCTGGGATTGTCAGACT
This sequence comes from Pelecanus crispus, assembly GCF_030463565.1. Classification (NCBI taxonomy): domain Eukaryota; kingdom Metazoa; phylum Chordata; class Aves; order Pelecaniformes; family Pelecanidae; genus Pelecanus; species Pelecanus crispus. Next base: position 183,058,320 of record NC_134643.1, read on the forward strand.
CTTTCCACTGACTGTAAGAGTCACTGAATACAAAAGTCAAATAAGGATCTTAATTTAGCCCAGAAACAACTATGTAACAAGAGCTATAGGAGATTATGTATCTTTCTGTAGCAGCAGCAGGAGGCCTAACAGAGTACCCACAATCCCATCATTATGACAATATGCAGATTTTTTTTTTTAATTGAATCTCAAATTAATTAAAACTACAGGTTTTAAAAGTGTTAAGAAATTTTACGAGTTTGTCATGCGATGGCTGTGTCCTATTTGCAGAGTAATTCTGGATTAAATAGGCTTTATTAGATGCATTCATTATTAATATTATATTATTTATTTCATTGTATCATATACTCAGATGATCTAGTTCTCATCCACGACATTATAAGTTAGTTTTATGTTGTGAAATCATCTGCAAACCACTGAAACTTAATAGTCATTGCTTTCTCTTACAAAGTCACAGTGGCATTGAAATGTTTCAGAGTAGATCAAATGGACAAAGCTGCTTTAATAACCCTGTTACTCTAAAAGAATCTGGCTTCGATAGTGTATGAGCCATGCAGCAAGCTAGCAGTGACAAGATCTAGACAAATAACCCTGCAAATATAGATCTAAAATTATGAAGAGCTGCGTATGATTATGTGTATATATTCCAGGTATGTTTCTTTTGCACGGCTGAGCATGTATTTAATGCTTCTCACTTAATAAATGCTCAACTGAATTTTGCATGACTTCTACACAACACTTGTAAATGAAAAGGGATGTGTTCTGTGTCTCAGAAAGGTGGAATGGACACCACTGCAAACTGAACAGTAGTGGTCTCACTGAAGCAAATAGCAAATATACTACTGATTTTTTTTTTTTTTTTAAATCTGAATAACCATCTTTAAGAAACATGCCATATGCCAAGAACTGAAACTTGAAAACGTATGTAAAGACTAAACCTTTCAACTCTCTGGTGCTATTCTTACTACACTGCTGTTCCACACAACTGACATATGCTGCATTCCTCATCTAAGCTTTTTGCTCTGAAATAAGCAAACATTTATGGATTTTTTTTTTTTTTAAAGAAATTCTAGGGATATTGGAAATGGATGTCTCAATGAGAAACAAGATGTTGGCTTTAACACTTAATAAAGGAAAAACTCTTAGTATGGAAGTTCTGAGGAGTCTTTTCCTGGTTATTCCTTATGTGTCTTTTCTTCTGCACTGAATTAAATAAGTAAATAAATAAAATGCAGCAGGGTAAGACTACCTTTGAAGTAAGAGAGTCAGAAACTACTCTGTGTGTCTTCCACACTGCTTTGGGCACTTCACATTAAAAGCATACTGTATGCTAAAGATCTCAAATGTGAGCTTCTTATATATGTGAAAAAATATAGTCTCTTCTTTTGTGTTTTAACGCTGGAAACTATTCCATCTGTGACCCCCATACCTTTATGGTCTGCTTCATTGGCTTTCCAGTTAAATGCAGAAAAAAACAGTACATTTTAACATAAATTTGGATGAAAATTGTACTTTTCTTTAAGTTTATGGTGGAAATAAAAAATAAAAACTTAGATTCTGATCTCCTTAGTCTCTGAGATGATTGATTTGTAACTTCTTATTAGTTCTTAATGTCTTGAACCTTTTCATGCTTACCTATGTTTTTGAAGCTCCCTTGTACAGTCTGTGTAAGTCAATTATCAATTATTTTGCTGCTCAAATGGGGAGTGATACTATCTGAATTTGACAAAACAGAGCACATAGAAATAAATGTTATTTCACTGAAATAAATATTTAAATTTAAACTGAATATGCTATATCAAAATCTTTCCTAAAACCTGAAAAGGATTGTGTCAACATGTGCATCATTATAAATAATGCAGCCACCAAGCCAGGAAACATGAAATTGCTACTCTACCCTTAATTGGTTTAGTGGAGGACTTGGTAATGTTAGGTTAATGGTTGGACTGCATGATCTTAAAGGTCTTTTCCAACCTAAACGATTCTATGATTCTATTATTCTATCTATGATCATAATCTGAAAAAAACGTTTAATTATTGAACTTATAAAACCAGAAATTCAGAAAAATAAATATCTGAAGTACTTTTTTTTTTTTTTTAAACTTAGTCCAGTTGACAGGGTTCTTTGGTATAATCAGGTTGCATTATTACATTTTGACGTCACAATACTGTTTCACCCATGAGGGCTTAATGGAACATCTTTGCCTCTAAGCACGAATGTCACCTGCTTGTTACCCTCAGATTGCCCACAGTAATAGGATACGGCAGTTGCTATCCTTCAGTTGGAAACACAAAAAATATTCCTTTTCATAAGCAGCTTCCTAGACCTCAAGTGCAGCTAGAACAAATAATAAAAGGGAGAGGTGGTTTTCTAGCTAAAAGACACACAGCAGGTTTATTCTACCAGAATTTCAATAAAGCAGCTAATCTGGTGTTACAGAGGAAATAATTAGTTAAGATGGAAAAAAGATGAATAGTACAAGGATTTTAAGAAGAAAAGAACTATGTGTGACAACTAGGACATCACAGAGTTACTGTTGGAATTCTTTAAAGATCAGCCTTGGGATAAAGGAGTGTAACAGCAGGAGCATGCTAGTTAAATTATCAGGCCATTCAAAGTGACACCAAAGGCAACATTATCATACAGAACATATTGGACTATTCTACAGAAGTATGTGGATGACCCTAAGAAGCAACACAAATGAGATATTTAACAGTATATATGTGAATAGATATCATACAGATTTGTTATTCCAAATAATTGTCTGACACAACCATAACGGAAAATTTTCAAGATTTTCCTGTTATATGGCCATAAAAATTACATCACAAAAAATTATTCCTGAGTTTTTACTTGTACATAGGAAATTATGAATATTCATTTTATGTAACTGTAGCCTTCATGGCAAAAAGAGTGGCCCTTTTCTTTTGTTTTCATTAATAGATATCAATAAATCTGTGCTACAAAAGGGAAAAATACTCAGCTATTAATGTGATCTGCAGATTGACTTTAAATGGAGAACATCACAGCAGTACACTGAATTAAGCATCAAATACAATGACTTTGGCATGCACTGGGAAGCAGTTCATTCACATGGTAACGTCTTGCAGAACCAAGGAGAAGGGAGTTCTGCCCTTTATTGATTGCCACATCCTCAAAGATGTGCTTTAGTGAACTTGATATTTCCACCTGCTGCTGTTGTTTATATCAAATATCACACACTATTATTGATCTGTGATAGAAGATAAAAAGCAAGGAACTGTCTAATCTTAACTTTTAAAAATAGAACTATTTTAAGTGCCTTTTCAAATCATCTTTCACTTTTATTTGAGAAAAAAGCTTTTGTAAGTATTTGTTTTCTCTGAGGAAAAGGAAAAGAGCAATGAGAAGTGCTGTGGGAGAATATTATTCCCCATCAATATCTGACTTCTATCTGATTCTTTCAACAGAGAAGCAGCAATGTATTTTTTATGATTAACATTAGTATTAGTATTTCTATTACAACTGTTTTTACAGTCTCCATCTGTGTTTAGGCACTCTACAATGAGGGAAGGAGAAAAAGGATGCTGTGAATTGGGAGTTACTTATGTATTGCTATGGTGGGTTAGCCTTGGCTAACAGTCAAATGCCCACCCAGGCACTCACTCACTCTCCTTCATCAGACAGGGGGAGAAAATAGGATGAGATTGCTGGTGGGTTGAGATTAAGACAGCAAAATCATTTACCAGTTACTCTCACGGGCAAAACAGACTCAACTTGGGGAAAATTAATGTAATTCATTGCTAATGAAAATAGATTCTGGGTAGTGAGAAACAAAGACAAATTTTAAAACACCACCCTTCTTCCCCCCCTTTCCCAGGCTCAGCTTATGATTTCATTCCTGATTCCATTAACCCCAAACCTGAGAGCTGCAGGGGGATGGGGAATGGGAGTTGTGGTTAGTCCATGAATCCTGTCCACTGCTCCTTCCTCCTCACACATTTCCCTTGCTCCGTCATGGGCTCTCCATAGGCTGCAGTCCTTCAGGAAATACCCTGCTGCTCCAGGTGGTGTCCACCCCAGGCTGCAGTGTGGATATCTGCTCTGGTGCCATGGAGCACCTCCTCCTCCTCCTTCTCTGACTTTGGTGTTCCCTCTGCTGTTTGTCACTCCCTTTTTCCCCTTCTCACTCTGTGTGGCATTTTTTGCCTTGTCTTAAACACATTTTCCCCGAGGTGCCCCCATCTTGTCTGAGGGACTCAGCCATGCCCTGTGGTGGCATCAATTATGTTTCCATCCTTTTTCCTGTTTATATTACTTAATGATATTGAATGTATTCCCTTTTCATATTTTTATTGAAAGACAGTCCAACATAAAAATGCAATTTTGTGGTTGTGTCCTGTATGAAATTATTTATTACCAATTGGCAATGTCAGATTTTGTCTGTTGCTTGATTATAGCAGATAGAATTTAGAATGGCTTCCACATGTTATTAATGCTACTTAAGCATTCATAGAAATAGAGCATACTAATGATTTTTTTTTTTTAAAATGCATAGGTGTATACATATTTACTCTTTTGTTCCTTCACACCCATGCAAATTTATTTGTTACGTTTTCAGTTTCATTTGTTAGGTACAGAGGCTTTAATAACACCTAGCTTTATTTAAAAAAATGGGGGGTTTGTTTATATTCATTTACATTCATTCAGTTCCACTAGTTTTGCAATAGTTGGTTTCATTTATTAACGGGTTTCCACAAATTGGATTATTGTCTTCGCAGTACTTTTCCAGCTATTCTCTTTTTCATTTTGAATGGGAAACACAGAGAGCTGGCCAGTACAGACATTGCCAAATGTGCAGGGGAATGTTTTGTTTTCAGGTCATTTATTGAAACAAAGCTGGAATGAAACTTGTGTTATTTAGATCAATATTGTGCCTGTGGTAAATGGCAGTTGCTTTAGTTTAATTTGTCCCTTAAGACTATTATGCATTATTACAAAGTGAACATCAGAAAATTTAGCTTGCTGAACCTTCATTTTCAAGAAAATAACAAAATTGAAACCAAATTAGTGTGTGCACAAGAAAGGTTTTCAAAATTGTCTTGCAGGTAGTCAGTCACAGGAATATATTCGCTGTGTACTGACCTCGGAGAGGCATAGGTTAATCATTCCACAAAGTCCTTAATAGCAGTTCAGTGTTTGGCACAAGAGGATTAGCAACGTATTGTATTCATATAACCACCTACAAAACTTGATTGCATGGCTGATTACAACCTCCTCCAGGAGTTCTGCTTCTTTGCCTTTCATGCATCATATAATAAACTATCTGTGGCATTCTCTCTTAGCAGAATCATTAAGGCTTATTACTAATTCAGTGCCCTGGTCTGATCTTTTGTACTTTTGCACACAAATTCCTATTTCCTATGTAGGGGTCCCATGAAACTCACTGAATGTGCAATTCAATTCAATATGCATCATATTCTCTCTTTTTCAAGCAAGATTTAACTTGATATTTTACATCCAGCCTGTAAAATAGGAGTCTCTGCACAGGCTTACTTTTTATGTGGCTAGGCTAGCCTTAAAAAGGGCTAGAATAGATACAAGTTAGCTAGATATATGTGACTCTTAGAAGAGGGCAATGAAAAATCATGAAACTTTACAGTAAAACCTGTATTTTTCCTACAGTCCAAGGCAGCTAGGATGTATTGCTCTTTAGAACCCCAATGATTGCTAGGAAACATGGCAGATGCTAACGACACTGCTACGTTGCAGGGTGGGAACTTGATGAGCCTGTTTTCTCTTTATATGCTGTGGTCAGGCTCTCAGATGCTTAACCATGTTTCTATTTCGCATGTTTACTGCACATCTACATCTTTTAGTGTGTACATCCTACCACGCACTTCTCTTCATCCAGCACCCACACAAACAAGATTTTTGGACTAGCTGACAATTGACTGGTGTACAGGTAGTGTGACTGTCTTTTGCTGTAAGGTCTGCCATTCAGTTTTTGTAATAAGAAATATCTAGTCTTTACTACATAGTTCTTTTTTTCTGTAAATTTCGTAATAAACAACAAATTCTACATAGATAATGAACATAACATAGTATGGTATTTGGGCATGTAAGGGTACTTCAGACCAACCAGACATGGTGCATTAACTTACTCAGTCCTAATACCTGACAGGAAAAGGCAATCAGGTCATTCCATCTAACTTAAGCTTTTAAATGTAATGTATGTACCAATCTAGACAGGAGGAGGCAGGGTGGATAATGCCAATTTTCTAATTGTGCAGCTTCCACATACTTAAAAAGCATTCAGCATTCACTGTCTTATCTCATGGTCAAACTGCAAAAGAGATTAAGCATCCCATATTTTGGATTATTCTGAAAATCTGGCTTTTAATTATTAACTTTAATGGGAGATGAAGTATGAGAAACCCAGCCTGTCTCAAAGTGTACTTACTTAGTGCCTATATGCGGGGACCTGGAGGAAACCCTTGTTCAGTGCAGTCAGAGAAGTCTAGAGATACTACCCTGACCAAATGTAGGCATTTACTTGAATTATATACACACATGTATACACACATATATTCTTGTTTGTGTATATACATATGTATACACATACTTTCTTATTTCTGCATATCTGTAAATCTGGACTGATATTTAAACATCTATCTAAACCTTACTGAGGTTAAAGAAAGCTAAATACCTAATTTGATAAACTAAATATATTTATGGGCAACAGCCCTTCCAGCAGCTATCAAATGTCTACTATACTCAGCAGAACAGAATACCATGACATCTCCACTGTTAACTGATATTTCTATTTTTCTAATTTGAAACTTGATTAACTTCTTAATAACTAATACTGGATAAAAGAAAATGTCTTTTGAGTCGGTAGACCAACTTCAGCTGAATCTTTCATTATTGGTTGAATTCATTGAATTGAGAAGGATTGTGAAGGTTACAGACTAAATGATCTAAGACTTTTTTTCAAGTCATCCATATAATTGCAACGCACTGATAATTTTCATACTTCAGTAAAAGCTAGGGAACTGGTTCAATATTATTAAATAAATGAAGTATTAATATGCTGTAATTATGATTTTTAAAGCTGAAGTAACACTTCGAAATTTCATGCCAAGCTAAGAAGATAAGACAGTATGACTGCAACAATTATATTTCTCATCAGAACAGGTTTTTTCATGGTTGTTTTTGCTTGAGGGTTTCTTTGCTCTTGTGCCTTATTGATGATTCAGTTTTTATTTTACTAATCCATTTGAACTCAGAAAAATACTATACTTGACATACATAATTACAGTCATGTAAAGAGGGAAAATGTTTCATACTGCATGCTTTCTGCCCACAACATTCTCACTGACTACAAGCAAATACTTTTAAATCAAATTTTATGAATGATATTAATATTTTGCCTGATACTGAAATACAGCAGTGCTTTTCCATGTCAAAAAATTCATGCTTTCACATGTCTGTTTCCATAACAGATCTTACATTACCTACCCACCTAGAGAGTAAAATCAAATTTGACTTAGGATGATATTAATTACTTATTAGGTATTTTATAAATGTAACTAATTTTACAAAACCATTTTGCAATGCAAAGAATGACAAGCATATTTCAAAAACTAACTCACAAGCCATCAGCTGTAGAATTTTTTTCATAGAAACTTTCAAAATTTTGTCTCTGTTCTTACAATATTTTACTCTAAATGTACTTTGACCTATAAATAAATTTATACCTTCATTTAAATCCTGTAGAAGTTATTTCAGGTTCTTTTATGACAGTTCTGACACTGCTGATGTTTTCTAAATATGCTGTTTATTAACTGCTGCTTTTGATCAAAATGTTTTCTCAAAAAAACAATTATTCTGCTTCCTGCTGTAAGGAAACAGGGACACATGTTAATAATATTCTTCCTTAACTGTAGAAACTACAAAAAGGTGTAGATTTTTTTTAATATTTTAGTCAAAATCATGCAATAAATGGATACTGAGACAGAACAAAATGGAACAGCTGTATGGTCTAAAATTATTAAACTCACAAATAAGATTAATATAGTAAACATATTTGCTCAGTCTAGCACAAAGTAATTCTGTGAATTCAATAACAATTTCTTATTTAATGACAGATTCACTGTATTTTTTTTTAATAAATAAGAGAGCAAAGAAAGGACCTTAAGGTCATGCTGTAGTAAATAATTAATTTACAAAGACTATTTTGCCTTAACTGTGTTATAGCCTGATACAGTCAAGAACATTTTTAACTGGTGGAATATGCATTCAATCACTGGTCTTGCAGAGATAATGTAGCCCATATAACTTTGATTAGAATTTAATTTACTTAAAACAGGTTCTTTCTGCTAGGAATCTATACTTTCTAGTGTAGGAAGTAAAACTTTGCTGTAATGATATTATCCATGTGTGTGTTTTTCTCTCAATATTTTCTATCAGTAGTTACTATTTCTTTAATTGCAGGCACTTACTCTATGACTTTTTTTTCTTCTCTTTTTTTTTTTTTGTCAGACTGTATGTATTTTTAATTTACTCCACTACTGCATTACTACACCAAACACATGAAATAACATTCCAAATTTACACACAAAAATAAGACTTCATTAATGCTTTCTGTTCAGAAAATTGTTTTTTTCAACTTTTGCCAGTAAATACTGTTAATTGGCATAACCAAGGCAACATGGATAGATATTTTTCCTCTCCTATAGTCTGATTCCTAGGTCACGTACAGACTGATTGAGCAATACAGAAGTTCAGCACTGATAAAAATTATTACCTTCCCCTCACTTCTACCAGGCAGATATCCTTTGTGCCAGAGTAATTCTCTGTTGCTCTTTCAGGCAAATTGAAAGGGCACAAAAGGGTACAAAGGGGCCTAAGCAAAAGATGGGATATGGTCTTTGATATTCACAGTGAAAGAATTCTGAAAAGCAAAACCTCATTAAGAAATGCAGTAAAGGCATGATTCCACTGTTTTCACAAGCCGTACTACCTCACATCAAAAGCAGTCGGGTCTTTTGAGGTTGGCTTGTCAAACTGAATTTAAAAATGGCTTTTCTGATTAGTTATCAAAGGGTTGTAGTGATAACACTGAGATAAATGCTTTTGATCCAGAGGGTCATGATTTCTCCTAATGTCTCCTACTTTGAAACCTCTACTGCATTTTCTAGCCATTTTATACTTATATATACACACAAATGTTTAGGAATCTCTATCCATCTTAATACAAAAAGAAGTGACCAAACCCTGAAAAGACGAATTTCTAGCTCAGAGGAGACTGAGTTTCGTCTAAATTCGTACCTACACACAGTGTGTGAATAAGCTGAAATATAGACCATTGGGGAATAGAAATCTGTAACATCTCTACAGACAAAACTTTTGCTGTGATCAGTGGAGATACAAGTACTCAGTACTGGATGCTTTTTTTTTTTCCTTGTCGATCTTTCCCTCTAAACAGTGATAATTATAATAGAAATCCCAACAGTTTTGATGGGATACACAATTGGGAGGTGCAATTCAGTTAACAGATTTTTCCCAACTCAAAAATAGATGAAGATATGACCATTATGCGGTCATGTTTATGCTTATTTCTCAAGCTTTCTTTTTAATTGTGCAATGTTGAAAATAAAAGTCTTACAATGCTGTAGGTGCTCAAAAGCTATTAAGAGATATGACATCTACAAGTCTACAGACACCAGTAATCTGGAGAAATAGAAAAAATTGAGCTATGTGTTTCATGCTAGTTGAAGTAATACATAAGGTAAGGTAAAATTCCTAAGATAATATATTAAATTAACAATGTGAAATTAACAAACAAAGCAAAATTTGAAGACCTTGAATTTGCTGAATTCAGACTCACTGGTTTATCTTTCATGTCTGAATTCTGAAAGTACTTGCACATGAAAATGAAAGTCTACTTACAAGTATTTTCAAAAAATCATCCAGGTGATACCTGGTAACTGAAATAATAGAACTGAATATAGTTAAGAGGCATAAGAGTAGCCCTTGCAATTGGAGGACTGATACTTGATCTCAGTAGTGCCAGGTTTTCAGGCGTTTTAGAGAAATACATTATACTTTTCTGTATAGAAAATTTTACTCTAAATTGTTACCAAGAAAGACAAAGCTGTGAAAATGGATTCATTCTAAGTCATCTAATAAAATAGGACTGAGCACTAAGAAGGAAGTAAGACTACTAAATATCTTTGGATATAAGTATTGCAAAAGTTTCAGTTAGCTGTATAGTATCCTGAATATTCAGCACTGGTTGCAGAGTTATTCTGCAGTCATTTTGGGCCTTTGTGGATATGGATTAGAAAACTTGGTTGAAGAGTGAAAGCAATTCCTGACTGAAGTGTTCAGGCTCAGCCACAACCAGACCTTAAAAAGAATTACTCAATTTCCAACATTTATTTGTCTGAACTAGACCTTTGTGAAATAAAATTTTATTGTTAGTCTTATGAACTATTCCTTGCTGAGATATAAAGACAATCAAACCCTACAATGATAGTTCAAAAATCTGATTTTGGAAAGTAATTTTATTTTGTTCTGAATAGCATAGAGACATTTAACAAAAACTAGGTGGTCTGAGTCACTGGCTGAAACTTTTATCAGTTACTTATGAATAGCATTTGCTGTCTTTTTACCAGCCACTCAGGAATGCCTTTAGCTACATTTTATTAGCTGTCTTCATTGAAATAGAGGAATAAAAAAGTGTGCTTCACTTGCAGTGTGGAAATATCAGTTTATAGATTTATTTCGGTTGAAAGAGAATGGAGTAGATGAGAACTTTTCATGCCAGAAGAAATAAACAAAGCGGTGGGTATTTAGACCATGGGAACCCATGATTATTCATACTGAACTCTACAGAAGTGTTGGTACTTTGCATTTTTTAAAATTATGTGAAGTGTTTAGGTGCCCAAATATTTACTTAGAAATCTATTCAGAAATCTCAGGCTTGTTAACCACAGTCTTCATTTTTAGGGATCAATTCACTTATCTACATGTAATTGTCTGCTGTTATTTGAATTGCCTCAGGATAGCCTACTTGACTTCCAGCAATCATGAATATTTCTCCTGTGTAGTCTTTGTCATATCTGCCAGTCCATAGGGAATGTCACTGTACCCTAGATGCCACAAATAACGTTCGATCTCTGTCTGTGGGAAGCTGAACCAAGTCCTATCTTTGAAAATAAAAATAATGTCCTTGCAGACACCTACATGTAAACGCTTGTATTTGCATTTATATTAATGCAAATGTATTTGGATCACATGTTTAAATTTTTTTTACTGCTGTTCTGCAGTTCTTATTCTCTGCTGAAGAAAAAAGTATGCTTGTGGCTGGTGACCCAAATTGTTCTTTAGGCTTGGCTGACTACCCTGAGCATAACAGCAATTTAGACACTGTAGACACCCACAGATTATCACTTACATGTAAGTGTCTAAATCTTGAATTGGATCCCACCTGTAGATATTTGATAATCTTATAGAAAGGTAAATGTCTTGGGGCTGGATCCACAGAAATAGTTGCAAAATAGTGTTATTTGCTTCAACATCTCTCATAGAGGAGTATGGATTCTCCTCACTACTTCTGTCAGAGCGCAAGTATATCTGTCAGGCAGTACCAAAATGTTCTATGGCTTCAGTGACATATTTAGTGGTAGTATGGCACTTCCTTATTCATCAGCATCCATGCCAATGAAATGTAAGGGTAAATGCACATTTAAGTAGCTCTGAATTCATGGAGCGCTTAGGACAGCAAAAGCTTCCAAATGAATAATTGCTTCACACAGACAGCTTTTGCATCCTAAATTGCCCAGTGGCTGGACTTTAAAATAGCCTGTTTCTATTAGTTAATCTCCAGGCACTGTAGAAAAGGCAACAGACTGCAAAAGAATTCATATAAGAAATGAATGCAGCGTGGTAACAGTGGAAAAGAACAATCAGAACTGTTTCCTCCTGGGAACCATTATAGAGAGAGGAAGGAAACAAGTCTTGCCTGCAGATAGTTATAAATGCAATGCATTTTTTGTGAACTCACATTTTTGCATTTCAAATTTAAAATATTTTCCGAAGTTTTCCATGACTTCCCTACAGAACTCAATCCCCATAATATATTCTGATGAAGAAAATCAACATACCATGCCTGGGGACATCATTTTCTTACTTGCTAAGTAGACATGTTAATTTTAGTGTGGGCAAGACTTTTCAGTATAACTGAGATCCTTGAAACTGAGGTAGCACTTTTTAAAAATCCATGTTTAAAACATAATGCGATAGTCTTTTCTGCAATGCACTGCATATTTGATCCCTCCTATACTGTAAGTGTAAAATTCATTCTGGACTTGAGCTTCCCATTGACACTTTTGTATGTGGAATAGGCTGAATACTAGATCAAAGACTGACTACGGTTTTCCATATAGTTTGTACTTTAGCATACAGAGCCTGTGCAGTACTTTTTTTTTTTCTTTCTTTTTTTTTTTTTCAAAAAGGGAGAATTAAAAGCTTGTGAATCTATTCAGTATTAAAGAATTATACAAGATAAAATATTAAAATACAGAACAGCAGTTGTCAGACTAATTTCCACTACTTCGCTGCATGATAAAAACATAGAGAAACTATAACAAATGGATTACATATTTCTTGTTTGTCTGGATTACGAATTATAAGTTACCACTTTCACTTCCACCTCACAGATGATGAGCAGTTAGGCAGCAGCCCTGCTTACATGATTTATAAATCTATAGAGACAAATCTGCATGTCACTTACAGCAGTCTTGGCAGTATATGCTATAATTAAAGAATGAAAATATCCATTACCAGAAAGAAAATATCTTGCTTTCTATTCAGGTGGGCAAAGCACTAAGCAATATGTGAATTTGATAATAATATTAAAATCATCTATGTTTGCTGACCATATGAAATTCACATGATTTTGAGAGATTATTTTTTTTTTTCTTTTTTCTGTTTGCTGATGTCAGATTTAAAAACCCAGATGCTCCTTGGTTTTATTTCTACAGTTCTGAGCTCTTGTTTTATTAACTTTCTTATTTGTGTGGACTTTCTTAGGTTATATTCAGTTGGAGGTCGGGATGGAAGTTCATGTTTGAGTTCAATGGAATATTATGATCCTCACACAAATAAATGGAATATGTGTGCTCCTATGTGTAAGAGAAGAGGAGGTGTAGGCGTGGCTACATGTGATGGCTTTCTTTATGCAGTTGGAGGCCATGATGCTCCTGCTTCTAACCATTGTTCCCGACTGCTGGACTATGTAGAAAGGTATCCAATTATACATGCATTTTTTTAATATAAAATAATGTCCAGCAACATCATTTTCTTAGCTAAATGTTGGTAAAATTAAACAGATGTTTTTACCCCAAGAAATGCCAACTTGTTATTTAGTTGAAAAATTCCATAGAGGTTTGTAGAAGACAATTTCTTTGGAGGTTATTTTCTTTCTCTTTTTTCACAGTACTATTGATATTATCATGGACACAAAACTCCACTCTTTTCACGTCTCATTTAAGAAATCTTTGTTTTTAAGGCACTATATTACACATTGCAGAGTCATAAACTAAACTTTGCAGAAATAAAAATTGAGCCTTGAAATAATTTTATAGCACCAAATTGTGTTTGGAAGTATTTTGTAACTTTAAAAATGTAGCTGAGCAAAGAAGAAATATAGAGCTTTTGAAATGATGGATATTTACAGTACATGACATTGCTTTCTTTAGCAACACTGCCACTTCCTGATGTGTTGATATAAACCTTGCACACTGTATTTACAGTACCCTGAATTTTGCAAGTGGATATTCTGCAAATTGAAGAATATCTAGTAGGGCAGTGGGGCACAGTTGGAGTGGTTATAGCATTCAAATTGAAGGTACTCTTCAAATGCTTCATGAAGGTTTGGCTTTTTTCTGTTTCTGTATGCTTTAAAATAGAATAGGGAAAAATACACTCTCTGAATATGTACAGGTTGCAAGGGTTAAAGTAGATATGTTTGAATAGTCGGTTTATTTTAACGTATGAGTAAAGATAGGCTCTAGGAGAGATTTATCTATTTATTTATTTTCTGAAGGGGTTAAACTTTAAGTAAATGGCAGTTATTGCTTCTGCTGGGTCTGGCTTGACATTTACCAGTTACCCAATGTGTAATCCAAAACTTTTAAGTTAAAGCTTACTCCTCATCCATACAATTTTGCTCAGTCTTAGACTCATTCCCATCTCGACTGTATGTAAGCAAAGATCACAGACTGCCAAATACTTTACTTCTTGTCTCCAACAGATGGAAAGTTCATCAGAGAAATCCCATGATGCCTGTACTTACAGGGCCTGTCCTCATGGGCTTCTATTTATAAGGAATGATAACCAGAATTTTCAATGATGTACATTTATATTAAGACTACTAGTGACAATACTAATAAGTATGAATCTTACCAACTTTCCAGTCTCCTTATTGGTACTTGGAAGGGAGCTTTTCTCGCATTTTTCAGTCTCTAAGAAGAAAACCCTTCTGGTGTTGAAGCCAAACCACATCCCATCACATTTGTCTTTCTCGGGGGGATTATAACAATGAACTAAACCACATATCCTTAAGCTATTTTATGTACTGGTGTCTGAGTGACATTATACAGTGTTCCTCGTCTAGGTATTTTTGCACTGATAGCAAAAAGTGTGGATAATGTACTTCATGGGCAGTTAGCTTCCAGACTAAAAGTTGGGACTAACAAATCAGAACTTGTAAGGTTATTAGCTTGCATAGAGTGAATGTAAATTAGCTGGTAGACTCCACTAAAACATGAAAAAACTCACATGGCCCTCCCAGTGATTAATAAGTTTATAAGGTGGCTGGGATGTGATTTAATGTGTTTAGTTTTACATTCAAAAATAACACATTATCTTCAAAAAATAAAAATATCTCAATAACAGGAAGCCAAAGACTAGTAAGAGATAATGAGGTAGTTACTTACTATAGTAAGTTATTTTATATCTTTCTGAAAATTTTACTTTCTGTAAATATCTAGGGCATCAATCTTCTTCAGGAATGAGTCTCTGTTTCAGTCATTTTGTCATTCTGATACAGCCTGGTAGGAGATGTTTTATTCAAATAATAATTTTCTCCTGGAAGACTGTCAAACCAGACATAGTGTTTTAGAATTTATTTTTGAGATTATGTAAATCTAGTGAGAGCAGATATGGTTTTTAAACACTACTGCTAAAATCCTGTTCAACAGTAGTTAGGACTCCCAGTTTGAACTCTTCTAAGGCTGATGTGATTGTAAAGGGTTTCCCATGGATTCAAGCATTCTAAAACAAAATAATAGTTATGTTTGCTCTTCACAAGCTGGGAAACTACAATGTTGTATTCATTTTTAAAGATAAAGTAACTAATTCCTATTTAAAAATTATAAAATTTTGGAGATATTTTAGTGATTTTATAAAGTGTGTTTCTTTTCAAAACATTATTACTCCAAACTTGACAGCTATTAAAAACATAAGCAAGTGATCTATAGTTTTTCCCCTTCATCTCACCTTGTTTTCAAATTGATTTCTTTCCACATTCAGGAACTTGTATCATAACCCTTCTCACCCTAGGGCATACCTAGTTATTATAAAGATGAAATGTATAGTTGTTTTTAGCAGAAGAAAGGATATAAGAAATCTCAGACATTTTCCTGGCAATTACAAAAACCAAGTTCTTGTGCAGTTCTATTTTGTTGACAGAATTGAGTTCTAAGAATTCTGTTTAGCCCTTGCTTACCTGTTTATTGGGAAAAAAAAAGTCCAAAGATATCAACTGTATTTAGTTTCCCTGCTTTTGCAGCTCCTCACCTTGGCCCTTGCAATTCAAAAGTAGTTTATCAAAGAGTCTATTAAAATTTATTGCCTTTAGGCAGGTGAAGATACAGTGCATACTGGTGCATTTCACTGGCTGTGAAACTCTTTAGCTACAGGCATACGATGCTGTTATTGAAAAAAAAAACACGCAGTCATTGAAAAAATCCATTCAAAATTAATTTTTTTTTTTTTAGGCTTGTTACATTTGCATTTCCGTTCCACATATTCAAGCATTGTTTTAAAGTATTTTCCTCTCAAGTTTTAAAAGACATTTATCAGATTTCTAGAAATTTAACTCAAAACTTCTTAAGGAAAGATAGCAAAAAGAAAGAATAAAATAAATAAAATGTAAAAAGAAAGTAAAATTAACAACATGATCAATTTTATGGTATTTTAGACTTAAAAAGTTGAACACGACATTTTACCATTTTATTTTCTGAGAAGTTCCAATAAAGCCAGAAGGATTAGCAGCCAGTAAATGAGTAAAATTTTTTCCTATAACGTATTTAGCTGTCAAGAACAATTTAATCAAGGTTAAAGGCAATTCTGTTATTGTCCAATTTGAAGGTCATATTTATGAACAAGTAGGTAGTTACAAGCAAAGCACTGTAACATCATTGTTGCAATATCTATATTAAAAAGGTTAAAAAATGTCCATTGTTCAAATATAATGTGGGACTTATAGCAGTATTTCTACTAGTTTCTTACTGAAAATATGAATGACTGAAATAGTTACAGGTGCTCTTATAGTCAGCCTTTGCAGTAAAAGCCTAGAATTTTCCTTTTTGTAAAGCATATGTATATACAACTTTCTGTAGGATTATCAACTTCTAGTTAATAAAATTTAGACTACAAGAAAATATGTTGAAAGGTCTTGACTGCCCCCAAAAAATGAACTTATAGGTAATACTGTCTCTTAAAGGTGTAGGAGAAAGTGGTTTAATGCCTAATTTTATGTAACAATATAGTAGTTAGAGGACTTGTAAATGAATAAGATTTTTAGACTATTATAGAGTTCCTTTATAATTATTTTAGAGAAACTATCATGCCCCAAGTTTGTTCTACCTTACACTTAAGCAAATGACTACAGTCAAAGGATTTGTATCCTTAAACTGTTTATTTTTTCCACTGATTATCAAGTGATTCTACTACATAGTAGAGTAGTTTAAGGACAGATTAAATTGATTCTACCATACTGTGATATAGTATTCTATTTTAGTAATATTTGTCATCTAAAAGTGAGGTATCTAGTTTAACCTGATACTCTAGACATTTTTAGTAACAAACTGAGAAACATTATCAAAAGGTGATTCATTTCTATTTTACAGATGTCTAAGATAGATGCAATGGAATAACTTCTGAAATTAACTAATTTTTACATTCTTAATGAATATCTAAATTAATGGCTTAGGCTGAATGTTTAATTTTTAAATTACTATCATTATACAAAAGGAATTTTGTGCTCAGTTTTAAAAACCTTTATGGTGATTAATGTCTCAAAAACGGTACTACTCTCTTCGGTTGAGCCGATATCAGAGGGATAATCTAACTCTAATGCAGTTAAACATATCCCCTGAATTCTTAGGGAGGTTTTCTGGATGCGAACATTGTGTAGTATAATTTTAGAAATTAAAATATAGTATAATATAATTTCAGAAATAATTTTTAATATACTACAAGAAATATCTTATTTAAAATATATACATAAAAATATACATACATCCAGATATTGCTCTTATATCCTTCTCAAATCTCTTTTTATGACACCTTGCCCCACAAATACCTTAGTTTATTCCAAAAGTTTAGCTGAGCAAAAGTGCCTAATCAACATTTAGAGGTTTGAATTGGGAACACGATAGATCTGTATGTTTTGTTTTTTCCTGTTAGGAACAATATTTTGGATAGGATGCTAAAGAACATTTTTTCCCAGAAAAAAAAGGACTATATTTCAAGTGAAGATCAGCATGAATTGACACTTACCTTCTCCCTGGACACTCAGTTTCCTTTCTCTTTCCTCAGGTACGATCCCAAAACAGATACATGGACAATGGTGGCTCCACTGAGTATGCCTCGAGATGCTGTTGGTGTCTGTCTCCTTGGTGACAAATTATATGCAGTAGGTGGCTATGATGGTCAAACATACCTGAACACTATGGAAGCATATGACCCTCAAACTAATGAATGGACACAGGTAATCATAAAGTCTTTATTTTTTTCATCTGTAACATATTTGATAGTTGTACATAAAAACATTACTTTTCCAAAAAAAGTATAGCATCTGAGGTTGCCATAACTATTAAAATTGTCCTAGAATTTTATCAGCTATTATGTCAGGACTTTCCTCTGAAGACAGAAAAGAGAATGAGGAAGAAATATTAGAAAAATATCAAAATGGATCTGGAATTTGAATTGGTAACCAACATGTCCTGAAGATCCTTCGTATTAAAATTTGTTTATTTTATGTAAAGCACCAAGTTTTTTTCATTCTTCAATTTCATTTTCTTCTGTTTGATGGATATTTTGAAATGTTGAAATGTCTATATGTTCCTAATGTTGAACATTAAGAATTAATTAGGTATAATAGAAATAGTGGTATAATGCAAGAAGGTGGGGACTGGTGATCTGGTTGTAGAAGGAATATATTTTATTATTTTATTATGTTTAGTGCTTGGAAAGATTTGGATTCATAGCAAAGCCTTAAAAAGAAACAAAGGATTATTTCAACATTTTCTGTTATTAATTCTGTTTTAAGACTTTCTGAAAAAAGTAATTTGTTCCACCAGTGTAGCTGTTTACATCTGAATTAGACACCCTAAGTTCCCTTTAAAGTTAGTCAAGAAAAGTACATAGTTCAAAAGCATGCTCTTATCCTAGAATAGGCATTTAAAATAGGCCAGATGTATTATACTAAAAAATGCCTATTTGTTTTCATGATTGTAAAGGGCGGCTTCTGTTGTCAAGCTTAAATGTAGACATACATGGTGTAAAGTTAATGCAGAAGCCCACCTTTTTTATCTACTTTGATTAGCTGACAAGAGAGAACTTTTATGACATTCTGTAGGAAATAAGAAATCAATTTGGAAAGATTCTTTTCCCAAATCCACCAGTCCATATAACAATACATGAATAACCACATTTGGACAGATAGTTAGGAAACATGTAACACTTCTGCTTTGATATGTACAGTACCATTAATTACAGTGTATTATCATTACTATTATTATTACATACCATATAAGCTGACTCTACTGTGTTAGTTTCAGCAAGATCTAGTCTCCTAAAGTTATTAAGCCTTGTGTTGTCTTGAATAGTGTCTAAAGCTGCTAAACTTATTCTAAAGGACACTCAAACCTGTTTAGGAATACGGAAAGCATACAATTTTGGTATTAGTAGCCATTACCTTGCCTCAGGGACTAAGTGGAAGCATCGGCTTCAGTCTACAGATTATAGAAACCCCTTGCATGTCAACAGTTCACAAAATTGATGACAGCTCTAAAATAACTTCTTTTTTCTCTTCTCACACTTTCAAGTGAAAGATGTCAGGTGTAAGTAACTTTAAAACTACAATACTAGGATATTGTGGGTTGTATTTATTTTTAGTGGTTTATACTCCCATTAGTTTGACCATTTTAGAATAATGTTGACACAGCACTCTGGCAATCTCTTGCATGGCTTGTTCCTGTTCAGTTAATTTGTATCTTTTTTTCTGCAGATGGCTTCCCTAAATATTGGAAGAGCTGGTGCCTGTGTTGTAGTCATCAAACAACCATGACTTTGTCAACACTGCTTAGGATTTTACTGACTGTGAAATGATTATTTTTCTATCAGACAATGAGAATGGTAACTTCATGAGAACAAGGATTTACACAGTGAATACTCTGTTGATCACAAACTTGAAGAAGTTTGGAAGCGAGAAAGATTAAGTCTGTATGCCCTGTAAAATCATAAAAACTGTTCACAGTCAATGAACAAGAAAAAAAATCAGGTGCAAAGATGTGAAAATGGAATAGCAAGTTCAGGTACTGTTCTCACAAATGTCTCCTGGAGACCTGGATAATCAAGGGACAGCTCTACACAAGGAGCAGGAGGGAATACGAGAACAGTTTTCATGGCTGCAAGAGTTTTAACTGCAGAAACATCAAAGTAAATTTAATCACTTTTAAACTGTGTTGTTTAAAAGAGAAAAGTAGATAGTAACATAAAATTTTTCTGTTCAGGTCTTGTCTTCAAATGGGTTATGGCCTTCTCATTTAAACAGGCAATTTGGTTCTTAACTGAAAGGAAGGTGTAGAAAAGTCTGGATATTCAAGTTTCATTCATGCTGACTGAGTTGTTGCTGTACAGTAGGAAGAAAAACAAAACTAAAAGCAAGCCTCCAAGATTACTTTGTTTTGTAACTTCAGATCGTACTTCCTTGCCAGCGTTAACACACCTTATAAGTGAGCCTATTGAAGGGGAAGCCTGTGTGTTTGACCTAATTATATACAAAACAATCCATTGGATGCACTGGGGCTTTGTTGCAAATGTGGGAGTCAAAAGAACAGTTTCCTAATTCTTTCTTAATCTTATATTCAATAAGCATGTGGGCTCTGATCTCATTGTTTAGTGGATCTTCTGCATATTGGAAGCTCATGAGAAGGAAAACCTGATACTGTTCCTTCACTGCGTCATGTAACAGATGAACCAGAACAGTCTATAGAGCCTCTTCTAACATTTCAAGAGGGATAAAAATACTACATTTTATTTCTTTCTGATGCTCATATATACACAACTTTGCCTGGTAAGAGCTGCCAATTTATGACTTTCCACTTATGATTGAGAATAACTGCAAGTAGGGAATTCAGAATAAATGCAAGTGGAATAAGGAAAATTAAACCATTAGGTCTAATAAAGTTCATATGGTAAATATATTAGTGTCATCTGTGCTTCCCTGTAGGGTTGATCTTTTCTGGCAGTAATGATACTGTGAGCTTTTGCCTTGGCAGTAGATGTGACGTTGATGTTTTCTGTCTGCTCAGCTGAATCAGAATCCTAAGGCCACTAAAGAAATATGAAATTCCACTATTCAGGGAGGCGCAGGCTCTGGAAACAGGACTACCAAGTATACCTCTTCCTTAAAGCCTTGCTGATCCTTTAGGAAACATTTCATCGTCCAAAAGCAGAAATGTCACGGTCCTCTGTCACTAGCAATTTTGGGAAGGAATTCTGGTTGTAGTTAAAAGAGTTTTTCCAGTGGAAACCTTTGAATCCATTTAGGATGAAAAAATACATACAACCTCCTACCTGGGACATTTGATTTGAAGATGTGTCTTTCCTTCTAACAGAATCAGCATGCATAGAGATTTTTTTTCCTGACACAAAGTGAACTTGGGTTCTGAAGCCTAAGAATAGTAGCTTAAATCTTTTTATATGCTTCTCTGTCCTAATTAGAAATCAGCTGCAAAGTCTTTAATATTAGTTTTCCACAGTCACTTGGATGCTGTCTTTCTTCCACAGAGAAGCCTGTCTATTTTTTTCCAACTATAACAATTTGTTGATTAAAAGATCTTACCCCTTCACAAATTTTGCTTTACATAAACATAAGCTTCTGAGACCAAACCAAGAAGATGCTAGAATTATAATTGCAATTAAATATAGACATTAGCATTCAGTTCTCTTACACAGATACATAATGAACTTAGAAACTGAATTTTAATTCTATTCCTAGAACTTCCTTTTGATTACATTATATTCATACACAATAGAAATATGATTACCTATATGCTGAACTTCAAAAAAGGATTACTTCTATTAATTGCAATCCATGACAGATTTGTTTTCTGTGAATTGATCATTTTTATCCTCAATTTTATTTTTTATTCTCAACTTCCTTTTACACATTTTCCATTTGCCTTTATTTATCCAAAATGAAAAATTATTCTCATGAAATTATTCAGACTACTCCACTTCTCTTATGCTGACAATAAAATTATTGATTTGGTTTATTTAGATTATGTAAAATCTAGCCATGATAAGAGCCAAGTTAGGCTTTCAGATTCTTTTCATACACCTACATCAATATTTCCTGGAGTTTATTCTAAGCAGAATTTAGGGAGAATTTTTTGATTAAATTTTCAGTTTTTCTTACCATTTTGTTTACTCTGCTCTTATTAAAAACAATAACAGTTTTACCTTTGACTTCAAAAGGGAATGGATTTAAATCAAAATGCTATATAATCTTAATCTTGGTTTCTGTGATCCATTAAGATCCCTTTTTTATGTATAAAAGTTAAAGTCACTTGACAGGCTGAGTTGTGCTAAACAATATTACTTTTACAGGAAAAGCATCTGTCTTTTCAAAAGCCAGATTATCCCATCATTGTTAAACTATCATGGTACCTTTTCTTTCAAATAATCCCTTTGATTTCACAGTATGAAAATCACAGTGGAATCAGATCTGCAATAAATATTAATTTCTGTGAAATCAATAATTAAATTCCTCAATGTTCTGCTTGTAAATTTTGTAGTTTAATATTCTAAGTATGTTCTAAAACGTTAGCACTTTCTCTATCTTTCCAATTATTTTTTGTTCATTGTAGCATGCTTTTTTCCCATGATGTCAACCAGTTTTATGAGAAAGTCTTTGTTTCACATCACCTTGTATTTATACATAGGAGTTACACCCATTTTTTTTCTGTTATTGCCCATCCTTATATATGAATATTTTTTTAATTAATCAAACATAAGTAAAAGTAATTAAAATTAAGGTCCTCTGGGACTACTGAGAAGCCTTGCATTTCTCTGTTCTGTGTGTCAAAAAGTCCTTTTCTTTTTATTGTTAATTAGAGATTTTATTAATTTCTTTCTTTTTGCTACTGGTTTTTGAGATAGAAGGAAGAAGATGAAGGACATGAGTGCTAGAAAAGCTATTTTTAAATGAATGAGTCTATATGGATTTTTCTATGAAGGTAGAGAAAACAATACTGGCAGAAAGTGGTCATTCTTATGCCTGAGGGCTTGCATGGACACAAAGAAATCAAGACTATGCTCTTTCTTCAGTTTACCCTACCCAACTCTTTTCAAATCCATTGATTTGATAGATCAGCGACAGGCAATTGTGATGCAGAATTGTCTTGTCTCTTTTTCCTTTCATTGATTATTTCTTTAGTGAGGATAAAACATTTGGTGCTCAAAAAACAAAAAAGAGGAAAAAGCACAAAAGACAATAATTATCTTCAAAGTACTTATAGAAGCAAAATGTAAAAGACAAAATAAGTGGGTTCCCCAGAAGAGGGAATAACCTCATCAGTGTTACAGCTGTGGCAGTGCTGTTAATGTTTATTAATACAATTATTAAAGAAGTCATGGAAGAAATTACATTTTTGCAGGGCTTTGATTGGTTGTTTAAGTAAACAAAATCAAGAAAAATACCATAACATTATGTCTCTGTTTTTCAAATTAATTAGTCTCCTGATTTAATTCCTCTCAAAATGCTAGATAGTTAAACTCCAAGTGTATAATTTTCCAGACAATGTTAGAGGCTTTATAAATATGGAATAATTCAAGTTGAACTCAATAGAAAAACTGATCAAGCAAGATAGGTAAATCTTTTCCTTTACTCTGAGGGGGCCATTTTTTGTTTATTACAAATATAGTAGTGTTAAAAAATCAATTTTGCAACAGAAAGACTAATCTTGTGATCCTCTATTGTTTATGGAACTGTTGATTACCTTGCAATTTTGGACCTTTCTTTTAAGTTATTATTCATATTTACAGTTTTTATTATTGTCAGGGAGGGATGCTAGAAATATAATCAGTATTAGTAAAGAACTACACAGAAAAATGTCATTTAATAGTCATTACTTAGTAGAGCTCTTTATTATCGACATTTTGTGGTCCAATTTTATTGAAAGTTTCTGCATTGAAATCAAAGCCACAGGTAAGGCAATAAAAAGATCTGGAGGTAAGAATATTATTACTTTGGCTTTAATTATAATTGTTCAGTACATATTTGTACATGTATTCTTGCAATCAAAATACTAATATTGTTTAAATGCAAAAGTAAATTTAAAAAAAATCTTTTTGCATATAGAACAAGACTTTTAATCATATGAAACTGGTCCAATTATTAAGCCAATTTAAGGATGCTTTCAGGGAGTTGCCTGTCATAATGTTAGTCTATTAAGCTAACATTAATTGACATAAGGGAACCATTTTGGCATAGACAAAGGATGATTTCCTTCAGTATCATTCTCTTCTACAGAATACTGCCATCAGTTGACCATTATTTTAAAAGTACTCATGTTAAAATGTATCTAGAAAGCTCTACATATTATTCAGATTGTTTAGAAGGCCCAAATAAATTCCTTTGAATATATTTGTCAATGGCTTAAACACTTTTCAATGACTTCAATAAAAATTACTCACAAATGAGTTTGAAGTTATGCAAGTTTTAATGGCTCAGACCTTGATGTCCATGAGCAAACATCAGAAACACTGTGCATTGTGATTGTGAATTAAATACAGGTTTTCCACAGCAGAATGCACACTCTAGAAGTCTTTCTTTATTACTGTGCTCACAATGGACTGGCCATAACAAAATGCATCCTGTTATCTGTGACTTTGCATTAGTTACTTCATTAGCAATGAATAGAGAAGGCATTTCTGCAAAGGCTTAAAAAAAGCTCTTGTAACTGTTATCAAACAGCAATAATAAATTACATGAATAATTCTGTAATATTGTGGGAAACGTAGACATTTGACTATGTGCATGTATGGAATGTGATGGTACAAAACCAAGTATAAAACTATAACTATTTATACTATTTATATGAAATTCATAGCCTGGAACAGGAACACGGTGCACTTTTTTGCCACTAGCATCTCCCATACATAAACCTGTGTTTATTTTTATATGCTCACAATCCCACTGCACATTGGCTCTTTGTACAATACTGCTTTCTCACTTTTCTCCGCTCTCCACCCCCAGTTTCTGTTTATATTGCAGAGGCTTTCTACCATTAGGTGCATCTTCCCACAGAATTGTTTCTGATGAAAGCAGCAAGTATAATAGTACACCATACTGGTAACCAATTCCTTACCACTCTATATGCAAAGTGGACGTGCGTGACATAAAAAAGAAAGGTTTATTTTTATTTTCTAAGATAAAATTTCTTTGATATGTCTTCAGTCTTTTAAAGATCTACACATTGAAAAAAGAAATGTAAACTTTCTAGAAATATAAACATTTTTAATAGAGAGCTTCCAACTATTCACAGATTACTCCAACTTTCAAAAACTGTTCAGTCATGCACAATTTATCATGATCCCAGTGCTGGCATCCAGATCTCTTGTAGATGTTCATGTTTGTGAAAGTGTTTCATTGTCTCCAGAGTTTTTCTAATCCAAAGGACATCTCCAGTTCAGTGAAAAAAAAAAAAAAAATCAAATAAAATATTTACAACTCACATTTGAAGTTTCTGTGTGGTATGCACAAATCAGAAATCAGGATCCCAGATTGCTCACAGAGCACATTTGCAACCTTGGTAGAATTTTGAGTCAAAGTTAACTTTCCTACCAAATATAGCATCCACTGTAATTGGCATAATTTTATCAAAATATCAGAATAGAAAATATTGTGTGAAGGATGATACAGTAGAATAACAGCATCTCAGAAATGTAAAAAGAATATTAGGGAAACAGATTTTTGTTACTTTCAAGAAGATATTGCCCAAGGGTACTACATTTTATTCCCAACAGAAGCAATTTGATTTTAGGGAGATAACTTTACATCCATTCTACTGGCTTGTAAATTGAAATACTATTTAAAGCAGTCATTTCTTATATTTCTTCTTGTAAAATAGGGACTTGACTTTGTACACTCACCATAAAAGAAGAAAAATTGTTATTTATCCCAGAGTAATACTTAAAATCTCAATATTGAAAAATAGCAGCTTAAATATACCAGAGAAGTCAATAACTAGTTACATACTTTAAATCCTGAGAATATCAAGTTCTTGGACATTTTTGCATCTACTGTACCAAGCAGATATACTTATACTAGGTAATAGAGGCTTGCTGCCAACTCAGAAGAGAATCTCAATATGTAAAAGTAACTTCAGAAATATTTCTGTTTAAAAATAGATTATCCATGCAATATATCTGTTCTAATTTAAATGAGAATATATAAAATATTCAGCAGAGTAATTATTCTTCAGCCTTATTCTAAATCCAGTGTAAAGCTGCTCAAATTGGCATAACCTTACATTTCATAGCAAATTCCCTCATTATAGTTCTGCTTCATAGTACATGGGGATTAGGTACACTTAGGGGCAGAGAGACTCCTCAAAATCCTTAAATCAGCAAAACTTTGATTTCTACATGCAGGACTGCAACTGTTGAAAATTAAACCATAAAGAAAATTACTAGCAAAGGTAAGAAATGCAGTGGCAGGGAACAATACAGCCCGTGATCACTGGCTACCCACAGCTTCCCCTTGGGGATCCATGGAGCTGCCAAATCCATCACCCTCTAAGGGTTTGTAAAGCAGTCAAAGCTGAGGTATAAGCAATGTACACTTCTGTCACCCCATATTTTCCCAGATTTTCCATGATGATATGATGCTTAAAAAATAAATAAAAATAAATAAAAAAAAAATAAAAATCCACCTTTGCAGAAGTGTAGTACTCTTCAGAATTAGTTCTGTGAAGCAGGATCATATTCAGTCATCTTTACTTAGATGGCTAGGTTGTATGTAAAGTTTGGTATCCTTAATGAACTATTTCTAAAGTAGAGGCTGCCCCCAACAAAAGTCACTCGAGAGGGCTACCTTTGAAGGCCTCCAGGAAGAAGTATTGTTCCAAAGGTGAGATATTTAAATTAAGTAGATGTGCATTCAGTTTAGCTGCCCCCACATAAGTGTCTAATACCATCTGAGATGCCCCAATTTACCTAAGACCTCCACATTGGGCTGGCAGGTATGACATAGATGAAGTTTTGGAGTGGCAACAGAAGTTCAAATAGGAAGCTCTAAAGTATCCCAGATGATTGTAGGTGCTTATGTGTAGGCAAATAGAATCCATGATCCGTCATACGCACCCAGTGCCATCAGATATTTGAAGGTGGCATCTTGCAACCTACGTGGGTGATAAGAAAGGCTGAATTTAAAAATGTTTTACTTAGTTGCTTAAGCTTGAAAATATTAGCCTTGATCGACCAATGAATGACACACATAGTGAACATGGGTGTGAGAGCACAGTCAATTAATACTCATTAATACATGCATGATATTATTAAGTATGGGAAATGCTAATTCAGAGAGACCCTTTTTATCATGAAAATTAGCTTTTGTGCATCAGCTTTTGTGCATCACTTCAGTCAGAAATTTGTTCTGTAAGCAAGTCATGAGTAAATCACCCTTACTCAGAAGAGTTAAAAAAATCACCTACAGTAGTTGCTGTTGCCTAATGTGGAGTTCTTTGTTTTGTTTTTTTATTTAGTGGTAAAATGTTTGAGTGCAATCCTGTAAAGATTTGAATGGCATATTTCAGTCACATAGTGGAAAATCTCACATGTAGGCATAGTGTGGAAATGGAGTGTATCAGGATTTAGGGTTTGGGTGGGTTTTTTTTGTTTCTACCTCTGTATATTTTCCAGGATATCAATGAACTGAAAATGGCCATTTGTCCCATATGAAAGGAAGAAGAGAAAGACTTGCAATAGCAGGCTGAATGAATAAATATCCACTTCTTTATTTCATTAATATAGAGTGTTCTCAAATACTGCTATCTCCTGTGTAAATGTCCACATCAGAATTATACATCCTAAGCTTTTTCTTATAGCTAGAGTAGCAAAATCAGTATTTCTAGGACATGATTCACCTCGTTCTCAAGGTGAAATAAATCACGCTTGAAAAGTGTGTTTCTCTCATTAACTGCAAAAGATGCCTAAGATGACTAGTTCAGGTGCAGACATTCACACTGTGGACACCTACATTTCTTAAGATAAATATTTAAGTTGGGCGAGATGGATCTCTAAAATCTGATAAATGCCTAGAATGAACTGGCCACACAAATATTCATTTCAAATAACTATGATAGGAATTCCGTTCAGAACATAGCTGCAAGACTCAACTACATACTGAACAAAACCAATTTCCCTGCTCTGAAATATGAGCTTCAGAGAGTGGATAATTTTGAGCTGCCGAATGACATGCAAAAGAAGTAAAAGATATCTCTTCATTAACCTAGAAGGAGAAAAAAATCAGAAAATTGTAGCTGCAGCTCCTGGTTACCTAAGGTTTAGATATCCAGCTAGATTTCAGGGATAAGGGAGCAATTTAGTACAGTAAGCTGCAAAACATATCCATATAATTAAACTTTAAAAGCCTTCAGAACATCAAATAGGCTTATTTCAAAACATTAGATTCATTAGATTGCTGTAATAAATGGGTATTAGTTGTTCCAGACCCTTGTGTAGGAAGGGAAAAACTGGAGAAAAACAGACATCTCCCACTGGATGGTTCATCTCATCTGAATACAGGCATACAAATAAATCACCCACTTGAGATGCACGGTTTTCCTCTTTGATTTATAAAGGTGCCAATATGACTAACCAAGATTTAGACACCTAAATTAGTAGAAATCCCAACAATGAAATGTAGAAAAATACCAAACAGTATGATCTGTCTGAAATGGTAACTCTGCCTGACTTACAGATTTATCCATGTTATCATTTACCTCACGAATAGTTTACACCATACTACATATTCTTTACTAACTCTATGTATATAGACATAATTTAAGAAATACATTTTTTGTGATTAAAGGCACCTTTTGGAATAACAGCTCCATTGTGCTGCTATCGTAGGTAAATTGCTTTATTGTTTGTATGTGAGTTCATGATCTTTGTGCAGTTCTGAACAAACAATGGATTCACTGTTCATTTCATTGTAAATTGTGAATCTTTAGCACTTCTTAAAATCACAAATCATTTTCTTTGTTATTTAAATTCAGATGCTTATTTTTTATTCATTTTTTCAAAATTGTGGCTATATTTTATTTAGGCTGTTTAGGTAACACATGTTTATGTGTGTGAAACCTTGCAGAAAAATACATGTCAGGATTCTCCTGCAGTGAGATTACACAACACATAATATTTTAAAAACATATCTTCTATGGCAGGAAACTAAGATACCTTTGGTTATGTTGCATTGACATTAGGGAACTAATTAGAGTCATAAAAAAAAATATAAAGAAAATGAAATTAAGGTCTTCAATGAACTTTACTTGTTTGAATGCTGTCTTTCCCTTCTTCCCTCCTAATAAGCAATCATAAAAAAAAACCCCAAACCCCCTCCAAACAACAAGCAGATAAGATCTATGTCCTTTTTAATTTCCGTGTATGTTCATTAATTTATATTGTCATAAATTACAATTAATTGTAAAATAAGACTTAGACAGAGGAAGAGCCATAACTAAAATTGCACAGAAGTAACTGTTATGCACAGAACGGAGGACTTCATTAACTGGGAAAAAAAAAAAAAATTAGCAGTAATTTTTCTAGAATTGTCAAATCAACGTACAGTGTCAGCAGATTTTTTCAAATGGATGACTTATTCTTTAACTAAAAAGCTTCTGCCTTCACCTTGCATACCAAAAGAACTTGTATCAGATTATGTCTGCTTGCTCTGTGTAAGAGACTGAAAACCGAGGGCTGAGTCTTCCCTGCCAGTGGGACATAGTTGAAGTAAGAATTAGGTGGTTAGCAGTATGTCATAAATATGAACTTTCCAGTGCTGTCATATGAGAATGCAACTGTTTGCAGATGTATTATACAACTTTTGCGTCAAACTGGTCCGGTCAGAAGTTTCGAAATTTTAGTTGAAAACAAAACTAGTATTTAAGAAGTACCTTGGGATGTGGAGGTATGACTGTATTTAGTATGGTAAGGAACTACAGAGCAAAATAAGTGTACAATGGTTTGGAATGTAAGAGAATAAATACATTATGAAATTGTACAAATATGTTTGTAAATACATTCAATTAAGCTGTCTTAAGTATTGCAATATTTGCAGAGCAGTTTACTGAATGTTACGCTTTTACCATGATTCCCTTATATCGTGGACATGTGTGTATAGAATGCAAGTGAAGATGTAGAGCACAATGTTAAACTTGTCACCTGGCTTCGTTTGACACAACTTGTTTTTAAGGAATTTGAATCCAGAAAATGTCATTGTGCAAAAATAAATATGCCTGTTTTTATGTGTTGCAGAGGTGATTCTTTTAAGTGGTAACACAGTTAGGGTTTTAGGTTGTGTGTTTTAAACTTGCCCAAACCCAGGTTCCCTTATGTACATTCAAAGGGCAAGAACCTTAAGACTGTGATAAACTTAAATATTAAAGTCATTAATCCTTTTCTTACATCAGACTATCAAGACTATAATGGAATGACAAATAAAATCATCAACAATTCAGACTTCCAACTTTTTTAATCTCCTTTTATTGGAAACATAGTGAAAGAACTCCTCTCCCTCAAAAAGAAAAAAGAAAAGTCTACATGCACAGCTATGTGGTTCAGGATTTAATTACAGTAAGAGACATGAACTGCAAGTGAGTCTGAATGCTGTTTAATGTGATGATCAATAAGAAAATAAATTCTTGAATCACACATAGTTGGAATGGTTTAGTGTCTAAAATGTTAACCTGGGATATAAACCAAATCTGTGTTATAGGATCTAGCAGTACTCTGTATTTCTTGGGTTCACCAGTATATTGCAGATTTATTCTGACTTTATCCTACAGTGACATCCAGCTGCACTCTCTGCTGTGTGGTTGGACAGTTCAGATGGGTGGACAGTTCAGACTGACCAAGTTTCAATCCCTTTGTTTCCCCAGTTTTCGTGTATAACCTAGGAGGATTATGTATTCGTTGTTCTTAAAATCCAACCCCCACACTGAAACATGGATCATACGATATACTTAACATACACAGGATTTATGGGAAGATATACTAAAATATGTTGATGAAGATATGCGAGGGATGCATGACAGATAGCTTAAAAATTCTGTCAAAGTCAAATTTGAACAGAGACTCCTGAAGCATGAAGAATGCGTATACTAGAATGTGTGTTAAGTGATTTCAAACTCCTCAGAGAGACAAATATTTTAGACATGACTGCATAGATAAGCATGAATTTTAAATAACTGATATCAGACTTTCTAAGGTGGACAGTTTAAACACAGAAACTTTGCTGAGAACATACTTGTCTTTAACATTTATTTTAATCTATTTTGGATAAGGGCTGAAGTGTCAAAATTCTTTTTTATAGAAGATGTTAGAAAATATTTAAGCAAGGAATTCTCTGTGTGTTCAGCTGAGTTTAACTTTTGATACAATGACTTTTCTCATGGTCTCAACATTTCCCTTGAGTAATATACAGTCAAAAAAATGGGTAATTGTTTATAATTCAAATTAATGAAAAGGAGGCTGTCAAAAATGGCCATAAGCTACATTCTACATCCTGTTAATTTATGTAATTTTGGATCTGCCAATAAACTACACGGTCAAACCTGTCTGGTATGCTAACATAACTTTCCAATAGTAATATGATGGGTTTTGAGCCCTGATCACTGTATTGCAGATCATAAATAAGACCATATGCCAAAAAGAATAAAAAATCATGCTGTTATAGGAGGAGAGATTTCATTCATTAAATGGAGATATTAAATCATTTAATAATTTGTGGTTCAAGATTCAGTTTTGAGTCCTTGCAAGGAAAGGTAAGACCTAGAAAGAAACTACATTTATGCTCTCTTACTACTTACTCTTTTATGCATCTTTTCCTCCTTTTCTTTATCCATATTTCATCTTACTCTCATTTCCAGTTTTCTGTCCCATTCATATGATCATTTTCTTCCTTCTAATAAGTTATACTGGTTTCTATTTCCCTCCTTTTTCCAGTTTTCTTCTTAATGTTGCCTTCTACTTAGCCTCCAGGAACCTAAATTTTCTTACTGCTTCTTTTCATGGTGGGTTGCAATGTCTCCTTCATGCCACATTTAGCTGGAGCTCATAGTTTTCTTTTTCCTCTCAGTACTTTTCCTTCAGCTTCCTCTTGTTTGTGTACATATACTTCATCAAGAAGTCCTGCTTATATTGTATTGTAGATGGATATATTACAGCTATCTATCCTTTAAAAGCCTTATTTTGATGAATATGGATTATTAGTAGTCTTGACACCCAAAAAATGAAAATAATTGCTAAAGGCTTTTTTTTTTTCCTTGTACTGTCCAGAGGTCAAGGACCCAAACTGCACAATGCATTGCATAATTTCCCTGTCAGAAAGATTTTATATGTGTAAAGAACAAACAGTTGTTACTGTGTCTGTGCATTTCCCTCTGATCATTCATGTTCAATGAAGTATTATTTCATGCTGGATCAGTTGCAAGGGGACGGACCGGAGGATTCAGAATCTACTGTACAAGGGGTCATTATTGAGCACAGTGAAATTAAGAATGAGACACACTATGACCACTGACTGCAAAGAGAAATTAGGAAAAACTGATAAACAACAGAGAGAAAATAATTATTTACAGGATCATACTGGGCAGGGAAAGATACATTTAGAGTGGTCGAGAATAAACTGTAGACAGAAACTAAAATAAGATGTTTAAGTAGGAGAAGACTAAAGTTATGGAACTACCTTCTAACAAGACTGCTTAGAAGGTAACTGAAAAGTTGATTCCAAAGGATATAAAACATACATTATTCCTGTCTCAGATCTCCTTACTCCTGATACCACTAAGCCCATTTCTTACCACATTTTGGCCAGGACCCCAATTGTCCTGAGAGGACTCCTATCACTTTGCAACTTTGAAAAGTAAATGATGAGAATGGGAGGTACCGAAAGCGAATGTCATTCTTTACATATTGTAAGATTAAATCAAGATTTTTAAATTAATATAATAACAGCTTTTCTAGTAATTTTCACAAAGTTCTCTGTTGTCCTCTTATTTTCACAGCAACATATTAATTCTGCTTGGAAAAAAGCATAAAGAAATCACATTGGTGTTTTGATCCACAATTTCCTTGGCCCAAGGACTGAAAAAAATGTTACTTTGTGAATTTATGATGTTATACTGTCTCTGTAACTTCATGTTTAACTTTTACATTTGCTATACCTATCAACCCTGCAGTTGGTGTCCAAACTATGATTAAGGGATTTCATAGAACACAATCTCCACCTTGCTGCAAAAGTGTCATTAAGCAGCAAAGAATGAAAGGTTCATTGGGACAGAGAAACAGAGCATGAGCACAAGTGTGAGAAGGAATATGACTTTCTAATCTATTAATTAGGGCATTCAGCATACAAAATTTCTGGGGTTTGGCTCTGCATAAGATGTTTTATAGATTACATTTTGTAGTTTATGAACTTTAACATTAAAAAGATATTAGGCAAAATAGCCATCAATGAAATGAAGTCCTGTATCCAAGACTTCCCATTTTCAGCGTTTCCTCTCAGCTAATTTAGATAGTTCTCGCTTGCTGACTGGGTTTGTACACTGCATTTGTAGCTTAGATTCCTGATCCTGGGCAGCTGCAGGTGTCTGAGCCTGTGTTTACATCTGTCTCAACAGATATGTTCTTGCTCTACCTTCTCTACAAATTACTTAAAGCAAATTGATGAACCTAAACCCAAATATTTAACTTTCAGGAGATTTATTAGTAGAAGCTCTAAGGCATTCTAACACAATCCCACAGGCCTGCACTCCATCAGAAGAAGTTCATGTATACCCAATACTTATTATATAAATCTATTCTTAGCAACTGACATCCAAAAAATCTGTCTTTCACTACAGATGCGGTTTAAAGTTGGTATAGTATTAAGTAGCCTGACAATTTCATAAATGGATGAGAACAGGGTAAAAATGGCAGCTTAGCAACAAGTAGTCCTGTTACGAGTGTAAAGAAATTTCCAAGACTTTTAAAGGCCTAAGGAAAGAAAACTGTGGGTAGATTTCTGAACATAAAGATGCTAGCTTTGAAGTGACGGAAATAAATTTCCTTGACTTTATCCAAATTGGATGAAGGTGAGTTTTTCATAAACCATTGGATCAAAAAGCAGAAAGTATTGCATTTCATTTAAGCAGAAATTATTAATATGCCAACAGTGTAAGATAAATGGCTGAAGGCTTTTAAACCCTAATACAAGACAAATATTATGGCATAGTTATAGTGGCCTTTGCTATCAAAGTTAATAATAAATGTTGAAAAAGCTTCTGATGCATGAAATACATAATCTATGGAATTTTCATCCCATTTCAGTCATTTCACTTGAACCAACAAAAGAAAAATATAAGTTGAGTAAGACAAGATTACTACTTATCCTGTACATGAATATGAGCTGGGTATGATAAGTTTGATCAGAATCTTTTCAATAAATACGGTTACATAAAAACTCATAAGACCATAAAGATGAAATTGTATTTTCAGAACTTCAAGACCAGTATCTTTTCAGTAAGCTATCAGATAGGGGTATATCTGGTACTACCACAGTAGAGGAAGAGTCTCATGGCTCATATTTTTGGCCTGAGAATGGGTCTGATGCATCAAACAGAAGTCTGAGCACTAGAACAGTTACTAGATACTTTTGTGGAAACCATAGCAGATCTCAGAAAAACAAAATTCTTTCTGCACAGCCTTTTTCTTAAGACTTTCTGAGTCTTCCTGAAACATTGTATTGAGTACAGACGGTAGAGAAAGCTTTATAGGAACTACAGTGGACTATCACAAAATGTGGTTATTTTAAATAGTTAAATATTAAACAAATCAGTTCTGGTTTTAGACCTTTTAGAAATTTCAGCCATACAGTTCTGTTTTTGTAAGACAAAAAATGATTTCAGGATTCAAATAATAAAATAAGTATTTTAAAATGTAAATGAAAAGTTACATTGCTATGTGTGCTTGTCATTTTTAAAATTCTCTGGTGAGAGTCCTACTGAAGAAGAAAAAAGAAAAAGAGTGTACACACAAATTAACTTAAATAATTTTATTCAATAACTGTCTGTCTTTACACTCCCTACACAACCCTCAACAGATCACTCCTTTTCACAGTCCTTCTCAGTATCATGTTCATTATCTCTGCCCTTCCCTCCCTTAGGTCTTCAGTCTTCCATTCCTTCAGAACTTTACCACTAAAGGTAAAGTTCCTGTAATAAAATTTCTCCTACTTATATTCTCCTCTGACACTCCATATTCCACAGTAACTCTCCCTTCTTTTCCTGTTTCTTTCTCTAGTGTTTCACTTTAGCTCTCTTCAGCCATATTTTAGTTCATTAATGTTAAGGCATGGAGGGAAACTATATTCCTCAAAGCAAACTACTGTTTGAGGTTGAAAAGGAAGAAGTAGTAAGAATATTTCATAGGATCTAAGAATATTTCATAGGATCTAGCCATGTCTGAAGGCTGCCTGAGGGCAGTTTGTTGCATTATGTGAGTTAATTTAGATAGTTAGGGAAAGAGGAATAATGCTAGAATTCTTCCTTCCTCTTTACTGCTCATAAAGGCAACCTAATTAAATAGCTCAGATACACACAATTATGCTGTAGACAACTAAACTTAAGTGAGATGAATACAGCATGAAGTGTCAACTTTTATCCTAAGGTTCAATTATAAAAACAATATAGTGGCTATCTTTAATAATTAAATCTGCTAAATTTGATAGTGAATCTCTTGACTCAGAGTAGCTTCCGATTTCAGAGTCATTTACAGTAATGAAAACTGGCAGTCATAAAATTAGTCTCCAGAAATGTTCATACAGTAAGATAATGACAACTGGAAATTTCTGTACAATAATCTGTAAACTCACGTTTCTGCAGTGATGAGTTGTACCCAGTATTGCTCTGTCCTTGATGTTACTTGCTCTTCCAAGCAATGACGTGCTTAGCTGCTCCACTTGGAGGGCAAGTACTCCTGATGAAAAATTTTGCCATAGCAACAAAGTTTATTACGTGAAAATAGAGTATTTAAAATAGTAGACATATACCCATATACATTTAAAAAAAAAAAAAAAAAAAGCATAAAACTATTACATTTCCATAACAGGGACATTGTGTGGTATCTCCTTGTTAGAGAAGGGAACAAAACAGTCCTTCTTTCTTGCTGTAAGAGAGACAGAAAAAGGCAGAATCCCTTATGGAGAAACTCTGCATTGGTAGACACAGTCATGCAAGGATACAACTACACTTTATACAAATATATAAATAAAGATATGGATGATACTCATTCCAAGTTAATGGCTGAAACTTGAATAGCTGCAGATGTAGTTCAAAGGTAGTCTCACATGACTCCTTGTGTCAGCTTTGAGGGATACCATGCACTAACATACACTGTGTGATGAGTATGGCCATAAAACTGTCCTGAGGAATTTGTCATGACTCCTAATAGGCATCCTTATAAGATCTAGCACAGAAAGTTGATTTAAAGATGGATGCACTGTGCCTATTTCTTAAATGAATTTCTTACAAATTCCATCAAGTTATAGCCAATGTTTGTGTCATAAGAAGTTTTTTAAGGGAAATCATCAATTTTGATTTCTTCATTCCCAGAAACAACTGAACACAATTCTTTGGAAGATGTTCTGAGAGCGTCCACAAACACCAACTCTTGCTTATCTGGGAAAATCATTGATTTCAATTCTGTGATACCAGGCTTAATCTAAAGATAGATTTTTTTTTTCTTCTTGGCCTTTTGTTTGGTAAAAAAAACATAGTAAATTAACATCTACTATGAAAAAACATGTATTTACAGTTCTGTATTAATTTGAAGTGTCTTGGAAGCCTTTTTAACTCAGATATATCATATAACTCTAAAATATCTTGTTCAGCAGGTACTTAATAACTGGCAATATTTTTATAATGCTACATTCAATATTCTGGGTTCACATATACAGTACATACAGTAGTTTGATTAACTTGACAACAGCTGTGCAAATTCCAGAGCCTCCAAGCTCACAATTAAGAAGGTGAATAAAGCTTGCAAACATTTTGGAGGGTTCTGTTGTTGTTTGTTTTTCTTCTCTAACTGCCTGATATAAGATGTATCTATATGACATAATATCTGAAGGTTAATGAACTCAGGAACAGCACACACAAAAAATAAAAAATTTGGCAATGTCAGATAGGAATACTATAACTCTGCGTGACTCAGAGAAAACCAAGTTATGTTAATTACACTGAACAGTGCCTACGTGTCATCCAAAAGTTGTACTGAAGCAAGTAAGGAAACTGCTAGAGTAATATACTTCTCACCATGAATACTTGATCTTCGGTTTGCTGTTCAGATGTAGTTTATTTTATGGATTTCCCTCTCCCTTCTCTAAGTGTTATGCTTAGCAAGTGCTCAGGTAGAACTACACTCCGTAGGGGAATAGCTCACAAATAGATCGTATTTTCAAAGTTAAAAATAGTGAAACCAGTGCAACAGCAGTGGAAGAGTTCCCTGCAGCTCTGTCCTCATCTCCCTTCATTTGCTGCCACATAAATTTTCTTAATTTTACATTTTATTACCTTTGTCCTTCAGACACTTTATCTTTGTGAGAAGCACATTCTCCTTTAATAAGGAGTAAAAATTGAATACAGTCCCTGTGAGTTCTTGATCATCCTGGGCATAACCCTACATATAAATGTGGTTTTAATGCTGCTGCAGTTCACTGAACATCTGAAAAGAAAAGATAAATGTTCCTTGCATAGACTACTGTGGTGACTTTGACATTGCTGGACATACATTTCCCCAACAGTGACATTCACTGAGGAGACAAAAGAAGGATTAAACATTATAATTATACTTTGACAAGAACATATGACTTCTGGGATGGATTAATGCTCCTGCAGAGGATTTTACTACTATGTTTGACAATACTTCCTCATGAACTTTTATTCCGGGTGCCTTTTTTCTTTAGCAGTAAAATGGCGCATGGAGTCCTCTGAACAACAATTTATCTCTATTCCAAGGAAAATATACTGTAAGTTCATGAAAGGTTATCTAGATTTTTCCACTGCTCAGCAGAATTTGATTATCTCAGGTGACCTTACAGAAGGTCATAGATTCTTAATTTTTACCCTGGGTGACCTCTTCTTCTGTCTACGATCTTGGATAACTGAAACTTAGCTTTTTTTCCTGCTGTGTAAGTCTGAGTTGCAGAAATTCATGATAGGGTCCATTGAGATTGTTGGTCAATTTATGGGTAATCCAAGTCTTTCTGAGCATAATAATCATCTTTATACTGAACCTTTTCAGATGGTCAAATTCATAGCTTCCGAAGTAGTGACACTGCCTTCAGTGATTTCAATGGGACCCTTATTTAGCTGGAGTTTTGAAACAGGTCTGTCTAGATTTTTTTCTTGGACAAGTACTCCAAAATTACCAAAAAGGCTTTTAAATGAATAAACCCCCCCCCCAAAAAAAACCAAACCCAAACCCCAAAAATAATAACAACAACATCAACAAGAACAAAACCACAAAAAAACCCAGAGCAGACAGTCTAAAAAACAATTTTCTTTTCACTGTGTCGTGGGAAGGCAAATCTCTGTTTCCAGACTAGCTTTGGGGTTAGGGTCAGTCTCTCATTGGCTTCCTGAATGGAAGCTAATTCTACACAGTCCCACTTGGTTCCCTTGAAACCGTCTTCTGTTTATGAGCTATTCTGCAAAGCCCACTTGTCTGCTCTCTTCCTACTCACCATTATCGGTCTGTGCATCATGGGCAAACTCTTTGTTCTATGCTGAAATCTCCCCATTTCTTCTTTCACTGCCCCAGGAAACACCTTTTCCCCAAGCACGCTAAAATGTCTATAGAAGCACATCAGGTGCTTCAGGACACCCAGGAGGTCCACCTGATCTCATTGTTTCCTTAAGGGAACACAATACAACACAAGGAGAGTAAATAAAGAAATAATCTGTCATATTGATACTGCAACAGTGCTGGTCTCTCAAAAAAGGTGCATATAGGAGTAGCACTAAGAAACCTGATTAATACCTTTTGAATTTCATGGAAGCAGCTAATATGTATTTTATCTCGGTAAAGAAGTATTATCAGTAGTTTGTATATCTTCATAGAGTAAATGGTACCTACAGGTAATATGAATTGGAATCACAGTGCAGATCTTGAAAGATGCATCTCTGTCTCCAATTAACTTCAGTTTGACCTCACCTATTTCGCATAAAGGAGGATTTTCTCATTTCTGTCTTGGTTTGAATTGCAACGGAATTTGTGGGAGGGCTAAGTAAGGGGTCTGGTTGTATTATTTAAGTGCTTAATTTAATTGGGATGAATTTGAGGCTCATTTCATCTATTCAGCTCTAATCCCATGCACTTCTTGTGCAGCCATACCATTGTGTCTCTTTGGAGAGGCCATACTGCAGCATTTCATAAACTTAGTTGTAGCTTCAATAGTGTGCCAGTATAAAAAAAATACAATTGCCTAGTGAGTCAAACACACTGGTAAAATTACTAGAAATGAACTCTTACAAATAACAAATTTGCCAGTAAAGCACCTTACAGCATTCACTGATCATCTTATTATATGATTTTTGCCTTCTGCATATGTATGCAGTATTACATTTAAACTGCCATTTCAGTATTTTCTGCTTTTAGCAATAGAAGGGTTTCAAACTATTTGTAAGTTGGGGTGATTCTAAAAACATCAACAATTACTTGATATTTCCTAATAAAAACCACTGACTTTATATCAGCAGTTCTAAGTAATAAATACTTGGATAAAGCTTACCATCCACTCTAAAACAGCACATGAAGAAATGATTGTACTAAATGATGCACTAAATGGACCCAGTTAATATCAGAACCCTTCTGTGCTTCCAGAAGCTTCCAAAAATCTGAGTGTCTTGAGTCACACCCTCAGATCAATTATCTAACGTTAAAACTATTAATTTGTATATTCTTTCAGTGCTACCCCTTAACCTCATCTCTTTTTTACAGTAAACATACTACCAATATATGGATCTGGTTTTTTTTATACATTATTATGTAATTTTTGTAAGTCTTTCTAATACTGCCTTATGTGTGTCTTCATGTCTTATTCTTTGAACCAAAATTTATTCTTTGATACTGATGGATATACTTTCACCTCACTGTGAAGAAGAATATAATCTTGTTCAATACCCTTTTTGAGGAGTTGTACAGCTGGATAAGGAGAGACATACTTTGGCCTGAGTGAAAAAAAGAAATCTGATCCAGCCTTGCTCACTTCTGCATTTCTCCAAGAATAATATAATTCGTTCTTCTTCCTTTCCACCTACACATTTGCAAAGAAAAAATTTTGCAGAGAAAGAGAGCAAAAGCTAACAGGGATACATTGTGCAGTGGTAGTAAGGTGTGTTGGGCTGGGCTAGAAAAGAGTTAATTTTCTTCATAGCGACTTATATAATGCTGTGGTTTAGATTTTGCTAGCTTTTGCTGAAGTGTTTGCATAGCATCAAGTCCTTCTCTGTTTCTCACTCTGCCCCCTCAGTGAGTAGACTGGGGGGTGTGCAATAGGCTGGCAGAGAACACAACTAGACGGATGACCCAAACTAACCAAAGAGATAGTCCATACTATATAACAACCTGTTCAGCAATAAAAGGGAAAAGAAAGGATTTTAGGAGAGTTAGTCATCTTTTGCTCAGGAAAAGACTGGGCATCAATATACCTGTGGGAGGTAGTGAGTGATTGCCTTTGCATCATGTGTTTTGTTTTGTTTTGTTTTCTTCTCTCTTTTTCATTTATCCTTCATGTAATAAACATTTGTTTTGTTTTGTTTTTTCTTGACCTCCAAGTTTTCTTGCTTTTATTCTTACTTTCCTCTTCCTCTGTCCCACTGGGAACTGGGAGGGAAGTGAGCAAGTGGCTATGTGGTGCCTACCTGCCCACTGGGGTTAACCCACAATATATACCCAGCTATAATGGGTACTGAGCATTTCAGGTCTGCTAAACAGGTGGGCACTTGTTAGTCTATATTAGGGAA